>NW_015090800.1:4870031-4927159 GCF_001431845.1 Calidris pugnax | reverse complement strand
GGGAGGCCGCGGGCCGGCGGGGTCCTGCTGGCGGCGGAGCGGCGGCTTCCCGCGGTCTCTGGGGCTTTAGTGCCTGGGGAGGGAGGGAAGATGTCCCCCTTCTCTACCTGGGGCCCGGCAGGTTAAGCCGTGAGGAGCGAAGAGGCAGGGCCGGGAGTGAGAAGGGCGGCACGGCGGGGTGTGAGTGGGTGGGTGAGGGAAGCCAAGAGGGCAGGTGGCCAGTAGAAGGCCGCTAATTACTGAGGGGAGAATGGGGAGCAGGTGGGAAAAGGGAATGGGATCCTCTCCTGCAAAAAGAACCCCCAGCAAAACCAAGGAAACACCCACCCCCAAACACAAGGACACGCCACGGCAGCTAAATGCTGAGCTCCTAGAGATGCGGGGACTGAAGTCCCTGAGGAAATGGGTGCTCCTTGAAGGAGGATGAGTCCTGAAGGTGTGGCGAGTGGGTGCTGAGGAGAGACCTCGCAGAAATCAGGTCGTTGGCTTCCCTGGAGGTCCCTACAGCCTGCCTGATGAATGCCCTTAATTTTCATGCTCTTGTTTTGCTGTATTTTTTTTGAATGTAGTGATAATTACTTATTTTATACTGTTCCTTCCTTTCAGGGGGTTCTAGAAGTGCCTCCTGCGTGATGTGCGGGGGTCTGTCACCGCAGGGTGGTGACTGCGGCTGTTTAAAAGCATTGAACGATGCTCCTGATGAGCAGTGGGGGATAGGGAACTGTCATATTAGCCTCCTGCAGCACATATTGTTTTCTCCCTTGTTGCCAGAGCCCGTCTACTCTGACCTAACAATATTGCCTCACAAACATGAAGAGCATCGCCTTTCAGGCACAGCAGAACTCTCTGCCTTGAACGTATGACTCGTGTTTTGGGAACTCGGAGACAGAGAAACAGCTGCCAAGAAGCTAAGGACCATCACGGACACTGTCCCCTTCTGTTCCATCTGCTGGTGCGCCCCTGTGACCTGTCCTCTCTTACAGCAGCATGCACCAGCCTGCGTATTCAAAACGCAACAAAAATGCAAACTATACCCTTTCCATGTCAAAACTCTCCACTGCACACACACTTTTGCCTTGAGGGAGAGGACAAGAGAATGAATCGTGTGTGACAGATGTCAGTCACATCACTTAATGCCTCACTGGAAGGCACTGGGGTACTTCTGCGATGTGGGCAATATAAGAAGCAGAACAGAATAAGCCTGGAAGAGGAATTGAGACAGAAAGATCAAACCTAGCCAAGCTGGAATGTCACAGGGGCACTGGAGTGCAGAGCCTCTGCACTACACAATCATCCCGGGGATATACAGTAACTGTGGCCATTTTCTCTGTTAGCTGACTGAAGTCAGGGAATGATGGGAGGTTTTCACTGAAATGAATGCACTTTGGGACACTGTTTTAAGAAAAACTCAGGAGGACCAGGGGAAGACAAAGGACCCCTACCCTGACTCTGCAAATCAGCACTTTCCCTTCTGTTTTTGTCTCCCCAAATACATTTTTTAGGCGGATGGTGATTTTGTGCTGCCCCTTCAGAGACACTGAGAGAAACCACTTAATGCAGTTTAGGGGCTTACCTGTTGGAAATTTTCTCAGAGCCCACGTATAGGGCACTCCTCATGAGTCCAGCCCGAGTGCCCAGAAATGCCATCTCAACACCTGCCTCAGACTCCCTGTGGAACAGAAACACACAGGCAGAAGCAAACAGTTCTCAGAAGAACAGCCATCTCCCTGCCCCAGGGTGAGGGCCTTTCAAAGCAGAAGCCACAACTGGAAGTCCCAAGTTTATTTGGGAATATAACCCATTTACACAAGGACTGACACTGGCTCCTTCCTGCTAATGCATCAGGTTGTTACTGGCTAACAGTTGGCAGGTTAGACTTGTACCTAGATTCACGCCTTTGAAGTTTGCTGATTTAATTGTCTTGTGACTATAAGCTCCTCTCCTTCTAGCCCTGCTCCAGTCTGCCCATGTGAAGCTGAAGTGAAGGAGAGGAACTGCAGAGAGAGAATGGCTGTATCAGGGATGCAGAGGATGGGCAGGGTAGCAGAATGACCCTGAAGCAGTAGATTGATTCTGAAACATCTTGCTGGAGCTATCAAGGGCACAGATGGGACAGCTACATGGTGGAGAGCCTGCTGCAGTGTGGTGGGCTTAAAGTGATAAGGGTGTGTTGGTGTAGTTGTTTAAAGATCTGTTAGTGGAGGGATACTGGTAACTGAAACAGGGACGGGAGTCCTGTGGCCACACATGTCTTTAAGTAGAGTGTTGTCTACTGAAAGCAGATCTGTGTGATGTGATACCAGATACTACAAGCAACAGGAGCCTTGCTGTAAATAATAAAGTAGAAAGTTGTTTACTGAAGCCAGCTGCATTCCCGAGGCTTAATCTGGAGGTATCGCCAATAGAGACAAAACCAAACTCCCTTTTCTTCACGGCTGGTAAGGGAGCAAATTCCTTGCCACTTGGGATGGAATTTCTGCTACAGTCATATGGGAAGTCAAGCCAAAACACAGTGCTGCTGTTCAAAGGGATAATTGATGCATGGGGAAATAACTCATAATAACTTTACACTGAAATGACCTCAGCTGCCCTGAGATATCAAATTCTACCAACTAAAGAGGCAAATGCACTGCATCTGAGTTAGGTTCTGCAAAGAACTGGTGCTGAACACGCCTTGCAGTGTCACATCTGAAGCACTGCTGTCCTCCAGTGATATTCAGACATGGGTTACATTAATGTTGCATTACCAAAAAAACCCCTGAAGGGTCTCCTGAGAAGGAGACCTGAAGGAGTCCACTCCTGAGAGACACTTTCTGAGTTATTTCTAAAGCTACTGATCTATTTCTATCAGCTTTTTGAGCTATTTCTAAAATTTCTTATGTGCTGTGCAAGGCTCTATGACTGTTCTGGGCACTACATAAGCCCATAGCATCTGGAGGTGCATCTTCAATGATGTTTTACCCATACTTATTTCTCATACACTTACATGGACATATTGAGGGCTAGTGTTGTCCAGTAGGCCTCCATGGGTGCAGTGACCACTGCATCAAACAGGACTTCCTGGACCAACTCCTCATCACCTAAGAAGAAGGGAGAACAAAAATCAGGACAGAAAGACTTGCACCTGCCTCAGTGTCTTAGATACTCCTTTGTTAAGGAGCATCTGCCTGGCCAGGACACTGGAGCGATGTGGCACAAAAAGAGGCCTCCTGTTACAGGACTGAGAATAGGACCTGCAACCCTGGGTGATGGAGAGCACAGGAACAGATGTTACAGCTGAGATCATCAGACTGGTTCCCCTGCAAAGTCAGTGGAAGGGTTTGGGTTTGAAAGTGTGGGCAAGTGAGAGGCTTTCAATAAATCAGAGCTTCACTCCAACTTTCTCCTTGATTGAACAGGCTGTCCACAGCCACTGTCTCAAATCTCTGCCTTGACCTCTTTTCTGGGTGCCCTGTGGCACCCTGCGGCTGGACACCAGCCACCCCATTCCACTCAAGAAGCTTTCTTCAAAACCAGTAGTGACTTCTTCACAACCTCTACTCTGTCCTTGTGGTCATTAGCTTCTCTGTTAGCCTTCCTTCCTTCCTGTAAGTCTCACAAAACACTGTCCTGTCCTGGTTTCCACCAGATGCTCAGGCCAATGTAGGCTATGAGTCTAATCCACCCTGGATTGGAACTGAGAGGTGTTTAGGAAGGTTTAAGCTATCATTGTGCTAAAATGACATTCTCTAAAACCCCATTGATTTGACCTGTTTCATTTCTGTGTTGCCCTGCTTGCATTCATCTCCTGTGAGAATGTCATGTCATATTGTAGATATGCCCCTTTCAGTGCTTTTCTAGGTGGAGCCACCCCCACCACTTCAGTGTTTCTGGCTCCACTTTCTGGGTTGAAGGCCTAGGTCTCCTCTAATATTTTCTCTCAAGTTCTCCCAACTTCCTTTGTCTTTTCTTTGTCACAGCTGTCAGGATCCATCTCTCCATCCTTGTGGTCATTCAGACCTCCAAACCAGAGGTCACTACCAGATCTTTCCCTCGCCAGGCCCTACATATCTCGGATCTGTCCAAATCATATTTGCTTTTCCTCAACAGCACTTCCAAGGCTGCGTGCTTTTCATAGTCAGCTCTCTTCAAACTTTCCTTCTCCTCCTCCCTGGGCTCTTCAACTCCTACATCTCCTCTTTTCAGCCTGCTGCAAAGACAGCCAGGAGGGGTCTGCTCACCTTGTGCAAGAGAAGAACAATTGTTGGGTTACATTTGATTTTAGTTTTAAGAGATTTCCAGCCTTTTGCCAAAGATTTGGGCCTCTCAGGTAGAGCATTGCATGCAAAAGCTAAGGGGGCTGAAGCCATGGACAGTGAGGTCACCTGAAGGACATCCTGAAGCTAACTTGCTGTAGGGAGTTCCCATGCACAGCTGCCCACCTGTAGATGAAGAGGGACATCCCATTCTGTAACGGTGCGATATCAGCTGCTTGTGTGGCTCATGTTGCCTGGAGAATGGGACCTGGTGCAAGGGAGGAGCAGCAGGGGGAGCAGGAAAGATAATCATCCTGTAACGTTTTTTTTCCCCCAAATCAGTTACCAATTGTGTTTGGAAAACAATATTAATAATCCTTGTTCTGAAAGAACCCATCTGTCTAGATGGCACCATGCAGCCCTGGGAGGATGCTGGCTGGGGCCCTGGGGAGCAGAGTAGTCACAGCAGCTTTCTTGGCTCCTCCTGCCATCTCCCCCTCTAGCCCAGCTGGTCAGTCTGGCTTAAACATGGTGTCCAGCCCCCACCAAGCTCCATTCAAGCCTTTTCACCTTCCAGTATTTCCTATGCTGAGACCTTCTATAAGGCTGAGTTATGTGAAAGCTTTGAAATGGGAAAAAAAATCCCATGACAGAGACAAGGAAGTGGATCCTCAGCTCATTTCCGCACGTGAGTTAAACTGGGCTTGAGTTCAGTCCTGCCTGTGTGAGCAGGTGCCACAGGAGCTCAGCCTGCCACCGATCTGTCACAGTCCCCTCTCCCCTGTGAGAGGTAGAGGAAAACCCCCAGCAGGGCCCTTTTCAGTGCCTGGGACTCACATTCCAGGTCAGGTTCCTCTCCGGTGAGGAAACGGATCACAGCCTCCAGCTGGCTGAGCTTCCGGTGGTCCGGATCGATGTCGGTGATGCAGTAAATCCTGGTGGGGAGGGGAGAAGAAGCCCGCGAGGGCAAAGAGAAACCACAGTCAAGCAAATGCTTCTGTAAAAAAAACCCCAACAACTCTAAACAAAAATTCAGCGAGAAGGCTCAGGCTGCAAAGATTTTGCTGCTGCTGCGCCCACTCAAACGCTAACGACGTGGCTGTAAGTCAAACCCCACCAATAAACCAAGCACCAATTAATCTGGCTGCTGCGCTTAACGGGGCTGCCGTTACGTTCTCCAGCATAAGCTCATGATGCAACACAGCAGTCCCAAATCCTTCCAGCAATCATCTGTATTACGTGTTGTGTAAGATGTGTACCTGTGTGTATATATAAACAACAGCAATGTGATGGAGAGACCTGAAAAGCAGGGGGTCACGTGCAATGTGAGTGAGGCCAGACTGGGAGCAGAAAGAGCAAGAGACAGAGAAACAAAATGTGAGATGAGGAACGATCTTGCAGTATGATATGGTGGCCAAAAAAAAAGCTGTCCCAAAGGGACACAGCTGCAGCAGCCTCAGGACACAGTTTGGGGAGAAGTGGGAGTATTACAAATGCTCTATATTACAAAAGAAACCAGCCTACTAATCCTGCCTCCAATTTATACTGTTTCATTGTCAGGACAAAGGGGAGGAAGAGGTTATGAGAGAGAATTACAACTCATAAAGGGGCTGAAAGGAGTGATTTATGAGAGAAGTCTAAGAGAAATGAATATGTAAAGTGTGGTAAGCTGACACTCCCAAGTTAGGAGTAGAAGAAGGAGAAGTCACTGCTTATGTCTCAAATGTGCTGCCTGTGAAACTTGACAGTGTAATGAGAGGTGTGAAGGGCTGCAGGGCTTCTTGAATATAGTTACTTTGGCTTTGATTCAGATGGGGTTCATGTGCCTGAGTGTGTAACTGAATGTTGGGTTCATGAAAATCCCAAACCTCACAGCAATAAAAGGAAAGTGCCATGCTTCACCCTGCTTCATATCCAAACCAAGCAAACCCATAAATTATGCTTGCTATTGAAACAGGGGTCATAAATCACCTCCGTGTTCACTAGAAATTAGGTCTAGCCTCAGTTCAGAAGAATTCCAACCAAAAATAAGCTAGAATTTAAAAAAGCATTTCAATCTCTCACTAAGCTTGCAACACAGTTTCTTGACAGGTCTGACATGCTGTAGGTTTTGTAGCACAATTCTGAGCAACATGAGGAGGAACGAAATAAGTTTGAGCACAGAAAATTGACAGATAAATCTCAGGAGATGTTTCGTAGCAGAGGGATGTGCCAGGCCTTGGTGGGATCTCCCGAAGGAAGTGGTGGGACTGAAGTGCCTGGAGACATTCAGGTCTTTCCAGGTACAGTCCCTGAACAGCACGGCTTTTTCTCTAGGCCACAGAGGGTAGTAAACTCAAACCAAAGTGCTGGGAACTTTGCCAAAATCTCATGACAAAGTCCCGTGTCGTTGACAGGATTTCCTCCACTTACCATTCGTTGGCTAAAGACAAGTCTGGCTGGAGCAGGTCGTGCAAACCTGAAACCAGATAGAGTGAAGGAGAAGTGAAGTGAAGGAGTGAATGAAGTTCTGAGGAGCTACCTTGTCCCTTAGGACAGTGGGGCTATTTCAAATTAACCTACCTTCTTCCACTGAAGTGTTCCCCAGCAGAATGTACTCCCCGTGTCCCCTGGAGAGCACAACACCCAGGCTGCAGGCAGGAAGGAAAACAGAGGGTTTGTCAGCAAGGAGAGGAGTAATCCCCAAACATGACACTGCGTTCCCTGCAATTACAGCCCTTAAAGACATTAACTCCCTCCACAGCTATTAAAGAAAAGAACATCATCAAAAGAGGATTAAGTGAGATCCGATTTCAGCCCAAGAGGCTAAGGAACCTGTCTCTACAGTTATGAGGCATTTTTGGTGACAATTTGTCTGGCCAACGTTGTAGGTTTGGGTCAACAATAACATTTCTCAAATCTATGCCAATTTCAAACCACTTCAGCTGGGAAAAACCACAATTTTTTGCTTGATTTCTTATGTGATGTTTTATAATTTTCAGATAATAACAATGCTTTGTTTAGGGCCGTGCACCAGAACATAAAACATATTCCGTGGAACTGAAAATCACAGATGTCTCATTTCTCTGAAATGAAAAAACACGCTTCACCTAGAGTTTTTGGACTCTGAACTTCAGATAAATCATAATATTTCTTTTGAGTTGACCCCAAAGAATATTTCAGTGGCTATAGGAGCAAAGCAGCTAGTTATTCACACTGCTCTATGCATGAATCGTAGCCAGTTTTATGAAGAAAAAGGACGAATTTCCTGTCCCTGATGGTAGGGCTTCTGATACACTGTATTGGTGTCATGGGAGTCCTTGCTCACCTGAAGGGTGTGCCACTGATGTCCGTGAAGAAGTAATCATTGGTGAGGAAGAGAACTCGTTTCTGGAAGAAGAGCATAAATGAGAAAGTGAGAGACCATCTGACAGACCAAGAGCATGCTGAGGATGGGGACCTGGGATATCCGCGCCCAAGGCTAAGCGAAAGCGGTTGATCATTACCAACACTTCACACCCTGCTGGGGCTGGCTGGAGCCAGGGATGAATGTGCAGTATTCAGCATATTCAGCAACTTGTGACTTTCAGGATCCAGGCAGCCACTCTGTCTTTCCATCTAGGGCTTGAGTTAAGCCTTTCTTTGCTCTAGGGCTCCTGCACAGGCTGCAGGAAGGGGCGAGGGGGAAGCTGCCCGGCCTCTCGCACCCTCCGAGCCAACGCGCTGGGGCCCTGCTGCTCTTTGGCCGTACAGAGCAACCTTGATGGCTTTGCACATCATCACCCTCCCCAGCAGGAGGGGGGCTCAGCGGGGCAGGTAGGGAGGAGAGGTGGGGTGGGAGGAAAGGAAGGATGGCAAACCTACCCACTGTGTGGGTGGGCAGCTGGGGCCAAGGCTCCCCACTCCTGTGGGAAATGCTGAGATTTCTGACATTTGCTTTCTATGCCAAATTGGGACAAAACATTAACATATTCCAATTTTGTAAAAAAAAAAAAAAAAAAACCCACCAAAAAACAAGTCAGTAAAAGAAACAATTTACATTTTGAAATTAAACAAAAGTGCTGATTCAAATCCAAGCCGTTTTGATTCACATGAAAATATTTTTTTCAGACTGACATTTCAACTGAAGACATTTCAGATTATTGAAAGCTGCTTCAGAACTTCAGCTGTTTGCCAGACTGGCCTTTTCCTGTAGGAAAGTGTTGATTTCAGTGGAACTCTTTTCCAAAGGAGAAAAGTTTTTGGAAAGTTTCTATCCAACCCTTATGCCAGTATATGAACCCTAATATGTTTAAAATCCCAGCCCTGGTCTGAAAACGAGGTGAGAGGATGTGTGTGGGAGACAGGGAGTGAACACAGAAAACCCAGTGTTCCCCAGGGAGAGTCGCGCCTGGCTCTAACCTGCTCAGGCTGTGCAGCAGTGGAAGGAGAGGGAGGCACAAAGCGTGAGCAGCACCAGCTCCACAGCGTGCCCCAAATTTGTGCACACAGCAGATGGGCTGATGGGGATGGGGGGTTATGGTCAGATGAAGCTCAGCCCCTTCCCTCCCCTCTCTCTCCCTGCATGGCAGTTGTGTACTGCTGAAGAACAGGGTCCGAGGTCTTTTGCTGAGCTGAGATGTTCCAAAAATGTTGTGATAACCCTAAGGAATATGGTGGTGTTTTGGTGACTGTGGGGAAGGTACAAGAGGTATTAACCCTCCCTTTCCTTGCTAATATGCTCTGGTCTGATGGTGGAGAGGCATGGGGAAGAAGGAGACCTGGAGGTGTAGGCCTGTCTCTGGGGGAAAGGATGCAACAGAAAACGGCCCAGGGGTCCAACTACTCTGAGACCCTTTCCTTCAACAGAGCTTGTTCTGCTTATCCTTTG
This sequence comes from Calidris pugnax, assembly GCF_001431845.1. Classification (NCBI taxonomy): domain Eukaryota; kingdom Metazoa; phylum Chordata; class Aves; order Charadriiformes; family Scolopacidae; genus Calidris; species Calidris pugnax. The sequence continues at coordinate 4,918,075 of NW_015090800.1, read as the reverse complement.
TTCCCCTGACCTGCCCCTGTACTCAGCACTGGTGAGGCCACACCTCGAGTATTGTGTCCAGTTTTGGGCACCTCAATCCAAGAGAGATATCGAGGTGCTGGAGCGAGTGCAGAGGAGGGCAACGAAGCTGGTGAGGGGGCTGGAAAACAAATCATATGAGGAGCGGCTGAGGGAGTTGGGACTGTTTAGTATGAGGAAGAGGAGGCTGAGGGGAGACCTCATCACTCTCTACAACTTCGTGAAAGGACACTGTAGAGAGGTTGGCGCTGGTCTCTTCTCACAGGTAATTAGTGACAGAATGAGAGGGAATGGCTTCAAGCTCCAACAGGGTAGGTTTAGACTGAACATTAGGAAAGAATTTTTCACCGAAAGAGTGATAGGGCATTGGAACAGGCTGCCCAGGGAGGTGGTGGAGTCACCATCCCTGGCTGTGTTTAAGGGCCGTTTAGATACAGTGCTAAGGGACATGGTGTAGGGGAGGACTTTGTAGAGTAGGGTAGATGGTTGGACTTGATGATCCCAAGGGTCTCTTCCAACCTAGACGATTCTATGATTCTTCTGCCCATACAGCTACTCAGCACTGGTGCCTGGTGGGAAGGAGGGCAAACCTCTGTGTGAATATGGGAGGGGATGGCTGGAGTTATCACCCCTTATCCATGGGAAGGAAGAGAAGCTGAGGAATCCTTGAGCCAAGAGGGGCTGAGGATGATCAGGCAGGACTTCGCTACATAGCGCAGAGCAAGGGAGAAGACAAGAACACGGGCACGTTGGCACAGTGATAGGATGGCTGACTGCCAGCACCTGCAGTCTGGGAACACATGTATTTCCAGTTTTGGTATTGTTCACTGTACTAGGCAGGCAGTCCTAGCTAATGCCATTATCAGTGGTTTGCCACAGCTCCTACCCATGTCCTCAATCTTCTGTTTTCACAGCCAAAACCCTTTTATACCCCATCTGCAAGCAAAGGCATTTTTGCCACTAGATCTCTCTTAACAACCGCCCTTTGTCTTTGGTCCTTATTTTTCCCTCTCTATCTCACTCTGCTTTCAATACCTTCCTGAGATCAACCTGGGGAATGCTTATAAGTATCTAAAGGGTGGGTTGAAGGAGGAGGGAGACAGACTCTTTTCAGCGGTTGCCAGTGAGAGGATGAGGAACAACTGGCACAAGTTGGAACATAAGAGGTTCCACTCAAATATGAGAAAAAACTTCTTCATGGTGAGGGTGACAGAGCCCTGGAACAGGCTGCCCAGGGAGGGAGTGGAGTCCCCTTCTCTGGAGATTTTCAAGACCCGCCTGGATGCTCCTGAGTAACATGCTCTAGCTCTAGGCAATCCTGCTTCAGCAGGGGAGTTGGACTAGATCAGCTCTATGGTCCCTTCCAACTCTAAAATTCAGTGAAAATTCAGTGAATCGACATTTATGTGGCTGACAGAATAATTTCTATCCCTTCCACTCAGCCCTTCTCTCTGCTGTCTGACTGCCTCGTTCTCTTTGTTTCAAGGCTCTGTCAGCACTTTCTTTGTTTCAATGCTGCTCTGCTTCATCAGTGGGAATTGCTAAGTTTCACTTCTGGTCCTCGCTCCGTGTGTATTCTGATAATAGTAAAACTGTCACATACTCAGATTCAGTCTCATATTACACTCCATAACGCTTGCAGAATCACAGAATAAAACAGATAATATCTCTTACCAAAGCTACTTTTTGTTATCTTTTTTTCCCCTGAATAGGGGAGCAGAAAGATATCCCTAAAATATACTAAAGAGGTGTCTTTGGATGACTCAGAAGGAATGTTATTGAAGGTGCACAGAGACAGAGAAAGAGGTTAAGCTGGCAAAATAAGCAATCTAGGCGTACAAAGAATAGGTTTTGCTGGAAAACCTTGATTGCTTTTCTAACAGAATAACAAAGGTAATGGATAAAGGGAGTAAAGGATGTGCAATGTATCCGAGTTCATATAAAGTGGTTGAAACAGCTTCTCATGAAATTTTATCCTAAAGAATCAGTTAAAGTGAGCTTAAATAAGATGTGGAGTGAGAATCAGCTGCAGTACTGTAAACAAAAAGAAACAGTAAACAACAAGGCATTGAGGGAAAATGATCTAATGAGAGGAACAGACAGACTCTGTCTTAGGAGCCCTTACGTACAGCGATCCGTAAGACAAAACAAACCAATATTTCTCTGCATAATGAGAAAAAGTCCCAACAGCCCCCAAAATTAGAAAGACTGGGCAAAAAAGCGTGGGATTCATGTGGAAAAATGGCAACTGGAAAAAATAGCTAAGAAGCATGGAAAACAAGGCAGCTATTCTGGTGCAGCTGTGGGAGGGAGAAAAAAAAAATTGAAGGGACAACAGAAAGGAGATTTGGGGCTCCCTGTTCAGAAAAACCCTATTGCAGAGAATAGATGCTCTCTACACAGAAACAGGGAGACTGTACTCAAATAATTCAGTGAAGCCCTGGTGCTTGTGTAACAGAAACGGTACAAAAGACAAAGGGAACAAAAATAATTGCTGAACTGCTGGGACTGAAAAGTGCGCAAGAATTTCAAAAGCAGACGTTGGCAAGGCCCCAGAGAAGGGCAAAGCCATTGACCTACCTGATAGTTGCAAACACCAAGAATAGAGAAAGAGAATTTAGTTACAAGGTCTAGCGGTGCGACCGTTCAGAGGAAACGGAGGGGTGTCTTCATTAGGAAGTGGCACCATTTCAGCCGGTGGCTGTGGGCAGTTGGTTTATTGGAATTGGTGCTGACCGTGGCTTAGCACGGGAGCAGCTCAGCCAACCTGATCGCTGGAAAAAGCACTCTCTATAAGAGATGGAAAATTTTCCTGAAATATGGAAGACTTCTGGGCAGTGTAACTTGCAGGACTCTGGAATACTTCCTAACAGGAAATGATGAAAGCCAAAATCTTTAGGAGAGTTAAATAAACCTGAATGAAAAAGTACCAGTGAACGTAAATGTACAAGACAATTTTGCACTGATTCCAAGAGAAGATGTATAACCCTACATTAGAGCTGGTAGGGAGCGTTCAAAAGTCTCCATTTCACTAGAACTTCTCATAAAACATCTGTAAATATTTGCATAGAAATTTAATCCTGGACCTGGATGAAGGAAATCACGTTCTGACAGAATGAGGGACAAAGTTTTCATGAGTGTTTTTGGGTAGGGAAAGGGAGTTGCAAAATAGCCTCCAAACCTCTTTCTGTCTAGGTCAGCTCAGCATAGTCTTTCCCCATTCTAAACGCTTGAAGATCTCCAATTCATTTCACAGCCCTATAAATAATGGACAACATGGGGTTTGGCTTTACGTGAACGAAGAAGGGAGCTGTGAGGCATTTCCAATGCCTTTGTAAGAGCAGAATGTCAGGAGGTATAAAGAGCACTTGTAATGATGCTCTATTTTCTGTCTTAAGTGCCTGTGTTATATATGTGGTGAAACAATAAAATCCTCACACTCGGAAATGCTGAGCATTAAAACCACATCCTTTGTGGTTCTTCCCCATTTGCCATCCCCTCTCTCTTGTGACCTGAACGGAAGGATAATTTCTTACCCCTTTATCCACAGGGACCTTCACATCCATAGAGAGGTAGCCCGTTTCCCCATTGATCATGGCACTTCTCAGCTGCAGAAGTGAACAAGATTGGTATTAGTGTCTCCAGGCAGGGCTGGACAGGAATTAATAGAGCTACTTGTCGTTAACGAACAGGGGCTGGCAGAAAAGACTGATTGGTTCCCTCCCCACCCCCAGCTCTTTCTTGCTTCTTTTAAACTGAGAACCTTTTCTCCATGGTCAGGATCCTTGTTCACTCAGGCTGGTAAGTGACACAGAATGATAACGGCTTATGCTGAAAGCTTGCTGATATGTCATTTTAGTGAAAGGAAAGGATCTGGAAGCTATGAAATTGCCAGCCCAAGTTTCAGACTTCACCACTTGGCAGCCAGAAAGTCATTAGCACAGTGCTTTGAGAGCCTGGAAGTGGAGACACCTGAGAAACCCACGAACTCCCCTAGACTGATTCCAAAAATCTTGGACATTTTTTAAACTGATGTATAAATTATAGGCTGCATTCAGCACCACTTCTGAGGTGCTGCAAAGCAGCTGTTTAACACAGCAAAGCAAGACTGTATGATAGCAGGGTAGGCAGTGAGAAGACCACTTTATTCAATCCAGGTTCTAAAGGCAAAATGTAATTTTCACAGTGACTCCCAGCCCCTTGCAAGAAAGAGCCAGGGAATTTTTCCACAAGTGCAGGGTCTTTAACTTTATACCCAGCCTGCCAAAGCATATCAGCCTATTGCTTCAGCCTGGAGAGGAAAAAAAAAAAAAAAAAGGTGGGAAGTAACTTATTCATCCACACAAATTGCTTCCTTACTTCCAGAGACAGGCCTCTATTCAGGTGCTGGCCGGTCTCAACTGCATTTGCGTTACAAGGCCACAGTCCTGTTTATTATGGCTGTTTGATGTGGGTTATTTACAGACCTAGAATATAAAGCTTGTGTTTCCCAAGGCCCACATCATGGAAATCAAAACACTGACTGGGGCTATTGCTCCTTTTTGGCTAAGAGCGTTTGACCTTCTGCCAGAGCCAGGCCATACTCTCTGTTCTGGTCTGACGGCCTGCAGCATTTCTATGGGTTCTGGGCTTAGTTCAGATACTGTTGTTTCATCCATATCTTCTTGAATGTCAGGCAGTGGAGAAGTAAGTCAGTGGATATCTGAGATCCCCTTGGATCTTCTCAGCTCCAGCTAGTCTGTGGGCAGGCAAGTTGTCCTATGCCTGGCCCCCAGGTGATGGTGGCTGTAGGTTGGTGCCACAGTCCAGGTTTGCTGCTTCTTCCTCAGCAGCTTTTCCTGCATTGAGAAAAGGTTCTGGTGTCTGAGAGACACCATAATGCTCAGTCCTTTATGGGCAGGACACTTCTGGACAGCTCTTGCTGGCCTCCACTTTGAAAAACATGTAGCAGAGTTTGGAGGAAGGGTGGCCTGGTGTTTGCTAAAGCACTCATTCCCGACATCCCAAACAGCACATTCCTCTGCTCCAGGGCAGTGAGTCTGTGCCATCCTCATCGCTGGCAGTGAGTGCTGCAGTTTAGCTGAGGGGTCTCATGGCATCTAGGTGTTTCGCCACTCAGTTTCAATATCCTTGCAGGCTAATTTCTTCTTCAGTGACTCTGTCAAGGCTGAAGAAAATCTGTTTGGGTCACAGCTCCTGGGCTGCTGGGAAGGATCCCTCGGCCATTCCCTTTTTCCTTCACGCTGAGAATATCCCTGTGTTGCTTTACAAGGAAGCCCAAACTTCCTTGCTAACCAGCTGCAGATAGTACTACTGGTATTTTCCAGACAGTGCCATCTTCCCTCCCCTAGATTCCTTTTTAGCAGCTGGCTGTATTACACATCATTAGCACTTGGGCATATTTTTCCAGTCTGAATTTGCCGCTTATCAGTGTTGCTGAGATTATACTGCAACCGATGTTGAGTCTGTCATTGATCTAATACCATAGCTGCAAATCTGAGTGCTGAAATGTTGGCAGCTTTCTGCTGCAGTGGGTGTATCTTGAGAGTCTCTAGACCTGCTGAAGTCACACTGCAGATATCATTCGCGTCACTGTCTCTGTACCCTCAGTGACTGCAATCTTTCTTCTGGAAGATGCAGTACAGGAACACAAAGTGGCTTTGTTTTTCATATTTTGGACATTTTTTTCACTGCCTAGTTTTACAGACAGAAACCTCACGCTTTGCATCACATTTGCATTCAGGTATCACAGACAGGAAGCTGCTAGCCAAACAAATACGACAGCAAAGTCCTCTCATTTCCTGATTTTTAATTTTTAAATTTTGTTTTATTTTGTAAAACAGTGAAGTGGGTAAAGAAGAGCAGCTCTGAAAGTGGCTCCAGTGAGAGAGAAAACTACAATGGCAGCAGAACTCCTAGAAGATATCGACGAGCCCCCACAAAGCCATTGGCAACCTGCACCTTGGTTGTTCCACTGAATGTAAAGCCTCTTATTGTTGTCTTGCTTTCCACGTTTCTCACCCAGTCCTGTTGTGTTCCCTTTCTCAATTTTCCACTCTTCCACTTCCCAAGCTCCTTTGGTGTGGCCCTTTGTACTTGGCCTGCACTAGCGACAGTAGCTGCTTTGATCCTCTTGCTAGGCAGCTCGTTTGTCCTACCTGTTTAAGTGGATATCTTTAGCATCAGATCCGTTTATCTCAGCAGTCTCCCCTGTAATCCAGAAGCATGTGTCCCACAGCTAATTCTATCTTACTCCAAATTCAATTCTTATCTTAGTAACTTAAGTACCTATTCTCTCCTAATTCTCCTGAGTAAAAGAAAACCAGCCACAGAGGAATCTCTCTACCTTCTCGTTGTATCTGGGTTCCTGGTTGTGCAATGCAATGATGTACAACTGTTAAGGTGCATGCTGTTTCTTGTTTATCGCTTTTAATAATTTGCTCAAACGACAGTTGAAAAGGTATTTTCTAATCTTTTCTGTCTGGTCAGTTACCGTTTTCAGTGCCTCCACACCTGTGCAATAAGATGGTTTCTGCAAATTTGTTTTCCTCAAGTGTCTATATCCTTTATCCTCTTTGTCTATTATTAACAGTGACTGCAAGCTTTAGTCTCTTTTTGAATGCACTTTCTTTCTTGTTGCAGATCTCATTGAGTGGCTTCAGCTATATATCGCATACTACATGTGTAGGTGACATCATGGGACACCACCATACTCTAGACAGCTCTCTTGGCTTTGTATTAAGGCAGCCTTTGGGTGACATACACACAGACTTGCTCCTTGGAGCAGCCTCCAAAGTGCTTCCTTCCTCCTGCCATCACTTTCCCTCCCTATTCCATGACAAGGAAAAAACTTATACCAGGAAGGAACACAGGCCCCTTGTACACCACCAGCCTGTCTTAGACAGGGCCATTCAGGCACAGGAAAAAAACTGGAGTGCCTGCTGCTCCCTGGTCCCTTCCATACAGACACACAAAGTAATAGAAAGAAGGACCGACAAAAGAGGGCCCAAATTAACTTTCTGATACTCACTATTTCATCCTGGTCTTCCCATTCCACTTCTGAGAGGTCTACGCTGTTGTAATTCGGCTTAGGCTTCAGTTTCTTTCCTTCTTTATACTGGTGTTTATTTAAAAAAAAAAAAAAAGAGAAAAGAAAAATACCCAAGTAAGTGGATAGCTAACTTCCTAAGCTAACCCTCTAAGACTTGATATCTAATTTGGAAAATTAGGGTGTCTCATTTATTCTCTGACTGGGAGGGCAGTGTTTGGGTGCAAGTGTGTTCTCAGTCCCGTTACCGTGTAATTCGTTAAGCAGACAGTGTGGGGCTAGGACAGTTGAAGTGGGAGAGGCTGGACAGGCAGCACCACAGGTAAACTTGCAGGTAAAGGCTAGAGCCTCCTTTGGGACAATATTCTTCTAAATAGATCAGTACAATACACTTGCCTGCAGGAAATCAGTTCGGTTTTTCCACACGCCCCCCCCCAGCTAAGAGTGTAATCCCATTAACACTATAATACCAGCAGGAGATCTTTTCTGGTGGGAATTAGGCTTTGACTCCACTGACAGCAAGGAAGGCTTCTCACATAGGCCTAACCGATGCAAGAGAGCCATTTCCCAGTAATTTTCCAGGTGAAGGAAAAGGTGTGGAGCAAATTAAGAGAGGCCAATTTCAAGTGGTGGATGAAGCAGTGCCCTTGCCCAACTTTGCCTTGCCCCATCCTGGAAATAATAATGTGTCCCTTCTCTTCACCTAGGGAAGTAACTACCTGTGCCCGTGGTCTCCCTGTGCAAAGCTGCCTTTTTGAAGACAGCTGCTGTGAAGCCTTGTGGTGGCACTCTCTCTTGCCAGTAACCACACTAACACTTACAGCTGCGCGCAGGTGGATTTGTGCCCACAGACATGTGTATGAAATGTAAAATCAGTGTGTAATGAGGCCAGCTGTGTTTTTGCAGACAGATGTATGGCCTGGAGCTCCAGGTGGCACTGCAAGGGAGATACCTTGTCCTTGTGTCCACTCCCTTAAGTCCTAGAAGGTCTTTGCAGCCTACTGGTCTCTAAATTGTCTCTGATTTACCATGTTACCAAGGTTTGTGGTACTGGACCTTGCTAGTCTCAGATTCCCTGAAAGTCCAACACTACAGCTGCTGGGTGGCTATTACTGGGGTGCTACTCGTGCTGAATCTTCTTGTAGGAGATATGCCCAAGTGAGGGGAATTGTTTCTTCAGCCCGGCAGCAAAACCTTGCATGGACACAGATACATGTGCAACATAAATACAGCCCTCACATGCACTCTTGTGGAGAACAGACAGACAGGGTGCCTTACATTGCATACACATAGAATCATAAAATGGTTTGGGTTGGAAGGGACCTTAAAGATCATCGAGTTCCAGCCCCACTGCCATGGGCAGAGACACCTCCCACTAGACCAGGCTGCTCAACATGTGTGTGCATATATACATCTGTGTGTGTGGAATTTAATTCTCTGGCCCTCAGGCTTCTGGGTGCCTATATATCAGAGGCTGGTAGCCTTCACAGCTCAATAAAACATGAGAAATCAGGATCATCCCTGAAAGCCACTGTTTCTAAGTAAGCAAAGTTTCTCAGATTCACAGCTATACATACCAAAGGACGGAGGTCTGGGTGGGAAAGGATGTAGCCATTGTTGGTGTTCAGAAAGGCGTATCCATGGACACCCAGCTAGAGAAAGAGGTATTAAAATAATTAGTGCTTTAGCTAGAAACACTGCTGTGTAATGGGTGCCACTGATACCCCGGCACCACCAATATTCGGAAATATTTTCCTTTTAAGGGTGTTGACCAGCAGAAAACAGGGTCCATTCCAAACCACTTATCTCCGGGTGTCTGGCTGCTCTGTCTGAGCAGGCTGACTATGCTTGGATGCACAAAAGGATGGGCAGGTAGTTGATTTGTGTGCACGTTCAGAAAATGATGCCCTCCCGGAGTCTGATTGTCCTCGTGGACAATTACCCCCCGGAGGCAAAATAAGCTCTCCACAGCGGGCACAGCAGCACTGCACTAAAATGGGCAGTGCTGGGGAATGGTGCAAAGAGTAGGGCACCAGCGGTGACAGGTCTGTGTGCCCATGGCCACACGTGCACAGCAGTGAATGAACGAGCGAGTATGAATCTCACAGATGGCTTCCCTGGAAACCCGGTCGGTCTTCAGAGGAGCTCTGCGTTACGTTTCAGTGTTGGCAGAAACCAGACCTAGCCTAGGCCAGTTGTACAAGCCTGTAGTCCTAAAATGCTTTTTAAGGAATAGCATAATCTAACAAAAGCAGGCACTGGCTGACCTGATCCGCAAGAGATTTCCGAGAGAGCAATTACTCAGATCAAGCCCATATATAATACAAATTCCAGCTAAACTCCAAGTTGCTAAAAACCTGCTGCTAGCCTGTGCCTGCCAAAACAAGAGGTGTCTCAAGGAAAACAAGAATGCCTGAGGTTTCTACCTTCAAAAAACTGTTGCAACTTTATATTCCTATAGAGACAATGCTGAAGGGATAACTGTAGAGAAGTTGGGAGATAAGTCATTTGCAATCCATCTGAGCCTTTTTGGAGGCAATGAATTCTGTGTTTCACACATCCCAGATCAAAACTTTGGACTCTCTCTATGTGAAACAGTTACACAAAGCACACTGGGCTCAGCTTAGTGTGGCAAGAATGAAACCAAGACATTGGATCAGGATTGCAGCAAACTTCTTTGTTGGCCTATTAAAGCTGAAATTTCTTAGCCCAGTAAGCATGATCATAAATTTTTGAGCTTTCAAGGGCTGTAACTCTGGAAGTGGTCCTTTGTAACCCACATGCCAGGGGACTAAAGTCGAGGATCCTAGGTTTCCAAACCATTCTGGAGTTGGAAGAGCTTCTGGGAAGTTGTGTCCTGCCTCTGATATAAAGAAATCCTTTAAATAATTTTCCCTCCTTCCCTGGCATTGCTTGGAGGAAAGAAGAGTGTCCCTCCTTGGCCTAGAAGAAAGATTATTGTGACACGTGGCCTTTGAGTGACGTTGGGAGAGGAAGATGAAAAGGTATTAGTCTTATAAAGTAAATATGTATAAAAATTGAAGGCAAGACAATCCTAGACAAGGTTCCCCCAGACCCTAAACCAGTTAGATTTTGCACGCTGTGTGCATGCACCCCAACACTCAAAGTTCCTGGGTTGACTGAAAGATCATTTCCTACAGCTGCATGTGAATGGTCTGCCCTGCATCCATGTCTGGAAGCCCCACACAAATTCATAGCTTCTGACAGCACTTTCAGTCCTCTGAGTCTTCAGCAATCAGATTTTGGACAACTGCCTAACTGATAGCAGTTGTCTGATAGTTATTTAAGAGAAACTGAAAACTTGAAGTGATGGCTTAAATTGTCTGATTTCATGGTGATACTCAGATGTGCTTGCTGTCTCCTGGTGTGCAGACTGATTGAACAAAAGGTCATTGCAGAGAATTTACAGCAGAAACCAAACTAAACAGTGCATCTCTGGGGGGGTTTCATATGGATGTACATATTTTTTTTAGATATATTGAACATAGAACTAATGGGAAGTTGTTGGACTAACAATTCTGGAGAGCAAATACTTTATCTAGGTACAGCACAAGTGAATGAGAGAAGAGCCAACTTCCTGTACACTGTCCTGCCAAGAAATCTTCATGCTGATCTGGAGAAAGGAACCTCTAAGCATGGCAGAAAAGTTGGCTCTCCGTAGTCCATTCAGTCCTCAGTTTTTCTGCTAAGAGTATTGACAGTGAAACTAGTTTGTTTTTTGCCAGCTGGCGTGGTAGCTTTTGTCCACTGGGAACTGGATGTAAAACTTTAATTCCTCTAAAATAGGCAGTCAGATCTGTATCATCTCTGAGGGATCAAAGTTTGTGACCATCAAGATGTAAAGGCTCCAGGACCGGTTCCCAGTCTACTGGATCACCCAGTTCTTGTGTTTCTGAAACAGCCTAAGAACTTCTAGTAGTGGATGATTTCCCACATGCTATATAGAAACCACACATCACCACATCCAACTTCTCTTGCTTTACGCTTATGGTTCTTCCTATAGGCAGAGGAATGATTTGTCATTCGTGCCTGTGGAAGAATGAATAGTGACTTCGCTGCTGTGCAAAATAACAAACTGGATTGTCTCAGTCTTACCTTATATCGTGGAGCAAGTTTTAACAACTCCCTCAGTGGTACATCAGAGCCCACCACACCCAGGAGAATGCCATGAGATCGCTTGAAAAAAGAAAAGCAGAATTCATCTTCAGAAGCAAAACCTGGTTGGTTTTCTACCTGAGTACACATTATTGCCTTCCTACTAGTCTCTCACGTATTCCTTCTAGGCTTGTATGAATATGTTCATTTAAAACCAACTAATGTATCTCAAAAGCCTAAAGAGGTTGTTCCGGTGTTTATGGAGAGGAGTATTTCTACCCAGTATGAGCCAGCATTTTTTACTATGATTCAGAAGTAACATAAAATCACTGAAAACAAGTTTTGAGGACAAAAACCTGCATTCAGTATGTGTAAGTAACAACAAAGACAAGGCCATCAGCGTAACAACATGGATTGGTTGATAACTTGGGTCAACTAAATCAAATGTCAAATACAAAATTTTTAACCTAGGAAAAAGGAATGCAGGAAATCCTCATGAAATTGGGAACTGGTTGTTTTAATAACCGTTTGGGGAGCATGATGGAAAAATGACAGGCAGGTTCCCCCTGAAGCGCTGTGCTGGTACAGGTTAAGGCCAGCCTAAGGTGAAGAAAGCAGACCAGTGTTTGTAGGACCTGGATGAAGAGCTTATCCCTTGTACAGCAATGGTAAGGTACCACCCACCATTTTAAAAGGATGATGAGAAACTAGAAATGGTATGGAAAAGAGTGTTTAAAGGGCGTCAAAGCCCAGAGGAAATGCCCTTATCAAAGACACCTAAACTGTTTGACCTTTTTATAGTATCAAAAGACAGACAGGTTTGACTCTATTGCAGTGTACTAGATGCTTCCTAGGAAAAGATACCAAATCATATGGGCTTTTTAATCTAACAGACAAAGCCATTAGGACAGGAAGGTAAGGTCAGACAAATTGAAAGTGGAATTTAGACACCAGTTTTTAATGGAGAGTGTGAAACCACAATGGAGAGCTCGGGGCTGGATGCCTTTCTTCAATGGCAATTTTGCCAAACACAGGTTATTTGGCTTATGAAAGACCATCTCTATGAAATGTAAAGGTCTGCAATAAAATGGACAGACTAGACAAGTTAATGATCTCTTGCAGCCTGAAACTTTATGGGCCTGTGAATTAGGCTCAGTTTGAAAATGGAAGGGATAAAACAGGGAGAAGTGTCATATTTAAGGGGTATTTTTAAGAAATAACATTCAGAGGAAATGACAGACTATCATTCTGTCAGATAAATTATCAGCCACCCATCCTGCCAGAAGTCTACTGCAGTCCCTAATGGTCGGCTCTTCTTTCACAGACCCATTGGCTTTAAAACCCCACAAAGGTCCCCTGTATCCTTTCACCTCTGCTGGCTGGAAAGAGACTGAAGCTCCCGTTGCACTCACCGTTTCGTTCTTTTTGCTGAAGACTGGCATGGCCACTGTTGTCATGAGCAACAGACTTTGAGCCTGAGATGCAAAGAGCTGCCACAAAACAAACGAGCTGTGTGTTAGCAAATGCAATAGCACAGATAACCCGAACGAAAGGCATTGGAATTCCCAAGGACCCCAGATGTTGATTACAATTAGCCACCTCCTTGCTTCCCACACCCCTCTAGAAACAGATGGCAGCACTTTTCAATACTCTGTATCCAAGAGGACCGTGGGCTGGATGCTTGCTCGTGTGGGGTGATGAGGATGGGATGAAAGCCAGTGAAATGTGTTGAAGTAGGAGAAATTAAAGCGCTGCTTTAATGAAGAGACAGGAACCTGTAGAAGCGGTGGTACAATTTATACCCACCACGCATTGGGAGCGTAGACATGAGCACTTATGCAACAAGTGTAAAAACCACCAACACAAGGAGCACAGAATAGAGAAAAGCAACACAAATATGAGCAAAATCACAAACAAGATATCATCTATATTGCAAACACATGAATACTGCAAATGAGAAACGCCACAGGCAAATATTTAAAAGGCACAAATACACACAGAGACTGCTTATATATACTTGTTACTCAAGCATCTAAGCTTAGGAAAAACAGAGACAAAATCATAATCCAAACAGATACAACATGGTGAGCTATCTCTACAGGGGATACAGGACATGCACGTGTAATGGGGTAACAGATGCTCCCAATACTGCAGAAGACAGATGCTCCAAAAACACACAGGAAAGGAGGTAAAACAGGCCAGATACATTCAAAGGAGTCTCCCAAACATGCCTAGTTATCAGAAGGACCTAATCCCTTGATGCCAGTAGCATCCCCCTTCCGTCTCTCATTTGGTTGAGGCAAAAAATGAGCTCCTATCTTCATTACTGTACATGCTGGGAGCCATAAAGGAGCTAGTCAATAATCTATGCAGTTGTTTAACAGAGATTTGAGCCCAGTATCTTGAATTACTGGTCTGGATGATTCCGTGTGGAAACTTCCCATCCACAGCAACACTCACACCAACACACAGCAAGTAAACTTCTCCGGCACTTACTAGACACATGGAAAAAGAGTCAACTTTAGTCAACTAAACCACAGCACAACACAGACACCTCTACCAACTCTGAACCAACAGCACAGCTCCCCAGTACATCCAGCATTTCCTCTCCTCTTCTTGCCAGTTCTGCAGAGCCCACCTCCCCTCCAGATGTACAGGCCAGCTGTGGCTGTGAGCACTGGCACTGACACACCAACTGGCACGAGGGAAACAGCACGCTCACAAAACACAGGGGTGCAGTTACCTCCTCAGACTGTGGCAGCTGGGGAGAGACATGGATGAACAGATGAATGAATACATGAATGGAGGAATGAATTAAAGATGGAAGAGGTTGGGGGAGAGGAAGTGAGTGGCAAGCCAAGCCAAGAAAAGAGATACAGCAAAAAAAAGTGCAGCAAAAAAATCCCTGTGGCTGCCTTGGGAAGTGTGACACCACACACTGGTGCCAGAGGTGGCATGCCTGCTATTAGAATAAATTTGTTGGGTAACTCGTAACATTTCTGGAAGTCCTGCTTAGCACGCTCAAGTACTATGTCCCCAGCTCTCACTTGGTACAGCTCACGCAGCAGAAGACATCCCCACATGACCTTCACAGAGCTAGTGTGCCTCCTCTGCAGCCTCAATGGTGAGCCCCAGCAGAGAGGTGAGGGACATTCTCCTCCCATGACAGCATAGCACTTGAGCACCATGATGGTGCAAGCCTGGCTGACTTGGAGGTGTTTTTGGGGGTTTGTGTGGTCTCAGTACCCCTAGTTTTACTCCAGCTCAGAAGGTTCAGGTTTCTCACTGTGTATCATAAACGCAAAACCTATGGGTTCTCCCCAGGGCTGTGGCAGATGCCCTAAAGCTACTTCTGGACAGATCTGGGCTAATAACTTCAGTCCCATAACAGGATTGTGTATGGAAACATCCTCAATGCTCCTGGAAGTCTTTTTCCCCCTTGGATAGTATAAACAGTCCTGAGACCTCAGGTTTGTTTCTGGAAGAAGGGAATCTGACTTCTGGTCAGCTCTGTCACACTAATGGAGACATTTCTCTGGGTTGAAGAGTCCAGTGTAGAAAACAAACTTTATCTCCCTGAAAGCACTGAGAGTCCCCAAAGAAGAACTGTAACTTCCTCTTTCTACAATGTAGAAAGGCATGGAAATGAAGATTGAGGAATATTTTCTGTTTAGGGAAGTGCAGGGGAAGGCTCTTTCAGTGGTGGTCTGCTCCCTTGTCCTTCCCTTCACTCCTTTGAATTTCAAAGTTTCCTTGGCAACACAACACCTGCACCTGCTTGTGGCCCAAATGTCTTAAGTCTTCCCTTGGGGGAAGGCTTGAGATGAAGCAAGGGGTGTTGGAAGTGATGACTGTCTGGTCCTTTGTGATACATCCTTTACTTGCAGGGCTAAGCACAGGGCCACTGTGGCAATATTTTGTCTTGCTAGCCCAAGGAACGAAAGAGTGAGCCTGCTTCCCAAACTGAGATCTGTATCTTTGGGAGGCAAGCAGTATGCGGTTAGCTACGAGGCTGGAGGAGATAAATCTTTGTGACCCGTATCCTGAGCTGTAAATAATCTTTCCTGTGAATAATCCTTTAGAAGGTAACCTGCTTTTACAGAAGCGCTACTTAAGTCATGCTGTGCCTGTGTGATTAGTCCTGGGCTCCTGGGTCACTGCAGATTCAGACCTGAGTCTGCATATACATCTCAACTCCAGGAGTGAGCAGAAAAGAAATACTGTCTCAGCAGAGCCAGAGACCAGTAATTTCTATCAATCAACCAACTCCCGGTTTTAAATACATTTCAGGACTTAATTTAGATTCTGATATACGTAAGTTATTTAAGTGGGAAGGTGGGATAAGTTGTATGCCTAATATACTAGCTGGGCATCTGACACCTTTGCCAGTTTGGTCCATAGGCCCTGCTGTTTGCTGACTAAGAACTCGCGCCCTAGGTCCTTACCGCACTGTCCATGTAGGCTTCAGTCCAAATAATGTCATGGTCGTGGTTGATGACCATGGGACGGCTGAGCACGTGCAGGTATTCCATCACGTTCTCCTGGACGTCTGCCAGCGTGGAGATCTGAGTGTAGTAGCCTTTATGGAGAAACAGAGGTGTGAGTCACTCATCCAATGTGCCTTCCATATCCAGAAAACTGGATGTCAAAGACTGTAATTAAGTTACCTATTTCCAGAGCTTTCTCCCTACAGATGGACTGATAACAGTCTAATACTACAACAAGGAGTACAGAGGAAGAACGCCGAAGAGTGTTATCAAAAGGTCCTCTAAACTAGCTGCTTAACTAGTTAGAAATACTAACCCAATGTAACGTCACGAGGACTCTTGTCCTGCTTCTCACCAGTTGGATCTGAATGGTTGTGCTTGGTACAGCACGGAGTACATCAGATAGATGGAAAACTTCTGCTATCACTGGGAAAGCACTGCCATGTGAAAGGGCTTATGATCTGATAAGCTTTGTGATGTGGAAACAGATTTAGTGTGCTTGGAAACAAGGACTGCAAGAGCTATACAATGTGTCAAAACAGAAGAACCAAAATCAGTGAGCCTTCTGCAGAGCTCAAGTCTGGTAAGTGAGAATTCAAGTGCAAAGAGCCTATTTTTGTTCTCCATTTGGTTATTCAGGAGAACACACTCTCACATTTCACAGCAAACCAGCAGCACCACGAACTCCCTGTGGCTAATCTTACGGCTGAATATGCAACCTGAAATCCAGCTTTTTGTTTAATCCCACAAAAGGTTAAAACACTACGTGTGATTCATAGTGCTAACAGATGAATGTTGGAGCCTTGAACATCCCCAGCTCAGGCCAGCAATTCTTGCCTGTCAATTACTTTCAGCAGCAAGCTCACCCATGCATTTCATAGTCTGCTGGAGCCAAAGCAGAGTCCATCTACTGAGCTAGTCAGCCCCCAAATTCAGTCTTCCCTTCTTTTCCCTTTTTAATCAGGACACAGATTTAACAGGCACTGCTGACTGTCTCCAGATGTGCTGGGGCCAAGTCACACCCAAACAGGGAAGGCTTTTTCCCCCCCCCTCTTCCTTTACCCTTGTGGACTCTGACAGGGCTGGCTGAACTTTTTAACTGGCCCCAAACGCGTAGAGGTGACTCACCTACTCTGGATGGATTTTCCCATTCACGCCATTTCACGCCAGTTACAGAGAATATTGGTTTTAAGGTGAGATTAACAAGCTATTCTGGTACCTCAGTGAAACCACTGGCACACCAAGAATTTGGCCAGGATGTAGGGGTTAACCTGCAAACCTGGTGAAAAATGCTGTAAAATCTTTAAAGATGTTCATTTGACATCTCAGCCAAAAGATGTCAGGCTTTCTGACAGGGTTTTAGACAGATTGTCAAAAGCCAGCAACCGGGACACAATAAGCACAGGGACTTAGGTGGACTACAGCCAGCATGAATCTCGGTCATAGTGTCCCTTGGCACCATGACAGGAAAAATGTGGTGGCTCAGCACAGAGGACTTGTGTTAGTTGGACACAGACACACTTCACGTGGACTAGCGGGGTCTGCTTTTTCCTTAGGTTGCCTTCCAACCAAGGGCCCCAGCTGTAGTGGGGAAGATTTAGAGGGGTCCAGGGCCCGGTGGCTGCAACCCACGTGTGAGATGGGGATTGGAGAACCATTCCCACACAGCACCTTTGTTGTTGCAGGCGATCCATTTCACGTTGGGGGCAAAAGTGACCTCCCGGCCAATGAGGTAAGTGAAAACCCGGACCTGGGAACAAGAAGACAAAGATAATAGAATTAGGCAAACCCAACTGGCCGAGGTTTGGCATCCTGCTCTACACTGGTGCGAACGCCTCTTTGTGACGCACAGCAATAGCTCTGCCTTCACACAGAGACAGGAGCCTCTTGCTCCATTTGTTTCGCATTTTGTGGTCTGGAACTTAATTTCCAATTACAATAAGCTCAGAAAGCCAAGTAGCACCCGGGATCATCTGAATAACAAGGCAGAACTGCAAATTCTATTTGATTTTATGATAGCAGCTCTGCCAGGCGCTCAGCAACCACATGCAGAGAGGTTTATAGCTCACAGGAATCCTTTACCCAGGGGAACAGCTGGCCCCATGAATCATTTAAAGAAAGCTTCACCGTTCCCCTTGTGTTTGACCAACAACAAAGGAGCCAATCCTGAAATAAACTGCTTTAACAGCTCCATGCTCTGGCCTCTCAGTAGGCTGCTTCTCTCCCTTTGTGCATTGCTGCTAGCTGGGATGAGGTAAACAAATAAATCAGGAGGGTTTAGGATGAAATGTGGTCTATTCCACTTTCACAGTCTGCTCTTGCTAGTACAAGTCTGTAATCACAGCCCTCAAAGTGAACAGGGCTGGAAGGCACCTAAAGAGGTTTTCTAGGCCATTCCCCTGCCCACCATAAGAACTGGTAATAGCCAAACCTTTTCCCAAACACGACCAATGATAAACAGTCTTAGATGGGATTAAAATTCTTTAGAGAAATGAGGTTTTAATTTTAAAATATGCAGCTCAGTCTTTATTATCTTATCAGGTGAATGCATTGATTGCCTGCACCTTTGGAAAATGAGGTGTGTGAAAAAAAATAATAATCTGCACTGACCTACAGATACCCACATGTGATCCTACCACCTCTAAAACCACCACAGCAGGCTCCTGCCCGGCTGCTTTGCTTTGTGTTCACAGCAGGAAGCACGTGGGTATGGGAGGATGTGAATGCTCAGCTTTGCCCATGGCCCTGGCCCACGCTCTTCTATTCTCACCATAGCAGGAGAGCCCCTTTCCTCGCCCTTTCTGTTTATTGCTTCCCAGACAAACCTTCCGATCTGGCCAGTTGTATTTTTCAAACACAGCTTCGTAATCCTCCACTGCTCCGTCGGTGATCAGCATGATGGCTTGGTTACACAAGCCTCCTTGACCGGCGTCTCTGAACTACAAACAGAGAGGAAGAGCATCAGTTATCTCAGCACGGGCCGTTTCTGTGCGAGTGCAGCGTATTTATTCACGATGGGCCAGATCCCGACTTCCTCTTGCAAACCTCCCACTGTGCTCAGAAAGAGCTTTGCTTTAATAAGAACAGTGTGTGTACGCTGCATACAGGTTTTTTTATTATTATTTATGCAGCCCTTCCTAGCACATGCGGACACAGGAGGCTTTACAGAAGTAAAATAACAAGGAGAAAATAAGTGCTGTGGAGGAAGGGTGCGATTCCCTGCTGCCTCGCGTCTTGCAGAGTCGCGTTCGTTTATGCAAAACAACTATAGACTGACCATAAACACTGCAATTCTGATTTGACAGCAATAACTGTCACTTTTTATGGTAGAAAATGTGAGAGGAGGGGGAAATCAGACTCATTATTTAAGGGTAAATGCATCAGTCTGCCAAAAAAATAGCAGAGGAAGGCAGGAGCACATGAGAAGAAAAGAAGGCTACTGCCATCAGAGCTGAAATAGGTTCTGAATGTGCTGGGTAGAAAGGCCATACGCTGCAATGACAGATGACCTGTTATCTGTGCATAAGTGATATTTTTAAGGTAGAGTGGAACCTCTACCTGGTACGCTGGGACTCGGGTACAAACAGTGATGTGCTCTCAAGGACGCATGGAGAGGTGTTGAATAGGCGTCCTCGTACAGGCAAGCTGCCTGTTGAGCCAGGAAGGCCAGCCTTCCAGTGCCACTCCAGAGAAACAAGTGCCTTATGCAGCACCAACGCAGGTGTTGAATGAGCAGTCACCCGAGGAGGTGGCAGAGGACACCAAGGAACAAGACCAAGCAGCTGCTTTGCTGCAGCTCCTAGCTCAGTGTCAGCGTGTGCTTCTCCTTGCACAGCATCTCACCACTCCTACCCTCTGGAGCAAGGAAAACACTCATCGAAGAAGGATACAGAAACTGATGCAGAGTAAAGAAATATGGAAAGAGGAAGATATGACAACTCTGCCCAAGAGATTAATGAGAGGTAATGGCATGAGATGGAGAGCGTACAGGAGACTAATTGAAGGGTGACTAAGGTTATATCAAACACAGCAGCAATTTTAAACTGGAGAGGGCAGTTATATCTTGTAAATGATATCCAAGTGGCAAGACTAATTGCATAAAATGAAAGCAAGCTCAGGATGGGAGAAAAAGAACATAGGCTGTGAACAGGGACTTTTTAGATGTTTTAGGGTTCAATTCACAAGTCCCTTCTGGTTTGGTAGTACTATGTTAGGACAGAAGGCAAAAGTCTTTACCAATACAGATGATACTGTGGTTCCACTGCAGATTAACATCATGACCATTGATACCTGGAAGCCAGCTCAAAGTCCAGATTTCCCCAGACATTTCACCACTCCTACAATTACCTCTGTGATTGTTCCTTATTATGAAACGGCCAGGTTCAGAGCTAATATCACCATAATGCTTCATTCCACCACCATTTATGTTTTTAGTCCTTCCTCCTTCAACTTTACTCTTGCTACCATTGAAGAACCTGTTACTCCAGTAAGCATGGATTCAACAACTTCTGAATGACCATCCCATTACTGTCACTAACCAGTATCAATACAGAAGATCATAAGAGAGAAGGGTAATGTAATAGGGGCATTTTTAACTAGCTGTTCTCCAGCAAAACATACATGTGAGTTACTGAATTGGGATGAGATGGTTGGGTGTGCTCCTCCTCTTTCTTGTCACCAGAGTAGGCCATTCAGAGGAGAGACAAACTGTACCTGTGCTGCTGTGGTCACGCAATCCAGCAGTGGGGATCTCCCATGCCTTTCTCTACAGGCTCCCCAAAGTCTGACACTTCCAGTGTGCTAAAATGCATCTACTCCTTGTATCATAGAAAAAAAAACCCATCAATGCCAGCCACAGGGTAACTGGAACTCCAGGAGGGATCAGAGCAGACGTGCCCCCGACTCAGCGAGGAGACTCAGGGCAAAGGCTGAGGTTGCAGGACAGGAACAAACACAGGATGCTCTTAGGTGCAAATGAAAGTGGAAAAACAGTGGAGAGCCGCACGGGATTCTGCTGCAGACCATCAGGTAGGAAAATGACAAGGAGTTTCAAGTGACCTGTTCCTAGGACAGAGACCAGCTGCATGCAGATTAGCAGAGAGAACGGCTAGTGTGAGCATCCATTAGGGAGGCATAGTGTTACGATGGTGCAGGAGATGCTGGTAGAATGAGGTTCAGATCACAGATATGTGAACCTTGTAGTTACAAAAGCAGCTTATTCCAGTCTGTTGCAATGTACGCCTTTTGTTTAGACGATTATTCAATTAACACTTCATTAAGGTTACCCACCATTTCATCAAACTGCTTAAGACGTCTTTTCATGTAGCTCACTTCAGACCTCATAATACTGAGATACTGAGAAATTAGATGCTGTATCACAACCAGCAATCTCCTAATTACAGGAGTAGACGATATTTTCAACAGGGAAAATGAGATCATCAGTGTCATAGAAATAGAGATTAAGAAGACAGATTTAGAAAACAAATGAACAAGAGGTAATCCCTGATTTTTAGGTCCTTTTGTGGCTGGCTGCAGCTGTAGCAAATGATCTGACAGCATCCATATCAAGCTCTGAGCATAATTCCCTGCTCTGACTGAAGTCCCAAGAGCAGGAAAGAAGGGGAGATGAGGAACGAGATGTCCACAGAACAGATGTCTGAAGAGATGCAGACTAGGGCTGCGGTTGCTGAATGAGACACAGAGCTGCCTCATTCTCCTGTATAACTTTGGTCACGTTGCCAGGAGTAACCGGCATGATCTAATTAATTCAGGGTCACAGTCTCTCCTACTCCCTTGTTTGCTCGTTGCCGTTTACTTTGCAGTTACAGCCTGGCCCAGAGTTACTAGTGAAGCAGTAGGAACATCAGCAGAGCTCAGTGGTGTGCAGGCACGTGTCTGATTATATACACATCTGGCCAGATGATTGAGCAGCCCCTCTCCATCTCCTCCTGCCCATTCTTATGCAGACCAGCATCCAGAGTGGCCTCCAGAATTACTGAAAATTCAAACTTGGTGAAAAGCGTCCCACGGGAAGAAAATCAGCAATAGAGAAGGAAAAAAGGCAGTGAAGAAGAAAAAAGAAATGGCATTAAGCAAAATGGCATAAACTGGTAAAGAGGAAATCCTGAGCTTTGCATATCCTGAAAAATAAGATGCAGAATCCAGGACCATGAAAATGTGACTGGAATCAAGAACAGATTTGCAAACATTTAGATAAGAAGCAAGAAGGGGAGTAAAAAGAGCATGCTGCCAGATGATAAAAAGCAGAGGGAAACAGTCAGGCAGAGATGCTTTATAGCCTCCATACTTCATCATCAAAAGGACAATATTGTAATGACTGGGTATTATGCTGAAGTGATAAGAAACAAAGAAAAAGAATGTGACCCTGCCTGTAATTCATTCAAAGTGGTAGGGCTAAAGAAAAAGTTAATTGAAAGCATTTCAGTAATCTATGTTCAGCAGGAAGGGAAAGAACTACAGAAGGTGCTTTTGGACTACTTGCCTCATGGGCTGGGACTGGACTGGCACTGTATGAGATCCCAAAGGATGAAGAGGAAGTCAACAGAAAATACATTTTAAAAGAAGGGAAGGAACTCTATAGGTAAATTGTCCCTAAACATCTAGCCTCTTGCTAGAAAAAAATCAGTAACACAATCCTCTTTGAGTGCACAAAGGGAATGCTTCCCCACATAGATGAGGCATAAGAAGCCACAAACTGTTTTTATTACTCACATCAGCAGACAGGTTTATTCTTTGTATGACACCAGTTTGCTCAAGTTACTCAGAATTTGATATTCCACTGAAATCCAGTTTGTAACCAGTTTCACTATTTTTTTTCCACGTATAGCCAATTTGGAGCGACCTACTCATAATTAACCTCAACATTTATGTGATTTCTGAGTTCAACAGTGAGTCAAGACACCATTAAACCAGCTTGGTGTTAAGACATCATTCCAAGGTGGCCTCAGAGAGTGGAACCTGGGGTTTCTTTTCTTCCACAGGGTCAGAAAAAATCAGCTTTCAAAGTACCTGCTTACTGTGAGTGGATGCTGAGAAAGGAGGACCCATAAGAGTCTCAGGTTTTGTACCACCTAATCCTAGAATTGCATATGTATCTATATAAATATATGTATTTGTGTGGGGGTATATATGGCATGCCTATAAAAATATACAAATATCTTTACAATTTGGTTTACATTGGAAAGAATAGAAGGCTGAATACTGGCTGGAAAGGAATACCGCAGAGGCAGATCAGCTGGATAGGAATTAACAATGTGACAGTGTCTGAAGGAAGGTGACTGTTGTCTTACATTGTGTTAAGAGGACCATGGTGTGTAAAACAAGGAAGGTAATTATTCTGCTCTGCTTAGCACTTGATAGCTCTCAGCTGCAGCACTTACACACTGTTGGGAGGATGGTGTTTCAAGGGAAGGCAGGCAGCCTGCAAGCAGCCAAGAGCAGAGCCAGCAGCCGGAACAAAGGAATATAAATCCTACAGAAAAAGGGCAAGATGTGCCAAGCTTGTTGAAACAAAGAAAAGAATGCAGCAGCAAGACAGGCTAAAACTTGACCAAAAAAAAGAAAAGGGAAGAGCTCAAAAGGTAACACTTTAAGCCTGAGAATTTTGAAGCACTTTATAAATGTATGATTAACACCATGGTTTCCCTGGGATGCATATTTTATTGAAACCACTCGGTGTGTGGCTAAATTGAAATAGAGAGTTTAAGTGGTTTATTGAGCATGGAAGAGAGGGGCAGGGGAGGCTCTGGCTAACTGTGCTCCTGATACCGTTCTGCAAATTGCGTCACAGATTAAAATATGCCCCATCTACCCCAGAACATAATGGAGGAAAACAAAGGCAGTGAGAGATAGTGCTCTACTTCAGCCCTTCTCTGCTACTCATACCTCATTGAGTAGGTCTCTACTGGGCTATTAATTCTACAAGCAATTGGACTGAGGAAAATTACCAGGGAAATTTTGCAGTCACTTTCATTACCGATATTATTACTGGTTGTCTATTGTAATCAGCAAAGCCTGTTTCATCAGTGTGATGTAGCAATTTTCATTTTCCTTCTCCCGCGTATGCTCCTGTGCACAATAACAGGACAGTCTGTGAGGAGCAGCTACGATTACAAGCTGAGAATGTGAATTTTGTCTGACAGGAAGGGAGT
The DNA here is from genome assembly GCF_001431845.1 of Calidris pugnax. Lineage (NCBI taxonomy): Eukaryota > Metazoa > Chordata > Aves > Charadriiformes > Scolopacidae > Calidris > Calidris pugnax. The sequence continues at coordinate 4,894,235 of NW_015090800.1, read as the reverse complement.
GGCCAATTCCACCAAAGTTCCCCCTTCTCCCACCTGCGTGACTGCAGCAGCACAGATTTTTTTCAGGGCATGCTGATGGAAACCCTTTTTCTCCCCTACTACTGATACAGATCTAAGAAAGCACTAAGAGAAGATTTCAAAGAGTCCACAAGGCGTATGAGCACTTGCAGGTGGTGCCCTTTTGCCTTAAGCTTTGGTATTTGCAGAGCCTGGGATCCTCCAGCTGGTGATATCAAGGCACTCTCTAGATGAATGAGCCCTTACAAAGGAAGCTATGGCTTAGAAGGCTGCTGCAGGGCAACAGGCACGTTTCTACACTTGCACACCCATTTACATGCAGCCGTGTGTGCACTGAGACACAATCTCTGATTCTTCTGAATGTCACCAGACAGACAAATCCTGGGATGAAGCTCCCAGCTGATGACTTCAGTGACCTTGGACTGAGGTCCCAGTTTGCTAAAGAGAAGGCAATCATGGCCCGTGCTACAGTGAGCAAGCTCCCTTCTGTCAAGCTGCGAGAAAGCTGCAACCAGCATTACTGGGAAAGGAAAGCTGGGTGAAAGAGCTTTCTTTGACAACAAACTTAACTGTTTCTGGACTCTGTTTTCTTAGACAGCAGTTTCCAAGATGCAGAGAAGTATGACACAAACAATCATCAAGACCACAGCCACCTTTCTTCATCTGCAGATGCTCGAAGGAAAGATGTTCAAATGCCTGAGTCAGTTGCCCTCTCCCCAGATCTGAGGTGGTAACGAAAGGCATGAGGGAAGCAGCTCCTCATCTTGCAAGTGAATAACGTCAGAAGGTTTTACCACCACCAGGTGCTGAACTGTCTAAAAGCACTTTCAGACCTGTTTTGAGCTCATTAGCCAAGGGAGAATCAACAAGGCTCAAGATAAATGGTAACTACTAAACCACTGATTTGATGCCAAATAGAGAGGAAAAATATTTTATCTACCTGCCAAAGAGTTTCTTCCCTATTACTGCAGTGGAGTTATGTTAATCCACTGGGTGGCATGGATATCACTCTCTCTCTGGAAGTGTTTTTGGTCCAGCTATGTCAGTGAAGGACATTTTTTCCACCTCAGCTGTTCCACCTTCTATTTTCCATGGGCATGCCTGGCTCAAAGTAATGCAGGGTTTTATAAAGGTCCTGGCTCCTAGAGGCTTGAGGATTGCCTAGTCTAGTGCATGAGCCATGCCTACTAGACAGGAGGTCTGAGATCTCCTTATTACTGAACCAGACCAGTTTTGGTGTCTGTTCCTGGCATGGCCAGCTGCCCTTTCAGCTGGGGCAAGTAGGCTTTCTTTAGGGTTGTGCTCCATCGATCTCCACTGAGACTTTCAAAGCTGTGCTGGTTGAGACAGTCTTCGTTTGTACTGCGTGGGCATGCTTTAATCTGTTGTCACTGTACATAACCAGTGCTACATTAGATATTAAGAAATAATTTTTCCTCTGGTGGAAAAAATGTTTAAATAGTTTTATTTATATAACACAGGCCTGTGTAGGCTCTGAATCTTTGGTTTTAAAGATAAAGTTAATTTTGTCTTAAAGTGCAAGGATACATCTAGATAAATCCAGCAGCCATCTATTCCATGTAATTGTTCTAGGTTTATATCATTACTGCTTCCCTGGTCATCTCAGTAACTATTTTCCCCAAAGATGTTGAACTGTTAGTACTAGGAGTGCTGCCAGCCTATTGATGAAATGCCTAAGCTATACTCACTCTTCTCAAGTTGCCATTAAAGTCATGATGCTTCTACCACCGCTGACAAGTCAGCTCAGCTACCACCATCCCTGGGTTCAACTCTGACCATGCTTGGACTGGCATAAATTAGGAACAGCATTACCATAGCCAACAAACTGAAACTTTCAGTCTGTAAAATAAATAGAGAGTGGAGAATCTTTCCCAGGGTGTTGATGCCTCTGGCATACTACCTTTAACATCAATGCCATCATTATCACCACTAGCATTATACAGTGTATGTATTTTTGTCAGCACCAAAGGCACTGGTGTCTTTAGGCCAAGCCCACAACAGGCAGTGCCATGAGGAGGTGGGAGCGTTCAGCTGGTTCTTGGTCCTTTTTTTCCTACCATTCCTTAGGAAACAGAGTTAAGTTGTATGTTTACCTCCAGGCTACTGAGGTCCCAATTATTCACATAAGTCAATGAATCCATTACAATTCTTATCACAGGACATGATCAGACTGATTAATTCTCCTGTATGTCGGAATTTTTCCCAAAGCACCGATCCTCAGCCAAGTGACATTGAAATACATCTGAAGTCTGAGAATAATCTTTCATTCCTTCATCTACTTACCAGGGTTCACTATTAACATTATTTATGACCAGAATTTTGCCTTCAGCTGATCAGTTATATTTTATTGCCGCTGTCTATAACCAAGGTGCCTGAGCGATGCTCGCTTGTGGGGCTCGTTAAGGAAACACTCATGAGGCCAGTTCCTGATCCCTCCTGGGTAGGCATCAGCAGCCCCCAGGCATCATGCACAAACTGACACCTCCTCAAAGTCAGGTCATTCCTGCACACTGCTTGTCGCAAATCTGAAGCCCATGGATGAGCCCTTATACCTCCTCCCCACTGCAGCTCCATGAGGGATGTGCTAGGTCCTTAGGTGTAGTAGATGTGGGCAGGGACACACATGCCCTATGCAAGCATTGGCACTGACTCTTACCTCCCTCAGGATTTTGAAGGACTCTGTCAAGGCCTTGTTCACAGTCCCCACTCCTTTTGCCTGCAGTTCGTCCACCAGCTGCTTGAAGTGCTGGTAAGAATAGAAGCAGAAAGGCAGTGATGAGTTTCAGGCAGGGTGCTCCCTTCGACCAGGGGAGGAAAGGGTAACCTGGAAAAGTGCTGCTGGGCTTCTGATCCTTCACTGCTGCTGGCAGGGCAGTGCTGCACCATGATGGATGGAGGTGGGAAAGTCAAGTGTCTGCTCCATTGGTAGTGCCATCATGGTGCACCTACGCCCATGCACCCACGACAGGTCTGCGTTTCTCAGCCTGTGGGCTATGAACCATTGTTGGTCCATGGAACATCATGCAAGGGACAAAACTATTAGAAATCAGACTTTCCCTTATCTACCCCTTCAAGAAAAAGAAACAAACTAAAAAAACCCCAGAAACCAAAAACCCATGTTCCTGTGCATGCAAGAGCTACAGGATTGTGAAAAAAGAAAACGGGTAAACAAGCATCCAAATTTTAACAGACATTGATATGATTGCGAATGAAACCCTCAGAAAGTGCTCTCTGTTGAATGGAGAGTCCCCAAAAGGCTAGGGATTCCTTTGGGAAACACTGCAGGAGACGTCACTCTGTGACCCAAGGCTAAGCTGGGAAAGAAATTTGGAGAGAATAATGGTTGTTGAAGACAGGGAGGGATGAGCTACTTCTGTTTCTTTAATACAGAGAGAAAAAGGAAGAAACACACAGTAAGAGCAGCTGAAAATACAAGTCAGGCCAGAAGGGGGTGGAGAAGCCAGATACAGGCTGACCACCTCAGGGCTGCTGAACCCTCCTGAATCAGAGCAGCAAACCCCCTCATCAGAGAAAGCTTGCTGGCAGTCCAGCCTGGCAAAGGATCAGGCCAGGCTGAGAACACATTCAGTGGGAAAGGGCTGATTTTTCTCCTGAGGGCTGAGGATGTGGGGTTTCAAAGCTGGAGAACCTTTGCCCTCTGCATGCTGTTTTACTGCAGCAGTCTGGGCCAGGTCCGCCCGTGCTCCAGCAGCTGTGGTGCCCAGTCTGTTGTGATACAGGAAAGCTGGTTGCTGCTGATGAGCTGGCCAACTAACCTGATGTTTCAGTGGCTTTGTGTAAGTGAAGGTGAACCACACACCACACACCATTGAACTTGGTGCTCATTTCTGAAATGCAAATTTCTGGGAGGTGGTTGTTTCTTGTCACAGCATCTTAACCCCACGTACTTAAAAGAACTACCTGAATAATACCAGTAGGAGCCTGGTACTCACCTCTCTGTTATCTCTGTCTGCTTGGACCAGGATACCCTTAAAACAGGGTTCGATAAAATGAACATAATCATTGTACTGCAAAGAGAAAATGAAAAGAAAGGGGTTGTAATGGGAGAAAATTCACAAAATGGTTTCATGTCATAGGTGGATGTTTTGAAAACGGTATGGAACATGATGCCATTTTATACATATTTCCCTTCAGAATAGTTTGTAGTGATCATGACAAATTATAATTTTGATAAATCTCATATTTGTTTAAATAATGTGTTAGAACTCGGCAAAACCATAATTATCTGGGCATATTTACACATGAAAAGTTACTGTTTTTTTCCACTCGCTCTCTAGAGATCTTCTCCACACTCTATTACCTTGTGCCTCTGGCCTTGTTTCTAGCACTATTTGCACACATTTTTGACTTCTGGAGACTGTGTGAGTCCCCAGTTGCCAGCTGAACCTTGCAAGTGCTTTTGTAGCCTAAAGTCTGATGACCCTGGTGCATGGCTGAGCAATAAGATATACAGTTACCACACATCCACTCAACTGTGATAATTAGTGGGGTGCATGCTTCTAGCCTGATATATATATAGCAATGCCTTTGATAGAGTCTCCCACAGTATCCTCCTGGAGAAACTGGCTGCTCATGGCTTAGATGGGTATACTCTCCACTGGGTTAAAAACTGGCTGGAGGGCTGGGCCCAGAGAGTGGTGGTGAATGGAGTCAAATCCAGTTGGTGGCCGGTCATGAGTGGTGTCCCACAGGGCTCGGTACTGGGACCCGTTCTCTTTAACATCTTACCACAAAAAAGACATTGAGGTGCTGGAACGGGTCCAGAGAAGGGCAACAAAGCTGGTGAGGGGTCTGGAGAGAAAGACTTATGAGGAGAGGCTGAGGGAGCTGGGGGTGTTCAGCCTGGAGAAAAGGAGGCTGAGGGGAGACCTTATCGCGCTCTATAACTACCTGAAGGGGAGGGTGTAGAGAGGCAGGGGTCGGTCTCGTCTCCCAAGTCACAGGAGATGGGACAAGGGGAAATGGCCTCAAGTTCCACCAGGGGAGGTTTAGATTGGATATTAGGAAACATTTCTTCACCGAAGGGGTTATCAAGCATTGGAAAAGGCTGCCCAGGGAAGTGATTGAGTCACCATCCCTGGAGGTGTTCAAAAGACAGGTAGACATGGTCCTCAGGAATATGGTTTAGTAATTTTTATTTCCTCTTTCTTATTTATTTTTTTTGTCAGAGTGAGGTTGATGGTTGGACTAGATGATCTTTAAGGTCCCTTCCAACCTAAACGATTCTATGATTCTGTATGTAAGGTAAAACATGCCAGTGTACACCTTTTCCCACAAGGTTCAAAAGAGCTTAACTAAAAGGCCACTGATGTTCAACTGATAAGTAGGAGCTTAGGTCAGGCTTTAATGTGCCTGAGCCAGTAGGTTCTTGGTGTGAGTACAGTAAAGGAATGTATATTATATGCTCTTTCTGGGATTGTTTTTGAAGAACAGATATTATTTCAAACTCCTTAATGACTTCCCTCCACTTTTCTGCCAACACTGTTCATTCTTCCACCTATCCAGTCATATAAAGACAGAGCTGTCACCACTGGACTTTCTAACTATCTTACACAATAAGAAGCTGTCAATAAAAAGTAAATCAGTGACCATGCTCTGGCAAACTTTTATAACAAGGAACCTGAGGAAAGAGATGGCACTTTAATTAGTTTTGAAAATTAGGAGGCGAGCAGCCATTTGCCTTTAACCTGACACCAAACCCCGAGTCTTGGCATGGATCATGGAAAAGTTTTGCTTTCTTTGGTCAGTGGTGCTGGTTCTCTGTGGGTAACTGGCTCATCCTCACCCTGGCCAGGGCTTAAAAAGCGAGAGAATAACACTGAGCAACCTGACCATACTCCATGCAGGCCTGCTCTGGTTGATTCTGAACTGGATTTCAGGCTTGCAGGATGCTGGTGCACAAAAAGGCATATGGTGATAATTTTCTAGCCAGAAAACATTATCCTGAGGTTTATACTGCTCCAGTATTATGATATGCTAGGTGAATTTATTAGCTTGGGTCTCTGTTAGCTCAGGTGTCTGTACAGGAGTTTGTTATCTGTTGCAGTCACATCTGTAGGTAAGCAAAAAGATGACTACACTACTAGCGGCTGCACATGAAACTGACTTCCCATGGGTAATTGGATTTAATCCCCCATCCACCATAGTTACTAAGTGTTGTAGTTATGCCACTGTAATGCCTGTGGTGTGCTAAGGGGACTGAAGGGTTGGTATGAGGCACAAGGACGACAACTCAGCACTGGAAATGGGGCATACTTACTGCAATGATGTTGACAAAGTCATTTTCTCCCAGAGTATCTAAAATGGTGACGATGGTGTGTTTGGCAATGGTCATCCGCAGGCCCTTCATGCTCCCGCTGACGTCCACGATGATGACAATGTCCTTGGGAGAGGTGGCTGCTTGGATGTACCTTTATAAAAAGAGGAATACGAATAAGCAGGATGAGTCTACAGAGAAGAAGAATGCTAGGTGTGCTGCTATGACATGATGCCAGCCACAGCATAACATACACCATGAGGGCAACTATCCAGTAGGGTCAGGCTGCACATCTGATGAGTCCCTTCCTACCAACCTGCCTTTTCCTGCCATCCACAACATTTCACTTCCCACATTGGCAAGTGCTGGGCCTGCTGCAGACATATGTCCAGATTCAGCAGAGTGACAATTGCTAAAACCTTCTTTAGCCATGCTGAGTGGACTGAGCAAACGCTCCACATTTCTGGAGTCTGAACAGTCTTGTCCTTCCAGTTGAGAATTATAAGGAAGGATACACTGGCAGTGATTTCCATGTGGCACGTGTAGGATGCCTGGATGGCAACCTACATCGTTTATGTACCCCTCATCTCTTGCAGGAGCAGCATGGGGCAGTAACTGCTGATCAGCAGCTCACCAAGATGTCACCTTGGAAAAGAGAGGGTAAGATGCTTTGGCCAAGTCCCTCCAAAACTCTTACCATCCACGATTCCTGCAGTCGAAGGAGATGACTCCATTCTCATCTGGTAACCACTTTATTCCTGAATGGAACAGCAAAATGAGCAATCAACACACATAGACAGACAAGCATCTGCTCCCCACTCCCCAGGCACCTGCACTTCTGCTGTTCACTGCTGAGACCCGGCTACCCTGCAGGGTCATGCAAGTCTGGCCAGCAATAGCAACGGCCATTCTGCAGAAGTACAAGCAGAGCTGTGTGGTCTTCAGCAGTTCTCAGTAAACTGTTCGTTAAATTTCTATAAAAAAATGTACCTAGACATAGTCTGTTCGAATCTGGGGAGAAATTGCACTTAGTTTTAACTTTCTGCCACTTTGATGTAGTTCTCAGCAACATCTTTTTTCCCCAAGGGTGGTTGAGTGCATAAAAAAGCAGCAGCAGTGACAAGGACACGTCCCAGATTCCCTGCTAAAGGCTCTGTTCACAGTCATCTCTGCTCTCCCCTTCCACAACACGTGACAGGTCACAGAACAAGGGCATGCAGCCATCTGACGGAGGGGCCACCAGGCCAAGCTGCAGCTGGGGAGGAGCTCGTGGGTTCCTCCAAGCACAGGGCCTCTCTCTCTTGCTCTGTGACCTTATGTGCCATGTGCAGCTGGCGAGTGGATAACAAGTCAGGCCAACCAGCTGCATCTGCCATGTGTGGCCTTGGAGATGGAAAGAAGCTGTGGCCCCTACTAAATACCAGAGGGAACACAAGACAGGGTGCCCTAGTGCAACCTCCACACCCTACCTGTGAGATTCACTGTTCCTGCCATGGTCCTTTGTGAGCTTTTTGGAGGGCAGTCTGCCCAAGGCACACCCCTGCAAGTAGACTCCTCTGGGGTCACAAGGACAACATGCTCGGGGGGCTGGTCCACGGAGGAACAAGGGTTTTGTAACTGCTGTGGACACTATTCCTTCAGCCTAAGCAGCAGCAGCCCATGCACCGAGTATTTTTTGTTCACTGCACCCTGCCCTTCACGGGGACGTGCTGTCCACAAATTTCCCTGATTGGGCTTTTCCACAGCACAGCACCCGTCCTGCAAGACCGTTGCTTTGCACTGAAAGAATGAAGAAGATCTCTGCTCTTTTACCTGGGTAGAGCCTGAAGAATCCAGTGGAGCTGCCAAAGTACTGCCATGTCAATGTGGGATCCCTTTCAAAGTTGTCCACAAAAATAGGATTCAAGGCTTCTGACATGTAAACGCCATTCAGAATGTCAGGGTCTGTGAGGGAAAAGAATAGAAAATAGGGAAAAAAGGTGTGCAAAAGAGAGGACACCCACACCATCCCTGATGGAGGAAGGGAATGGGAACAAAGGCAACCCCAGGAGGAACACAGACTTGTCCAAAGGCAGTTTTCATCATGGTCTGCAAAAGCCACATCCCTTTATCCCAATCTCTCCGCAGACAATGACAGCTATCCCCTTGTCAGCCACTTTCCACCAGGCATCATAAAGGTTATTGGATGCACCATCCAAGTAAATCCTAGAAGGCAGGTCACCACTGGCCACTACAGGTGATCTCAGCTTGGCCATTATGCTATTATCCCCAATTCTTTTTCAGTCCTTGTCTGCCCTTGACCATTATGTCTAGCTGCAAGAGAGCTCTGAGAGACACAGGGAAACCAGCACTGTGCTGAATACAACTGGCACACCGTAGGGGCAGGACTCAGCTGCTGCCTAAGAGGTGACCTGTGGCTGTTGCACCACTAAGTGGAACAGCCTTTCTACAAAGAGTGTTCATATTTATGCTAGATGTAATCACCTAAGACAGAAGAGCTCTAGGATTTATGTGCTGTTTCTCTCTCTCCCTCCGTCCCCTCTTTTTCCCCAACAATTCTTTCTTTTCTTCTGCCTGCTCTTTCTTTCACAAAGCCTGAGCTGTCCTCTTTTGCCCCGATCACATCAAAATCAGTAGGAAGTTGCAGGCTTGCAAGAACTCATGAGACTCACTGTATATTTGGTGTCTGTGTTGACTCATTGCCACAGGAGACCAAACACAGCAGTGGCAATAGAAACAGGGAATTATAAGAATCTGGTCATTTTAGGATTAACTGCATTAAGGTTGAAACGGATGGGGCTTTGACCTACCACTTCCTGTTTAGTCACTTAGTAAAGGTGGTTTTGGTCAAAATAGGGGAAAAAATTGAGCTGTGACTCCCCAGCGATGAACCCAAAGTAAATCACGCGGGAAGGGAGCCAGAAGAGCCCAGGAGGAGCCCCAGGCATGGAAGGAACCACCCTCCTCCTCCTCATCCTCCAGCCATAGACAGAGCAGCTGGATGGTTTGTGTCAAGATGTACAGGCAAGAAATCAGCTAGCTGGGCAGTGCCTCTCTGTTCTCTCTGACAGTGGCCATTCGGCCACCTCTCTCTATGCTGCTGTAGGCAGCAGCCTACTTCATGTGTCTCTGCTGTAGATACCCGTAGCCAGCTCTGCTGGTGACTCTATTGTGCACAAGATTTTAGTGTCTGAGGCTGTCAGACCAGATGGAATTAATTTAAAATCATGGGAGAAATAGAACTCCCTCTATTGTCCCTCTAAATAACGTAGCAGTTGTGAGCACAGTCACCAGGCGCCTGCCCCATCTGGTCCTGAAGATCGTAAATGAGCTCCATCTATGAGAGAAGTAACAATGTTGGGGTTTTTTTTCTTGCCAAAACATATGCAAGGGGAAGAGCTGATGGGGAGGTAGGGAAGGAGACAGTTCAGGCAGCTTCAAATGTTGGTCAAAAAGAGCAGTAAACTTAGGACAATCGCAACTGGTGTCTCAGCCTGCAGATTTGGCAGTGTATGGACCAGCTGGAGATGGACTGGTTTATGGTGTGTAGCTGAAGTGGTGTGAATGTGCAGGGGGAGAGGACACAGTTCAGGCACAGATGAGGCCAAGTGAATCTTGGTGCCTCCCTGGGCTCCTGCAGGTGCCAAAGACTTGCTGAGAATGGAAAATAGCCCAGAACAGTCACATCACAGTAGCAGTTGTCAATTACCCCCAGTCTCCTATGTGTATGCTCACTGGGAATAAAGAGTCTCCCAGTGAGGTATTAGTGCCTCATAACACAAAGGTACTTGGGGTCTAAATTCTCAGATGAAATCAATTAAACCCTAGACACCTGAAGACCTTGAAAGATCTGATCCTTTGTACCGAGTAACAGCTGCCAATAAATTCACATCACAGTTTGTTTCACAGTATCTTTGGTTGGGTAGATGAACCCAAGGAGACCATACTGCCTGCCTACTTACTCTTACAGGCCTTCTAAGAGCCAAAGAGCACTGTAAATTCCAAGAGCACTGCAGTCACAGTGGGAGACTACAGCAAAGATATGACCATGCCTTGGGACAGTACCTTTCCAGCTCTGTTTTCTGCCAGTTTTTTTCTGTTCTCATCTTTCTTTCAGTATTATTAGTAGTAGTTTCCACAGCAATCTACTAGTAGTGAGAAAGTAGAGGCCATTACCTTTGTTGTAGACATTGGTGGGGAGCTGGATATCACTGTATGTTGTGTTCACCAGCAGGTTATTGAAATGCTCATTTGGCTCCAAAATGAATTCATCTCCAAGCTCCACATAATTGTCATTTTCATCCTTCTCATTAATCAGGAGAGAGTTGTAGTAATCAAACTGTTGATGAAGACAATGGAAAAGAGAAAGGCAACAAGAGAGAATATGACAGACTATTACCACTACTGCCTGAAAAAGATGCTCTTTATAACATAAAAAAGGGATGTCTGGAGAATTTGGGCTTTGAATAGGATCAAATGAGCTGCAAACGAGCCATTACCAACTAAAAAGTGTCAAGCTGCCAAAGTGATGGTTTCTGCCCAGTTTCTTATTGTCAGGCGCCCACATGACTGAAAGCTTGGTTGTCACTGGCAGCAGAAGAGCCACCTGAGAGCAAAGGGACACAATGACAGATTCCCGTGGTCCCTTAGAGATATTTAAGTGACTAACCAGAGAGCTGGAGTGTGTCACTGTGTCTGGCTCCCAGATTTGCTACAGGGCATGTCAATGCTGACCTTATTTGCCCTGTCTCTACAGCGGTCATTTACTGGAGTTAACTCCTGATGTATATCCAGCCAGGATTATCCCCTCACTCTGTCACTCCAAGCAGAAGGTGCTCGTCAAGAGCAAAGGATAGAGCAGAAGGTGCTCAAAGACAACCCAGTTTTCCCCCTGTGAATGGCCGCTGGGGATTTAACATCTACAATCACTTTAGTATCTTCAGGACGCACTTCAGCCTTGGGTAACACATTTTTTAAGATTTTTTTGTTGACTTTAGCTGAGGGCAGAGGTTGTTTGTTATTTAAGGATTTATGTTCAATCACTAACAGTACTCAGGGGGTGTGAACTCTTTGTGCAAATACAGGGTCATGTACCTCAACTCACCCATGCTCCTTACTGTGAATGCAGCTGACCCAGCTAGGATGACTGTAATGTGATTCTTAAGTAAAGTGGTAGGAGAGGTGAAATTGGTAAATAACTTGATTTCAAGAAGCATTTTCATTCCCACCCTTTCCCAACATGGAGACATGTGCTTGCAGGGGTAGCCTGTACTTCTGCTAAGCACTCTGCTTGCACAGCACAGGACAGTGGACTTCCCTCATCAGAGTTTTCACTCCAGTTCCTTTCACCAGCAATAATCCCATAGTTTGGCTACAGTTTTTGACAGAAAGCCAATTATCCAAATTGCTTGGGCAGCACCATGCTTTCACCTAACAGGGAATCCTGACAAGCTGGTGTCTGCAGGGTAGAAAAAAGATGATGGGAACTGTTGAGGGAGATGGTGAGAAACTCAGTTTATTGGGATTAACATTTTGCTGTGGGCATTTTTAACAACATCCTCCTCATTGCTCATACACACCCAATTTTTAGTTCATTTTCCAGTCAAGTAACCCATAAAGTGCCAGCTAATTTGCACTAACACATCACATAATGACAACCTTGGTGTGTAGTAAATGTAACGCCAGTAACATCATGCAATCCAATGTCCTCCCTAATCCTTCCCCTCCCAGAGCCAAAGGGAAGATATTACTAATTTTGGGATCTGCCAAGGGAATTGCTTACTCATACTGGTTTCTAGACAAGCTGTGTCCTGAAGACAAGGAAACTCCTAGGAGCCTGAGGTGACTGGGTACTGCTGGGCCTGCCTTTTGGCTAGTCTCTCTGAGGGTGCGTGTTATATTTTGTGATTTACAGAGATAAACTTACCTCCAGTGAGGAGTTGTACTCATGGTTCAGATCTGCATCTTCTGCTGCTTCCACCAACCTCTAATGCAAGCACACAGAAAGAAAGATGAGGGGGTCCTGTGGAAAGCCCTCCAAAAGCTCCTCCAGCTGTACCAGCCATTCACACAGTTAGTGAAAAGACACATGACTGCCTCCTTCTCCACAATACAGTCACAGGGCTGTAAACTTCCCTCTTTCCCTCCTTTTCTGCTGACCTGTCATTCTGTGCTGCAGCTTTACAGCTTGGAAGGTATCTTCACAGCTATTTATTGCCAAGTGTATTCATACCTACTTACTCCAGAGTCCCTACTAAACCCCTGAGCAATCTCAGATATCACAGGGCATATACAAACAGAAACATGTCCATTTAGAGAAACAACAGCCAGAGATTTAATTTCATTTTCCGTGAACCCTTCCAAAAAGCCATGGGAAAGGCATTTCAGACCCAGCCTGATGTCAGTAGCTCATCAAAGGGAAAGGCCTTGTGGGAGTCTCAGTCTGGTATTGTTACCAAGACAAAGACCATGACTTGATTTCATAAAGGGCTCTGCGATGCTGTGGCCATTTATAAGCTCTTACCATTTATGGAAGGCAATATAATCAACTGGTGTTCTCGAATATGATGCTTCAGGGCACTAATTCTCAATTGGTACAGACTGGGAAGGAATCCAGCTAAACATGTACATGTTTTCAGAGTTGCACAACCAGCGACAGTCTCAGCAAAACAGCTTTTTGCTCCTTCACAAAGGATAAGGCAATCCAAGTGTTGGAAAAGTCTGGCTATGAATTTAACGTTATGGGCCAAAGCTCTGGGTCTAAATATGCCCACATTTCACTTTGAGATTCAAATGATGTGTTTCTGGATGACTTTTCCACATTAGATGCCTTAAACAGTCAAGGCTTTGTAACTACAGAAATATGCTTTTCATAGTGGGTAAATATAAGGCAATATGATAGATCTTTAGATGCAAGAAGTAAGAGGGGCCATAACGATTACCTGCTCTGATCGCCAACACAGCAACAGCTAAAGGCCTCTTGCCACCTCCTCCCTGCTTCCCCAAGTACACAACATGAAATCCAAGCACCTTCCTTGCAGCTGGTGCTCAGGGGCTGCAGGAATTTCCCTCGAGCTCCCCACACAGCTGAAACCAGCTACCAGTCTTCAATGGCCGGAGTGCATTATGCAAGGATGAACTTATTTTTCACTTGTGAGAGGTTTTTCCTCTTCAAACAGCTCTTTTCTTCTAAAAGAGTGTTCGTTCCCTCACATTTATTCCTAGACTTTGTTTTTATCTTATTTCCTACTTCGGGCTGAGGGAGAAGCCAGCATTCCCTTGTCTGAACGCCCACATCCTCCCACCAGTGTCTACTTAAAGCTCAGATTGAGCAGCCAGCTGCACCAGCAGGCATTTGCTCGAGCAAGGAAGTCCTCATGCAACCTCTGTGCCCACACACTCCCGGTACAAGCAGAAGGCCTCTGTCTACAGCTCTGGGGCTGACGGGAAGAGGACTTCCTTCCCATAAACCCCATGGTCATACCTCAACGGCTTCGACCTTCCTACGGAGCATGCTTTCCATCTGCTCTGAGAACTTCTTCACCAGCTCCAAACCGTCCACCTCTTTGATCTTCAGAGTTGGCTCCACATCTTTGTACTTCTACCCAAGGGAAAGCAGAAAGTCCTGCTGAGCAGGCGGCTTATAAGGAGAGGGATGAATCTATTATTGTTAGCTGGGTATTGTCATTGGTGAAGAAAGATGTGTTGAAAGAACTGGTCTGATTTACCACCTTCTCCCATCTTTGCCTTTCCTCCCTTTTCACCCCATAATTTGGGTGTGTGCAGATCACTGGCCATAACACAAAGGATTTTGACTAAGTAAAAGCAACCGATCCAATTGTGAGCTTGTGACTTGTTGAAAATAGCAGTGTGCCCAAATCTATTGGTACCTACATTTAAGAGAGAGAAGTGACGGCAGACTTCTGAAAACCTAAAATACACGTTGTGCTTACATCCATAATAGCATTTTATGCATCACAAAGCTGAAGTTTACTCAAGGCAGAAGAAAGTGGAAGGGAACAGAGCTGTATGCTGTCATTACCTCACCTCCTATGTCACATGTGCTCTGGGGCACCAGTGGGAGAGATGTCACGCTAGTGCATGTCCTCTCCTCGCACAGCACCATCATACCTGTAGGGTGACTTGTCAGGGCTGCAGCAAGAAGAGTCTGCTCAGTGCTTAGGTAGGAGAGTGCCAGGGAAAGGTCAGGGAGGCAGTTGTGGTGCTACTTACTCAGCACACATGAGCGTGCTTTGGGCCAAGAGCATCACAGAGGCCATTCCTGGAAACTAGGAATTACGAGTAGGGCTACTTAGTGCAGCCTCCTCTCCTCTGGGAGAGATGGTGTAATAAGGAGGATCTGGATCTGACAGCTTTAGAGAGAACCAGTTTCTTCTGACCATGTTTCAAATAATCTAGGCATTAAAAATCTGAGAGTACTCCTAAACTGGGTAACTGTAATCTGCCTCCCTAAATCTGCCCTTTCAAGACTGGATACAATGGCTTTTATTTCGCCTTTTAAAAAATCTGAAAGCCAACAGAGATAGGCAGAAAGGAAGAGGGGGGAAAAACCTACAAAAGGACACAATATGATTAACCTACTTCAGAAAAGACAAAGCCTTTTCTTCCCAGCAACGTGGAAGTGTGAAGAGCAACTGATTGAATTTCCCTTGTCCCTCATCATCATTTCTCTCTGCAGAATGTACACATCCCCTCCATCTTTGTGGTGTATTAGCACCCTAGCAGCAATCTCAGCCTGGGCTGGGCTTCTTACACTGGTACAAAATAACGTGGTGAAAAGGGTAGGGGGGCGGCGGGGGCTTTAGTGGCACTTTTGAATTAGAAGAAAGTGGGAGGGAAGGACTTTGCGTGTCTTTAGGGTAAGCGAGTGGATCTCCTTTTGTTCCAGGAGCTCATTGACCATTTGAGAAGGCGGCTGAACAGCAAGCAGAGGGAGAAACGCCTCAAGGATGGGACAGGCTGAGGAGGTCAGACAGAAATAGCAGCAGCAGCATCCAGCCTGCAGCAGGCATGGCGGGGAGGCTGCTCGCTCTGTCTGGCGTGATTAACGGCGAGGGTTTTACTGGATTAAAAACGCCAAGGCCTCGCATCCCCTCTGCTGCAGCTGGGTAGCAGGGATGGGGCGGGGGAAGAGGAGGAAGAGGTCAGGTTGAGCATGAAGGTTAGCGTAACCATGCTGCCAAAAGAGAGATGTGCAACAACCATCCTCCCCCCCTGCCCCGTGTCCCCGACCGAGGTCCCTGGCTGCTGCCATCCCAGACGGTGCCTGTCCCATTTAGCTCCATGTCATGGGTTGGTTGGGAGGGAAGTGATCTCTGTCACGCTAGGCTTTAATCAGGCCCTCCTCGGGGGGAGGAGGGTAATCTCTCCTGGGAAAGCTGGTGAAGGGAGGGGGACACACACCACACAAGCACGGGCAAGCACGCGCTTTACAAAGTGACCTGCCATCAGTTACCTTGGGTCATATCTTGAATTAAAGAAGAACAGGGCTCTTCACCTCTCAATTATTTCTTTAATGTGCTTTTGACACATTAGCAAGCAGATGTTATTGGGGTAAAAGTAATCACAAGCAGTCTGCTAATACTGTACACACTTCTCAGCCCTGGAAACTAGCCAGAGCTGGGAAGACAAAAAATAACCCACAACCAACCAAAAAAAAAAAAACCAAAAACAACTTACTGCAAAGTTTCATCTGGCTGTGAGGAATGTACCAGATTTGAGCTCAGATCTCCTTGGAGCTTTTTTCCTACAAATGATCCACCAAACCATCCACAAATCTTGTGCTATTAATGAATCTTCACTGCAAGGGTTCCCAAAGGTAGGCAACAAAGCATTGTCTGTGATTTCAATACTGGTACCAGACAACATGGCTGAAAATACGCAGCAAATGTCAACACAGGTGTTGTAGCCAACCAAGATTAACCTGCACAACCTGAGTTTAGGGATCAGGTTATCAGATCATTATAATTTACAGAACAGGAATCAGCTGCAAGCTTGGGAGCACTGGCTGAAAGGATCTGATATTGAAAAGGTGCCAAAAAGTTAGCTCTGCTCTAACAGAAAATATTTTCATATTCATCTAGTACTTAGTATTCCCTTAAAACAGCAGGAGCAGTTCATTATGATTCTCCTTCCGCAGTGATGGGGGTGGTGATTTAAAAGTGGGAGATCCAGGATTCAGTATCTTAAGTTTTATCTGTGAGCAGGGATATATCACCAAATATATTTTCTCATTCCCACCTCCATGAAATTTAGCCCATTGAAGTACAGTGTGTTACATTACTCACTCCTAGTGAAACTATATTAAGAGTGTGAAAGACGTTCCTTTCATCTTCACCCAGGAATATGTCTTGAGTGAAATTCTTTAATTTGACTGTTCTTTGCCATGTAGTTTTTTGTAGTGCTTTCTAGTAATTACATAGTTGGAGCCAAGCCCTGCTGTCCTTTCTCAGCCCTATCCACTGGGGAAGGCAATCAGCACCTCAGCTACAGAAAGAAGCAGAAGGAAATTCCCAGAAACACTTATAATGCATCATTAACATAGTAGAAGAAAAGCCAAATTTTGGGTCTGCTGAAGTTGATAGTGTTTATGTCACTTGGAGTCAAACTCTGAAAAGCCCAGAACCACCGCGGCATCCTTCTGGCATGGCTGCCATCGGTGACCTCATCCCTTTGGTCACTGCTGGGCCAACTGGAGCAGCTGGACTGTGACAAACAGGCTGAAGCAGCCACAGATTTAAACTTTCTGTTCCTTAGCTCTGGGAGATGCTACTCCCCTTCCCCTGCACAGCCTTTCACATTGCCTCTTTGCTCTGGCTGTCCTAGACCCCGGCCAACGTTTTAATACAGAACCACCATCTCTGAGCCAGGCTGGTAAGCCAGACAAGTGTCCAAGCTCATCTTAACTTCTGCTGCATACTGGTCAAGAGAACACTATGAATGTTTCAGGCATCAAACCAAAACCACTCTTCAACTTTTTCTACCTCTGTGAGGTTTAATCTGATGGTATCTTGACTGCTTGGGACATAAAGCAACCTGAAGGCTTTTTCAAAGTTCTCCGATCCAGAGAGAGAACCTGTCCTTGTGGATTGAAGGGATGTCTAATGGTTCACCAGGTCCCTGGGAGCAATAAAGCCAGTAAGAAATTGAGTGTTTGGGTTTGTAACGTGACATCAGGGTACTTCTGGGGGAAAAACAAAAAAACCCAAAGAAATCCAAACAAACTCAAAGCCACAAAAGGAAACTTATGCTAAATATTAAAGAGAAGGTTTACATGGAAAATATTGAATAAGTGCAAAATTATGGCTGAACAATTAAGCAACAATAAGCTAGTTACTTCAAGCCTATTACGCACAAGAGAGACATGAAGTCAGATTCAAAGGTGCTGTTAGCTCTCAGCTTGTATTTCCTCAAAAGCAAAACATCCATTGACTTAAGCAAGCACCAAGGAAAGAATCTGGGCCTCTACACTGTGCTCCCCACCCTTCTGCTGGTCTGCGTATACTCATGCGCACAGAGAAATATTTCATGGGAAAACAAGGCAATAGCCCCCCAAAAGAAAGGTGCCTGTGGATCACATGTGCTTGGATTTCCAGACTTGGTACATTTGGCTCCCCAGGCTGGGCTTGCCCACAGTCTGCACCAGTGAGGTGATCCACATGAAGCCATTCAGGGTCTGCCAAAGCGCACCTCCTGGGGCATGAAAACATTGCCTACCAGTGAAAGATTTGCCTGTGTCATCCTGAAGGTGTCCTTCTCCAGCACTATCGGTGTCAGCAATTCAAAAGGACACCTTCAGGGCGATTCCTGCTTGGAGAAACTAATTTGTGAGAAGGTGTCTGATCCAGTGCTTACTAAAGGAGTGGAGACAGAGAAGGACTGAAGTGGGTGCTGACCTGTCCTCTCCTATTTCACTAGTCCCAGGGAAATGAGAGGATGTCCCTGGCACGAGGAGCAGGACTTGAGGGGAGAAACATAAACCTGTTTAAACTGCTTAAGTAAAGTTTGGGCAGGGCAGAACATGCGTTTAGGAGATGACTCTGCTGGAAAGTATTAACACAGCAAGGTTACATCAAGCCCATTGGTACCTCCTGCTGGAAGTGGTGATGGTGACTCACTGAAGGGCATTTCCCCTCTCTGAGTCACAGGTGACACTGTGTCCTGCTCAGGGGTGTCCAGGGACTGTGCAAAGCACAATCAATCTCTGCTGCATCCAGGTCCCAACACACACAAGAGCAAGCCAGACACCTTCCCCTCTCCAAGAACAACCCCAAGTGGATGTGGACTGGGGCTTGCAAGTGCGATTGTTTTATAAGGCTGTCAGAGCACCAGGGAAATATAGCTCTGCCTTGACTCCCCTTGACACAAATGCTAGACTGGATTTGGTAACATTCATGCTTCTTTTTAATCAGAAATTAGTTTTCTTTGCTTCTAATGAATTACACCAAAGGCTGACAGAGTTGTGAACCTTTGTTAAAAATTTGGTTGCCATGGCTATAATTTTTAGTGGTATTATAGTAGCATCTACAGGTCCCATATAACCCCTATCCCAAAGAAATCGTGATCTCAAGAGTCAAAACATAGCGAGGACAGAGGGAGGTGAAATGACCTGGTGCAACATCTCCAGACGGCTAACACAGCACAACTATCTTGACACACACCTCAGTGCCACATCTGCTGTCCTTGGCCTCCACTGTTAACTTTAGCAACACTGGTATTTTCAAATTAATCCCTGTTTTGCTTAGTCCCGCTGATTTTTAGATTTTAAGGAATGTGAACCCACTTAATCTGTTAGTAGAAGTAGCCACAGAAGCAGTGCTGAAGCACACTTATACAGCATCAGACACAGACAATCAAATAATCCTGATCTGCATCTCCTGCCCATTAGAGCTCAGGTCCCCACCAGACGTGCCTCAACAAGCCACTTTGCCTCTGGCAGTAATTTCTTGGGGATACCATGGAAGAATAGGCAATGCAGAAGCATCATCGAAAGTGCTAAAAGCCAAACTTTTCCCTGTTACTGATATCACACCACAGCTGCCTCATGATTAGGGCATGAAGTACCTATATCAGTGCTGACAATATTTTATTGCAAGGTGACATTTTCCTCCTAAGAGGAGTTGATGGTCAGTATAGATCTTTGTGATGGATGCTGAAGGCCTTCCTTGGCCAAGCCTAGCAAACACGATGCTGCAGGACCCTCTCTCTTTCTCCAGACAGAAAGCAGCACTGTGGGGACAGGGAAACAGAGGGCTCAGCAGCAAGGCAAGGCAAATGACATCCAGATCCTTTTTTGTATTTGGTTGTAGATGTTATTGCTAGAGTAAGAGGACAGAAAACAGACACCTAGAAGGCCTAAGAGGCAATGCATGGTTTATCTTAAAGAAAATATTCAGAAAGAATAAAGAAAAACGGCAGCTTCCCTACAGCTAAAAATGGGAAAATTTACTTAAAGCCCATGGAGATACACCCTTTAATGCTGGTAAAGAGTTTAGCACAACAGTCCTACTGTTTGGTGACCCAGGCAGGCAGAGCTCTGCACCTCTGGAAGATCACAGCTTCCAGGGCACCTGCCTCAGAGACCCTGTCCAAAACAGAGTTTTAAAGGCACAATTCAAAGAATTGACGAGTGACTGGAGGAAGACAGATGAGGAAGCAGAAATAAACAAGAGTGCCAGGTGTAGAACGGCAGGAGGGGAGGGACTGACATGCACTTAGGAAGGGAGGAGTGAAAAGTCAGTGTGGAAGGGCATGAACAATCAGAGGGGAATCAAGAAGACTACTGGTAAAAAGTATTTTTAAGATATGGGGCAATTTAAGTGGCATTTGTCTATGGCTAATGAAAGCAGGAAGGGCATTAAATGGATCTCCCTCTCCAGTTCATGGAGAATGGCCACAGGCCATCACTCTGTGCTTACGGATATGAACCTGCATAGTTTTGAGAGTTCTCTGGAGACCTGTACGTTTTGCTTTCTTCCACCCCAGGGGAAAACCTTGGAGGGCTACATATGGAGATGATGCAAAGCCAAGGGAACCCTCATAGCTTTTGCCTACCTTCTGCAGCAGGAGAGACCCTGAATACTTAGTCACAATGGAGTACAGCTCCCCACCAAAGGCATCTGCCCAAGACTTCACCCTAAAAGCAGGAAAAAAAGGAAAAACGGTGTTAATAATTCAAAGTCAGCAGAACCACTTGGTTCTTCAAACAGGAAAAACTCCATCTTCCTGAGTATGAACACCCTCGTATTTCTCTAAAGTCACAATAGTGGCTATGACAATGCTTTCTCCCTGAATTGTTAGCCAAGCAAGGAGTAGGGCAGGAGACAAGTGCTGGTCTTGGACATTCTGCCCAGGGCATCACCCAGTTGGGAGAAACACTGAGTTCTGCTGGTCTCAGTCACTACATTTTGACTCAGAGTGGAATTTTTCTTGTCTAACTTTAGAGGTATGAAAGTTGCACATTTGGTTTTAGATACCACCTGGTTTCCTCTATTGTTAGTAAAGTAAAATAAATAGCTCTGCAGACACTTATTTGTCTTCACTGATTGCAGACGGAGCCTGGGGTGAAGGGCGAGACACCTAATGTCAAGACTGGTGAAGAGAAATAAGAGTCAGACCTGAAAGAAATTGTCAAGATTCACCCCTTGGATTCAGTTCCTAGAGCTGCGTGAGGCAGAGACTAACGAGCCAGACGAATTCACTGCTCTCAGTGGAGATACTACAGCTTGATAATGCCAGAATAGATTATACACCTCATCATTGTAAAACACTACTCACATTTGTGCCATCCTGTAAATAACCGCTGATAGCAATACCACATGGAGACCATAAGGATGTTTAAGAGCAGCCCGAACACCAAGCCATCCAAATCAAAATAGATGGCTCTTGTAATTGACAGAGCACTTCATCAGAAATCTGTTGCATGATTCACATTAGGCAGTTCCACCTACATGCAGTTCCTTCAACAAAGATTCACTTAGGAGAGAATTATTTAATGGAATAAATGGCCTTCTCCACTTACTGGAATACACTACTTATTTACGGGGTGCTGAGCCTTACCTATGGCTTCCAGTAGATTTCCTCCAGTCCTAAGCAGCCTTTAACCTCAGGGCCTGCTTTCCCAGTGCATTGCACCCCTTTCGTGGCAGAATAACACACCGACACAGAGATGAGCTCTGGAGTAAAGCCAATGCAGCAATGGTGGAATAATCACAACCGCTAACTTTAGCCTAGGAAAGCCTGTTTAGGCTCCCCTCTTGCAAATAGAGACAGATAGGCAACTATAGGGGATCCTTTGGAGCATACATAAGGCTTCCACTCCAAGCTGTGCCTCTCTCTGCTGCCTATAAAAGGATTATAATGAGAGAGGGTGCCCTTTTTAATAGCTCCTTAATTGGCAATGAGGCACTAATTTCTAACCACTGAGTGTGATCCAGCACCAGCTGAAGACAATAAGAATAAGGGCTGCTGGTTGTCTGGGGATTTTGGGGGGTTGTTTTTTTTTTTTTTTTATAGGCAACTATAGGGGATCCTTTGGAGCATACATAAGGCTTCCACTCCAAGCTGTGCCTCTCTCTGCTGCCTATAAAAGGATTATAATGAGAGAGGGTGCCCTTTTTAATAGCTCCTTAATTGGCAATGAGGCACTAATTTCTAACCACTGAGTGTGATCCAGCACCAGCTGAAGACAATAAGAATAAGGGCTGCTGGTTGTCTGGGGATTTTGGGGGGTGTTTTTTTTTTTTTTTTTCATTTTTGGTTATTGTGTTCTGTATCTTATTTTGACACTGAGGGCTTTTATCTTTTTGTTTAATTCATAAAAAAAAAAAAAAAGGGTTATTTGCTAGGAGGCCAGGATTTATTGCCCCATATCAGAGTTATGACAGCAAGCCTAGAATAAAAGAGGGAACCAGAAACAGGGACCTCATGGGATGCTTTTCTTTCCTGTTTGTTGTAGTGACTAACGCCTTCCCTGAGGTATAAGGATCTCTGAATCAACACTTAACTCAATGCCCATCTGCTGTTGCTGGTTGTATAACTTTTATGTATGAGATGTTTTGTGCTGATATTAATTAATATTCTCCAGTCTCCCGACCTTTTACTGTTGAAAGAGAGAATCTAAGCCTGAAGTCTGGAGTAGTAACTTTCACAGGGAGGTTTATTTTCACCCCATTTTCCCCCACAAAACAATGATGTGTGTGTGATCCTGGTCTTTCTGGTTTGTGTCAGGTCTGTGGCCATGTGTCTGCCCCCTATTCCTCCCAGCCCTCATCATTTTTCAACCCAGCAGGGCGGAAGAGTCTGTGATATTCATTTCTGACTTCAGCAGAAAGATGCTATTTTTGAGGTAAAAGCTCATATTGCAATTTGAGCTTAGCAATGATCAGCCAGTAGAGAAGCCAACCACAGACACAGTTTTATAGAAAACCCAGCCCTGCTGCTTGTGGATCTGCTGGTTTGTGAAGTCCTGAAGCCCACCATGACTTGGCATTCTCTGCTTTCATAAAATCAGGAAAAGGAAAGGTGGGTTTTTAGCCTTTGAGGATGTGGCAAGAGAAGCCTAAATATATGAACCTTGAAACTTCCAGTAACAGCAGGACTCAATGATAAAAAGGCTGGGATTTGTGTAATTTCACCATTTCTATGTGGGTGCCCTAGATGCTGGATGCTCAGCCCGGGAGGCCTCTCCCAGCCTACTGAAGGCAGCAGCCCCACAGCCACTTCTGAGCCACCACTCCAGCTTGGGGGGCTGATATTTCTTCTGCTCTGCCAGGCATCAGGCTACAAACCAGCTCGCCCTGGGAGACTCAAAGGATGCGAGGAAGGAGGCAAAAAGGCAGGGGGGAGCAGAGAGAAGGCCAGGGACTGGCAGCTTTGGAAGGCTGTCTGGAAAACTAGAGGCCACACAGCAAAGAGAGGGCACAAAGGTCCCACAGCCCTACGTGATAGGGCTGAAGAGTGGGTAATTAAAAATATATGGTGGCATTTCATAGAAGTTAAAAAGGAAGCAAGTGCAGAGGCAGAAATACTCTGGCATTTACATATTTAAAAGACAATTATTTGCCTGGGAAAGGAGTGACCTTAGAGGACAGGGAAATTAAGGGCAGCCTACTGAATTTAAATAGCTTTCTTTATTTTTTTTCATAAACAAATGAGAGAAAAGGTCAGTCCAAAATTCATCAGGTTGCGGAGAAATTTCTTATAAGGCTCTGTGAGCTCAGGAGGTTTGTAGAGGCAGTAGGGGTAACCTAAAGAGTCCAGACCAGGTTGATCTTCACCCCTCTTCCCGGCATTTTCTGATGTTTCTGGTACCCCAAGAAGCAAAGGTTGAAGCATCCAGCCCCAAATCCTCACCATCCTCACAGCTGCAAGCACTTCTGCCCGTGCCATGGCCTCCTTATGAGCCAAGAAGTGTCCAGGAGGAAAGAGGAGGTGGTTTCTGTGCTGAACCTGCACCCCAGAAGCATTTCTAGGAATTGACTGAGCAGACTTTTTTGCACCGCTAGGGTTAAAGCTGAGTGAGCTTTGCAAAGATGGGAATAAGTTGGCGATGAACCAAGCGTGGTGCCGCAAAGCCAGGCATGACTGGGGGAGCAGCACAGGCTGACTTAGCCTCGTGTCACTCAACTGTGATTGAATCCAGCTGGTGCTTAAAAGCCTCTGATTTTGTGTCCCCAGAATGTTCCGGTGTAATCCATGGAGTAGGTCCATTTTCTGCTGATTTACTCCCTTTGGTCCTCCGGCCAATGTGTTTTACTGAAATTTCATTCAAAAAGGGCAACCTCTGTGTTTTAGTTAAATTCATGAGTGGATTTGAAACACCAGGAATTAATTCAGCTCTTGGTCTGCTTTTGGTAGGGGGGGGGGGG
>NW_015090800.1:4846482-4869753 GCF_001431845.1 Calidris pugnax | reverse complement strand
AAGGAGGGAAAGCTCTTTTTCTATTGTTTATTCTTTATTCATGTACATGAATAAGTTCCAAATTGTGCAAAGTGACGTAACTCTTTTCTCAGCAGTAAAAAGCTATCACATTATAACCGAACACATCAGAAAATGATTTGGTCAGAGATTGCCTGCCTATAATCCCTGCACTTGAATTCAGTGGTGAAAACAGCAGAAAGGGTGGGCTGGCTTCTTAATGCTGCAGATTTCAAGGCCAAAAGGTATTTCCATGCAGCATTTCCCCTGGGCATGGAAAGTCAATTTTTTATTTGAAAATTATCAGAGGTTGGACTTTTATTCTGTCTAACCTCTGCGCCCTTTTTGTGAAACACAAATCAGAAGCACTTTGCTGAAGAAGGGTTTGAAAGTGCAGCCAGGAATAAAGTTGGTGGCAAAGTTTCCTGAGACCTGCCCCCAGTTAAAGTCAGAGCAATACTTGGTAATCGCATGGGCTGCAATCACAAACACATCCACAAGGGTCTTATCGTCAATTTCTGAATATAAAACACTTTCTCAATCTCAGGAAAGGGCTTGAGCTGACTTTGGTTGGTGTAATGGACACATCCCCTCCTGCAACTCGATGGCAGTGTTGTCTCCTCCCCAGACCAACCTGTTGTCCTGAGCAGCCTGACCTATCCCAGCTGCAGAGAAGATGCCCTGTGACAACTTTTACCAACCGTGGTGCTGACATTTTTAATCCTTGAAGGATTTAACTTGCCCAAATCAGCTTAACAAGGTGAGGTTTTTTATAAACTGGGTTTGCTGAGAGCTGTTAGCCTCCTGTGGGCTGCCGGGGCGGGCAGGGAGTTTTCCAGCAGCATCCGCGCTCCTCATGGACACTGACACGCACCCTGCCTGGCAAATCCACATCCAAAAAGGGGCATCAAGGTTCCCTGCACGTGAGAATGGCAGCGTGTGTGCAAACCATGGTGGTCTATGCTTCGTATTGCAGCTCACCTTTGGACTCCTACGCCCCAGAGCTCTGGGAAGGGCTGTTAGGCTCTTGGAGGTAAGATGGAGCAGGGACAAAGAAGGAAAGGTGCCGTGGCCTCTTTCCTCCGTTTAGCACCCCCCACTAACATCCCCTGACGTCCACACACATAAATAAACGTGTGTGTGTGGATCTGTATGACACAGACCACGCATGGATGCTCTTTTAAGCCTTCAATGTACCAGACCAGTGCACTGGACCTGTGCCAGCGACACGTAATGGTAAAAAAAGAGCCGCAAACCTTGCGCTGCCCACTCTGGGTCTCACGTGTGTTGGAGAGATACCTCCTGAGGCCAGATCCTGACCAACGCTCTGTGTCCCCAAGGTGTCCCCAGCAGGCTGCAAACCAGCAGAGCCTGCTGGAACCGCTCCACTAAACTGGGGGAGCTGTTAAACCGGGGCCGCTGACGTCTCTGCCTCCACGGCTGAGTCGCCACAAGTGGCACCAGCGGTGGGGTTTTACCAACGTGTCTTTAAACTGGTTTCTCCTTCTGCCGCCCAGTGCATTAAGCAGAGCATCAATAGATGTCAAAGTGCCTCACTAAAGCAGATGAGTATCATTGCCCTGCTTGACAAAAAGGGGAAAATGAGGCATTGCGTCTGCCCTAGACCTGGGAACGGAATTTTTGGCTCCTGTGCCCTCTCCCAGAAGCCGTTGCCACCATCAAAAGGGAAGGCCACCCCCCCTGCCTAGTGACATGCTTCACCGGAGGACCCTGCACGCTGGGGAGGCACTCCCACCCGCCTGTCTGTGCCCACTCCACACCAGAAACACCCCACGCCAGAGAGAGGGAAACACTTACGTCTCCAGTGGGATCTTCGTCTGGGCCCTGGTGGAGGGCAGGAGGCAGAAGAGCCAGAGCATCATCCACGGGACGGCCCAGGGCCCCATCCTCCATGTGCCAACCATCAGCAAGGGGACCGGCCGGCGGGATGCGGGGGGTCCCCCCTTTTCCTGCTGCCCCGAGGGGGGTCCCACATGGCCCCTGCCATGCTGCCGGGCCGGCTGGCCTTCCGCTGTGGGGCCGAGCCCCGGGGTGACCCCGGCTGCCTCTGCCCCGGGGATGTCGCTCCTGCTGCCGGGCGCCGTCGGGGGGTCTCCAGTGCAGGGTTGGTGGCCAAAAAAACCCCTGGGGACCCTCTTTCGGAATGGCACCCAGGGGTGCGGTGGGTCTCCGTGCCCCAAGGAGTGGCTGTGCCGGGAGGCAGCTCCGCACCGGGAGCCGCAGCAGCTACGTAATCCCCCCGCCAGCCCCTTAATCCCCTCGCCGAGCAGCAGCAGCCGCAGATTTAGGGAAGTGGAGTGGGATAAAATCACCCGGGATTACTCTGATTCCTGAAGACGGGTCTCGGCTACTCCGGCCGGAGGTCAGGCCGTGCTTGCGTTAAAGGGGTCGCATCCATTCCCCCAAATACCCCCTCCACCCCCCCGACCTTTGATCTCCGCCGGCAGGGCCTCCCTGCCGCGCTGCAGGATGCTGGAGGGTTGCTCTGTGTCCAGGGCTGAGAGACACAGGACTAACTTTTCTTCTAATGCTGGGGAAAATTGCACTTTTAGAAGACTCTAGTGTCTGAATTTGTGCGAATATTTACTTTATAGCCAGCCAGGCTCTGTGGGATTCAAGGTTTTAGTGTTTTTCGAGCCTTGCGAGGCGCAGGGACAAGGAGGAGCAAGGCCTGGGCATTTGACCCAGGCTGGCCAACAGGATTATTTCATACCATGAACGTCACATTCAATATAAATAGAAAAGTTTGCTGCGTAGCTCTCTCTCCCTTGATGGCAGTGGGTCCAGATAACTCCTTGCCCCGGTGAGGCCCTGCTGAGGCCTTCCCTTCCTCCTGAAGCCATTGCGCTGGCAGTGTCCGCCATTTGCTGTCCCTGCTGGGAGTGCACAGTTTCCCCCTGATAGAATTGGCTGAGTATAATTCTTGTATATCTTACATCAGTATCAGGATTAATACTGGTTCTTTAGTATTATTGCTAATTATTTAGTTGTAGTCTATTCAATCTATTTATACTTCAACCCTTGTGTTTCTTTGTGTTGCCCGATTCCCCTTTCCGGGTGGGGAGGGGTCACAGAATCACAGAATCGCCTAGGTTAGAAGGGACCTTTAAGATCATCTAGTCCAACCATCAACCTAACTCTGACAAAAATACCCAAAACAAACCAACCAACCAACCAACCAAAAAAAAACCCACCAAACCCCCCAGACATGGTGCCTCCACCACTTCCCCGGGCAGCCCATTCCAAGGCTTGATAACCCTTTCAGTGAAAAAATTTTTCCTACTATCCAACCTGAACCTCCCCTGGCATAACTTGAGGCCATTTCCTCTTGTCCTGTCACCTGTGACTTGGGAGAAGAGACTGACCCCCACCTCTCTACACCCTGCTTTCAGGGAGTTGTGGAGCGCAATAAGGTCTCCCCTCAGCCTCCTTTTCTCTAGAAAAGGAGTGATATTATTCTATCGGGTGACAGAATAATTGTCTAAATGCCAATAGATCGTTATGGATTTTCTCAAACCATAACACTCTGGCAGGTTGCCCCAGCATCATTTCTTCCACACTGGGTACCTGGGTTGGGACCAGGAGCGTGGGGCACCTGGTGGGCTCCTGCAGGCAACAGCGGGTTGGTGCTGTGCACCCACTTGGTGCTGAGGTTTGCACAGGACCGATGAGTCCAGGAAGAACTGGCATCTTGGCAGCATCCAGTGCAGGTCCTGCTGAGGCACTCCTCTGGGGACCTCACACAGGCAAGAAGAGAGGAAGGAAGATGGGCAGCGAGAAGCAAAAACGGCATGAAAAAGAGGATTCTGCCAGTTTTAACTGATCGCCTCCTAATGTGAGCAATTATTTATTAATAGTTGAACCTCTCAGTCTGGGCAACATTCAATTGAGGTTGCCATCCCTTCATTAGTGTCTGGAGACCAATGAATCAAAGGAGCCCAACGGCTGAACTTGATGAATAGTGGCAAGCAGGAAACTGCACGCTCAGATGAGGGCCATGCTATATAAGCTCATTATTGCCACGAGAAATATGAATTTTAAATAACTACAGATAAGGCAGCAGAAAGATTATAAATGACTAGAGTGACCTGTCGTACAGCTTGACTACGTGGCTATGAATTAACCTGCTTATTAGAGGATCTTCCAATCATCTTTTGCACATTTATAAATGGCTTATTTAATATAAAATGCAAAGCCATGCTAGATCGTTAGGTTTCTTGGAAGGATGTGGAGGGGGAAAATGGCTGTCAAAGCTCTGAATTAGAACTAAGACACATAACTGAGTGCAGCACTGGTGCTGCACATTAAATGGGATAATAGAAGTGGCAGAGGAAATACAGAAAAGGGAATAAAACCAAGGAATGTGGATATAGGTGTTAAATTATGTGATGAAGAGGCTGAAAGCCCAGGGTGAGCAATTAAGTAATTACAGGAATAACTCACCTCAGGATAGGATGGATTCATCATTTATTACAGTCTTCACTCCAGACTGAGTATCTTTTTGAAAGTTACGATCTTCTTCAAGCAGAGGTTGTGGGCCTGAAGGGCAGAAATTTCCAGCTGATATTATTAAGTCTGTGCAAAGGGTTACACGAGAAGGTTGAAACGGTTCTTTCTGACCTTAAAATCTACAAAAATCAATTTCTACACACACACAAACACTCTAGAGACAGTGCCTTCAGGGTATCACATGGCTGTACTGCAAATGCCGCAGTCAGGATGTGAAGGCAACAGGCAGAGCAGATCTAGATCTTAGTAATGCATTTCTCAAAAAGCCAAAATGTGTTATTTGCCCCGAAAAGGGGTACGTACAGACCTGGATGGCCCCAGGGGGAATTTGGAGGTGAGGAGAGTACAGAAAAATGTCTTCTTCCCAAAAATGCTCTTTGCAGAGAAGGGGTGCTGTCTGCTGCCCATGGGAACAGAAGGAGCTGGTTGCCCTTCCCCTGACTCCGACCTCACGCTGCTGGGACTGGGGACCATGGGGCTGGGCTTCTGCTGCCTCCTCCTTTCTTCTGCAGCCTGAAAAGAGGAGAAGATTGCTCTTAGAGGAGCCAGGAAGACTGACCACCAAGGTCTCATTTCTCTGTCTTTACCAGGATTAAAAATGAGGAGCAGGGTCCAGGATGGCAGACTTCCCTGTCTGGATACTTCAGGGAAGAGATGATAAAAATTAAAGTTCTGAAAACATCTGAAATGAGTTCTGAAGGCAGGAGAACCAACATTTTAGATAGCATTTTCTCTCCACTTCGCAAGGAGCCATATCAAATAGTTATTGTGAGGGATTTTTGCGGGATACTTTCACTAACCCTTCCAGCCATGGTGTTCTATTTGCAGCTGGGACCCAGTTGAGTCCAGATGGGTTCTGGTGAGAGCCCTTGCCTGGAAAAACCTTGAAACGCTGATAGAAAAGGCAATGAGACACAGCAACATGCTGAACTGGGAGATCCAAATCCCTTTATTTGGATTTATCTCATTTACTGGATAGATCTCACTTAACCCCTTAATGATCTGAAGTTGCAAAGGAGTGGGATTTGAAGATGAATTGCAAATAGCACGGAAAACTGAAAACCCCCAGGTGACTAGAGGGCCCTTAATGGGATTAGTGTGCATCCGGTTACTTCTGCAGAGCTGAGCCACCGCAGTGTGCGAGCACAGCTGGAGCACAGGGAGGAGATAAACGACGGCAGGGTCTGACTGGGGAGAAAGATAATGAATCCTCCGAGAAACAATGAAAGCAAACATACAACAAGGAGTGAGAATTCAAGGCTGCAAGAGATACGGGGTGAGCGAGTAGAGCAAATGAGAGCTAAATTTGCAAAATCATGGGGCAATAAAAAAAAAACGCCAGCGTGATTTTGTGTTGTATTCACAGGCAGGGGGAAGACTTAACAGCTCTTATTCATCTCTGGTTTGACTAGAACCTGAGTTCAGTTTAGATTATCTTGTTATGACAAGATACTGGCAAATGTCAAGACCAGCCAAAGAATAAATACCATCAAAACAGTGGTGTAAGCAGTGTATGAGGAGAGTTTATTAAAGACAGTAGAAATCCTCATTTGTTTAATGCATTCATGTGGTGACCCTCACTTGGAAATGCCTGAGCAGACTAACGTGTGGTCTTACAGCAGGATAAATAAAAGGAGAATGGGGCAAAATGAAGAAAGGGGAACTCTACACTGAGCATCAGAGAAAGCTGATGAGAAAGATGTGCTGGGCACGGCACAACCTCTTGAGGCAACCTCTCTCCATGCAGTACTGGCCAATAAGGGACATTTTGTAGCAACCACTTGTCTCTTTGCTAGAAAGTCATCTGGAATCGGGGATGTGGCAACAAGCTTGAACACAGAGAGGAGGATGCAGCTTTGTGGAGATAAAGAGCAGATGGGACGGTGTCTCAGCCTCCTCACAGGCATCAAGTTCATTGTGATACTACTGCTGCCAGAGGGTTTATCAAGCTGAAAATGGTCACTGGAGACACCTCTTCCCCATGGCACCCATGGTACTGATCTCCCAGTTGGCCCGTGAAGTGAGGCAGAGGTGCTCCCTCCTATTTTCTGCATACTCTGGAGCAGGGCCCACATGGAGTGAGCATCAGGGTCCTTTTTGCACCACAGATGTTAAGACAGGGGAAGAGGTTGCAAGAGACCAGCACTGACTCGTTTTTCATTTTGGAGCCACTGAGATCTTGCTGTGTGCCTGCCACCACCTCAAAGCAAGTCTTTGCTCCATCGCGGTCCTAATTTACAACATCTGGGACATAATCAGTTAATAAGAATAATTTGCTTTGATTTTGAATAACTTAAAACAAGGCATGATGGGAATAAACTATGCGATCTTGTTCGCAGCAGATGCATTTATCTGAGATCATAATCTTGTGCCTCTCATTATCTCCTGGCAGGGCTCCTTAGATGAGTATCTGGGTAGAAAAGCTCCTTCCCATCCTGGTCAAATGTTTTGCTTGTGAAACTGTTCTTTCAACGGTGTTTGAGGTTGTGTCCTGTTCAGGAGACATGAGGATGATGCCTCTGGCCTGTCTGAGTAGGTTTAACCATTCCGTGGGGTGGTTTGGAAAGCACTCGTGCGGTGTTTTGCCGATACTAGAGAACCCGATCTCCTTGTCCCAAGCAGCTGCTAGGAGGAGGGGGCTCTTGCCAAAAGCAGTGATGGAAAAGCACTTTTCGTGGTGGTTTTACTGGCTGGTCATGCAAATCTCTTCTGATCAGGCTTCAGTGCTGTGGAGAGTTAGCATTTGCAAGTTGAGTTTGCATTTAATAATTTAACAACTGAGTGGGGAGGGGGAAGAGGGCTGCAGGCTCGCTTTGGCATGAGTGCTGGTGCTGCAGGCAGGCACCAGGCTGGGCTCTGGTGGGATGTCCCCACAGCTGAGCGCTCCCTTCCCCCCAGTTTGGTCACATCAGGGCCTGCACAATCCCAGCTGAGCTCTGGGAAAGCCACAATGCAACAGCGAGATCCTCTTTGGTCTAGGACCAGGTTGGCCACCTGACTGGCAGTGTGTGTGGGACCTGGGGAGTTTGGGATGGTGAGACCTGAAAGGTGTGTGGTGCTGGGTGAGCACAGCCTCTCTGAGGGCCCCTTTCTCACCGCAGCTCATTGTGGAAAAACGACGCCTTCCTCACTCCCAGGTGTGTTTTGGGTTAAATTAGCTGCTTTTAACACCAGCTGGGTGCATTTGAAGCTGTCTGAAGCTGTGCGTGGAAGGGCTTTTCTGCCATGGGAGACCAGGCTGATGAGTGCCAGTGGCCACAAGGAGACCCTGATATGACTCAATAGAGGAGGCAGACAAAAGGCTGTTTACGATGGGAATGCAGCAGATACCTGGATACCTGATACATCACTGGGATCTCTGCAGAGCAGGACAGATTCATCCCTAGTGTAACGCAGGGGAATATACGGCTACACTGACTGACATGGAGGCAGGTATTATACCACTGACTTTTTTCATTGCCTCAGAAGCAGTGAATAATGTACAAATATCTGGCCTGCAGAGCATCATCAGATGTCAGCGGGATGACTCGGACCAACCCTGTCCTTCTAGAGCTCACATTCTACCCGGGTGCTCTGTAAATATCTGCCTGCAGACCCATTCATCTGCAAGCCACACGCTTTCCCTGTTGTTTATACAAGCAGCCACATAGGTGTCATATTAATTAATGCCTTCGGCTGGTTACTTTGCCTTTTTTCCTTTTAATTTTTTTCCGCGGCTCCACTCTAAATTTAGGCTTGTTTAAATACTCCAAGATGAAACAAGCTCTTTTTTTTTTTTTTTTTTTTTTTTTTCGCTAGCAGAATTTTAAACCCTCATCAGGCACAGTGTTGAGAGCAGCAGGAAATTTAGGGCAAAGAGGGAGACGCCGAGGGAGAGCAGAATGCACAGGAAACAAAGAGCACTGAAACGTCTTCCCACCATCTCTGAAGACATGGCAAGAAAAACAAGACAGAGTAAAGGAAAAGGAAGTGAAAGCAGATGCTCAGTTTGAGGAGTACTGTGAGCAGAATGCAGCTTTCCTGGGTGCTGTCATAGAAGAACCCCCAGTGAAAGTCAACTTTATCCTTATCTCTTCACTACCAAAGGGTTAAACTTAATCTTTTCCATTTCAAGTCCACATGACCTGAAGGAGCTTGATTAGGAGGAAGGGAAACTCCATTTTAAAAGAGATTAAAGCCTTTTGTGATAAAGTGGCTGCACTAGAACAGCTTTTTCGAGGGAGGAGGCTTTGCTTCTTGGGAGCCCCAGAAATCGTGGTGCATCAAGTGACTAAATAAATGATGCCACTTATTCTGCTAATCTCCACAGCTGCAAAGACACTTGACTCAGTGCATGTCTAGCAACATCATTTATTTTGCCAAATCCTTCGTATTAAATCACAGAATCACAGAATCACAGAATCGTAGTGGTTGGAAGGGACCCCAGAGATCATCGAGTCATTGCATGATGCAATGACCCTACTCAGAGGACACTCTACAAATACCTCCTTCTCTCTACTCAGTGTGTTAATAAGGATTCAGGATTTGGCAAGGTTATCAGGACAGAGGTATTTGGGCCAAATTAGGGTTGCTCCAGCCTGGCTGGCCTAGAAAGAAGGAGGGTCCCTCCCCTCATGTGTTTCCCTGCTGGGGTCAGTAGATGCAGGAGGGTGCAGAGATAAGTTAGTTTCCTTCACAGTCTGATATTACTGCCTCACCTATTTGCTGAAACCCTGACGAGGATTTGTTAGGTAATGACCGCAGGGTGCTTTGGAAATGCAGGGTGCTCTCTAATTTTCTGCACTCCTGCAAAAGGAGACAACAGAGCCTTCGGGGCTGAGGACCATCTTCTCGCTTGGCAGGTGATCTACAGGAGCAAAACAGCAAACCATTCCCTTTCCCTCCCCTGATTTATTTTGGGTCGCATTGCCGGGGGTCCAGTGGTCGGACCAAGCCCACAAGGTGGTTTTATCGGTTCCGCAGCAATGGGGGTGGGTCAGGGAGGCAGCAGAGCTGGGCTGCAGCACTCTGCAGACCTCTCTGGAGTGATCCAGGCACTAAACATCTGCCTGTCAGGAAGAATGGCATCAATACAGCTGAGCTGACTGTCCCCAGCGTAGCGGCTGTGGGCCACGGGCTCTGCGCCCGTGGGTTTGCACAATATATACAGCAGTCGTGCCTGATCCCTGGGGAAGCTGCTGCACGCTGCCATAGCATAAATAAAGGGCAATGTCTAGGCAGAAAGACTTTTTTAATTTATTTTTTCAAACCTTTCAAACGTCGCCTGTTAATTTTATTTGTTTTCCTGCTGATACTGAGCGTCCAGGCAAGAGCTATTGTGGAAATGCGTATCAGCATTGCTGGAATATTCAGAACTCAATTAAAAATCTTAAAAGTTTGATTATTTTTTCTCTCCTTTTGATTTCACAGAAGGGAGCAGCTTTGCCAAAATTCTAGGTCACAAATTATAACATTTCATGCTTTTCTCCTTTGAAAAACAGGACTGTTTTTTTTTCCCCACAAAAATCAGAGGCGATCAGTTTTAGTGTGATTAAAGATAAAAGCTGGGCTTTGGATACATTTTACCACACATTGATGTAGGTGTAGATAAAAACAGTCCATTCTTTCATGAATATTAATGAAAACATGTTTTGTGATTTTCGGCAACCGTCAATTGTTATTAAAAATACTCTGACAGTTTGGAAGAAGAGAAAGGGCTGGGGGAAGGGTCCGCGAGGCTTTTTCCATATCAGATTTACACCGTTTTGCTGCAGCTTGTGTTTTGCACCACATTTACTCCACAGAGAGTGTGAAAGGTGTTTCCCTGACCTTTGGCTGCTCAACGGGCTGAGGGGGAACCATCTTCAGCCCATCTGAGCACGGCAGCGCCGGCGCCGTCTCCTTTCAACCTCTGGTTACAATTCCAGTCACTTCCTGTCACCCTAAATTGCCTCCGAGTGCCTAATTAGCTCCGTCACCTGCCAACTTCCATAACAACACGCTCACTCTTCTTCCCTTCAAACATCTGACAGCGTCTCGTTGGGCGAGCAGCTTTCAAAGAGATTTCCCCTCCTGCCCCAGGGGTTTTCGTGCCTGTGAGCCTGCCCCGAAAGGATGAAGATACAAATCATGTTGTGCCCAGAAGGATCATTAAACGCCTTCTTTGATTTCCTTCAAGGAGCACAAATTAGCTGAGGAAGCAAACCAGCGCATTTCTTGCTAGCAGTTGGTGGTGGTGTTTTTAATCCCCATCGGCACGGGATGATGGAGCTGGGAGACCCCTGTGGTGGCTGAGGTCTCTCCAGGTTGCAGCCATCTCCTCCTGACACGGGTGCTGGTCAAGGAGAACGTCAATCCCCCAGGAAAGTGTGGCTCGTGAGGATTTAGCCTGATCTAGGCACACATGAGAGCAAATAATCTCTCTCTTACTGCTGGAACATGTAACAGTGCAAGGTATATGTCTGAAAAAATCAGTTTCCAGCAGCCTCGCTTATTCTGCTTCCTCCTGATGTTGTCAGCATCTGGGCAGCACGTGGGACAGTCAGTGGAGAGGTCAGGGACAGCAGTCTGCGGCGTGCTTGAAATAAAACTAAGCACTGCGTTCACTCTCCGTGACAAAAAGTGGAATTTAGAATTGCCAGAGCTATAGATAAGTAAATAATGCATGCATATATTGCAAAAAAAATATATAAAAATTGAATTCCAAGTTGTGATGTCTGTCTAAAATCGTCTGCTGTTTCCTAAAGAAGCACTCCAACTGCGTTCCTTCTGGTTAGTGCAGCATCGAGGTCAAAGTCAACATCTTTCTGAGCCAGAGGCTCCTGAAGTTTCGGACAGAAGCCAAACAGTTGTGCCCCAAGGGATTCCTTCGCAGGAAATCTGATGTGCATAAAGTAGGCAGAGAGGCACTGAAATCTCATTAGCCATGATTTCTTGCTGCAGCTCTGACCTTAGCTTAATTCGTTCAAGTGATGCTGGAGTTAATTGGTGTTCCCACTTTGGAGTGATTCCCTTTTCTAGCTGCAGTTTAAGCCGAGATCTACTCTGCTCTCCGGGCTTATAAATCCCCTAGAAGGAAAAAGCATTACCTGGCTCTTCTTCTAGTCTAATGCACAGTCTCACACTCTGACAGCCATCATGGTACTTTGTGGCTGCGTAGGGGCCAAAATGCCATAGCAGGCAGCAGTGAGGTGGGTGTTGCAGCCTGCTGGCTGGTGCTTCTGGTGGAGATGGGACTCTTTAGCCTGGACAAGCGAAGACTGCGGGGAGACCTTATTTATGTTTGTAAGTACCTAAAGGGTGGGTTGAAGGATGATGGAGCTGGACTCTTCTCAGTGGTTTTCGGTGATAGGACAAGGGGCAACGGGCTCAAGCTGGAACATGGGAAGTTCCATTCAAATATGAGAAAAAACTTCTTTATGGTGAGGGTGACGGAGCCCTGGAACAGGCTGCCCAGGGAGGTCATGGAGTCCCCTTCTCTGGAGATCTTCAAGACCCACCTGGATGCCGTCCTGAGTGATGTGCTCTGGGCAACCCTGCTTTAGCAGGGGAGTTGGACTAGATGATCTCTAGAGGTCCCTTCCAACTCTGACAATTCCATGATTCCGTGAGATGCTCTTCTGCTCTGAACACTTACAGCAGCCCTCGGACTGCAATGTTTTTGTCCATTTCCAAAGCGTTCCGTTGTAAGAAGTGAAGACCAGATCTGAGAGACCATGATGGATGGAGTCAGCAAAGCCGCTCTGGCACTGCTGGCCCAGGAGCGCCAACAAATGCTGGTTTGATGGGGGAAGGTCCCTGTGATGGCTCTCACAGGGTACGTGAGAGCTGCACCTAACTGGAAAGGGAGAGGGGTGGCAACCTCTGCCAGCATAGGGGACCCATCGCGCTGTTGGTGGTGTGCCTCAGGAGAGTCCCAGGCAGTGGTAGGTGATGTTTCCACTACAGGCCAGGACACAAGAGCTCCCAGCTGAGCAGCAGTGGCTGTGAGGAGGTGGCTGTGACCTGGCAGTGGTGGCACACTGTGCTGCACAAGGACCTGCCTTGTTGGCATTAGTGGCGTACATAGTCTGAACTATTATATCAGGCAGGTCATACTCAAGTTTCCCTCCGCACTTCCCAGCTATGTAAGACCCTACCAGCCTCTAAGTGTCACCTACCCACGTGGAGACCACCCACTGCAGGGAAACCACGACCAAACACAACATCTGGTTTTTACAGGGTATGTGATTGTGCAGCTTCACAGTTATCCACTGTCTGTCCCCAAGGGACAGGGCCAGCCACCTCTGCCAGGACACTCCACCTGCTCTGCTGCTCCAGCCAGTTCTCCTTACTCCACTTGCAGCTCCACCTTGCAAGCTCCAGCTCATTTAGGAGGTGAATTCCTCAGACTGGTAGCGGGTCACTGTGGGTGCTGGGGTGGTACGCAAGGCTGGAGACCCAGCACTCCTCATCCCACCCTGGAGATGTAAACAGAGCCTGGGACTGTGCAAGTCCTTTGTTGGGGCACCTCCAAACTGCTGTGGCACCTCCAAACTGTGCTGTGGCTATTGACCTCGGCTACTGATCACCTTTGTCCCATCTGCAAAGCGCTATAAGCTCCTACTTGCCTTCTAGAGCTCTGCTCCTCTTTTTTTCCCTATGTGCTGATGTCTGGGCTTCACATCTACCAACAGCTGCTTTCTCCTCGTCTACCCAAGCAGAAACAGAAAATGTGAAGGTTATTCACTTCCGAATCCTCCCCTCCAAGGATGGTCTCCAGCAGGAGAGGGCAGGCTGTTGTTCTTTCTCATCTCGCCGACACGAGCATCTGTTGAGGGTGATCAGGAAGGAAAGGAGCTCGCTGCTGTCACAGTCCTCCCCAAACGCCGGGGGGGGAGGCCAGCAGGCTTTCAAATACTGCACGCTGCTGTCATAAATGGACTAAAAGATTAAAAAATAATAATAACCTAATATGGGATAAGATGGAATCAGAGGAGGTTGATGTAACTGAAACTCCGTAGAATTGATTGCTTCGGAGGGCTAGGAAAGTCGACAGGCTAGAGTAGCTGTGGAGCCCTTTTCCTGCTTCTTGGCAGAGAGGACACCAATTAGCCACATTTAGTGCGGCGCTGCACATGTTAATCAAGTAGAAAATTGTTATTAGCACTAGAAAATTGCGGATGGCAGTTCGGGGCCAAGAAGGTGCAGAAACGAATGCAGACAGAGTACTTGAGTGCACACAGCGAGCTCAATCTCTGCACAGGTGCCCTGCGCAGATGAAGTGAAACGTCCCTGCCTTCAGGAGTCAGGAAGGTATTTTATGGTCCACAGCAGTTTTCGGCGTCGCTGAGCAGCGCTACGCTGGGCCGCGGGCTTTCTCTGGAGCACGAAGACTCGGGTGGCAAAGGAGAAGAGCAGAAACAGATCTCGATAGCAAAATAGTCCAATTTATTCTGGCAAACTTGTGTTTGTGGGGAAGTAGCTCATACACGGGATGCTTCTCCTCTCTCCCACTGAAAATAGACTTTTTTTTTTTTTTATTTTAAATTCTGGTCTTTTCTGAAATGCCGGTAGCAATTGCTCACCTCTGGACAGACCATCAAAAAGCCTTTAAGGCTCCCATTAAGCTGCTGCAGTCGTCTGGCAGAAGAAAACCATTTCTAAGGAGGAAGCGCAAGAGCAGCTCTGTCAGCGGCGCGCCGCAAATCACATCAGAGACTCCACGCAACGAGCCCAGGGAAGAGCAGACGCTAATGGGACAGGAAGGATAATGGGAAACTTGCACCGACTGGCCTCTTCAGTGTCGTCTCTGTTACACAGCTGGAGAGAGCACATTGTGGAGCAACAGTAATTTCTTTTTCGATCGATACGGGAATAGCATATGAAAATTCTGCCGGTGTTCCGTTCATTCCCGCTGGCTTTGTCCATTGGTCTGGCCTATGACGGACACAAGGCACGCCAGGCTGTCACCTCCCAGCCTGCTGGATGCTGCAGAGGAAGGGGGATTCCTGCTGGGTCATATAGCACCTGCAAAGGGGAAAAATATAACATCAGAAATCCTGCATTTGTCAGAGCTCATTGTCGGTCGCCAGGCTGCTGCTGTTGCCTCTATCTGTTCCTTGTTTTTTTTTCCATTCTTCCCCACCTACACACCATGTTGATCTCTTAGGAAGCACTGCATCTGGGAAACAGAGCAGTATGGGCTGTACTGAGGGATTTTTCTGTTTGCTGCAAACAAAAATGAAGTGATAGGGAAAGGAGCAAAGCCCCGGTGAGGCGCAACTGAGCACCAGTCTCTGCCTTTGCCTCTTGACTTCTTCTGTGACCTCCATAAATCCATTACGGAACCACTCTTCGTATCCATTTTAAACGGAGATAATACTTCCTTCTCTTTCCTTTGCAAGAGTAATATGTATAAAAAGCACTTCTAGATACTCTGTATCTATCTGTCTAGCTATTTGTGTAAAAGCACTTTTAGGGGCAATGCTGAAGACATAGAAAATATACGTAAGGAATAGAAATCCTTTAAAATCGTATAAGAGTTCTCATGCAAAGATGTTTAAGTGGATTACGAAATCACCACTATTGTCATCCTTCCAAAAAAAGAGCAGATCCCCTTGGGTTAAATATTGACCAGCCTATTTGTGTTCCTCTCTTCTGTACCTGAATTTGTCCATCTTCTCCACCCCACCCACCATCTGTATCTTCAGAGCTGCTCCCTCAGCGCCAGGGGAACCAAACACGTTACGGTGTGACAAGAAGAGCCCCCGACTTTTCTCCGTCTGTCACCTCCTACACTGGTGTTTTAGCTCAGAGATCTTCCCATTTCACGAGTCGATTTCTGCAAGGTACGCACTGGAGCACGTGCAGAGTGCTCTTGCTTTGCCAAGCTGGCTCTGCTTTGCCTGCCTCCTGATGTCTCAGAAATGAGCGCTTATGGGCTTCATCTTCGGTCATCTGGCTGGTTCAATGCACTTGACTTTGAAGAATGTTTATCTGCGGGGTTTAGCAGCCCCCCGCAGTCAGGGATTAGCTTAGTGATTCTTCTGAACTTTAATTCCTGCTTTTATACAAGGAAGTGAAAGTTTTCCTGAACAAAACCATGTTTCATTTGTGCTTTTCCATCTCCCCACTTCCTCTTCCAGTTGCCACACCTTCACTTCTGTCCCTACAGGTGAGCTGAAAATTCCTAGCTTTCACTTCTGTTTATAATTATTCACTATTCTTGCTTTTCTTACTGCACATAGCCAGTGTTTCTTCATACCTCTCAGTCAAAGGAGTTAACTGGAGATTCTTCATCTTCTTCATGTTTCTTACTCATTCCTTCTACCCTTCCCTTGATGAAGCTTGTGTTTTATGATTCCTGCGGGGACTTCTCTCAAAGATAACAAAACTTTTCTTTGTTACAGGAGTCATCGTCTTCATCTTTGTTGCTACTGCGATTGTCCAGACATTCCTAAGTTGTAGGACACATTTTTGGTGGGATGCGATCCACTTGAAAGTAGTTTGTGGTGAGGGCTTGTTCTGGAATGGCAGATGTGGGCAAACACCTCCCTGCAAGAAGCTGCTGTGGAGGAACTGGAAGTGGGGATTATAAGAATTGGGGCAATGGTAGGAAAAAGGACACAGATTACCCGGAAGCACTAGGTTGGGGCTTTCAGGTGTAGAAACAGGGGAAGGGAAAGGCGTATCATAGAATCATAGAATCACAGAATGGTCCAGGCCGGAAGGGACCTCCAAAGGTCATCTAGTCCGACCCCCCCACAGTCAGCAGGGACACCCCCAACTAGACCAGGTTGCCCAGGGCCTCGTCGAGCCTCTCCTTGAATATCTCCAGGGAAGGAGCCTCAACCACCTCCCTGGGCAACCTGTTCCAGTGCTCCACCATCCTCACAGTAAAGAACTTTCTCCTAATCTCCAGTCTAAATCTGTTCCCCTCCAGCTTGAAGCCATTGCCCCTCGTCCTGTCACTGCAGGCCTTTCTAAACAGGCTCTCCCCAGCCTTCCTGTAGGCTCCCTTCAGGTACTGGAGGCTGCTATTAGGTCTCCCCGGAGCCTCCTCTTCTCCAGGCTGAACAACCCCAGCTCCCTCAGCCTGTCCTCGTAGCAGAGGTGCTCCATCCCCCTGATCATCCTTGTGGCCCTCCTCTGGACCCTCTCCATCAGGTCCATGTCCTTCCTATATTGAGGGCTCCAGACCTGCACGCAAGACTCCAGGTGAGGTCTCACCAGAGCAAAGCAGAAGAATCACCTCTCTGGACCTGCTGGCAATGCATCTCTTGATGCAGCCCAGGATGTGATTGGCCTTCTGGGCTGCAACTGCACACTGCCTGCTCATGTCCAGCTTCTTATCCACCAGCACAGAATCACAGAATCACAGAACCTTCTAGGTTGGAAGGGACCTTAAAGATCATCTTGTCCAACCATCAACCTAACTGACAAAAATAGACACCCGCACAACAAACAAGAAGCATCACCATCACTAAACCATACCTCCCAGCACTACATCAACCCGTCTTTTGAACACCTCCAGGGATGGGGCCTCAACCACCTCCCTGGGCAGCCCATTCCAATGTCTGATAACCTTTTCAGTGAAAAATTTTTTCCTAATATCCAGCCTGAACCTCCCCTGGTGCAACTTGAGGCCATTTCCTCTCATCCTGTCGCCTGTGACTTGGGAGAAGAGACTGACCCCCACCTCTCTACAACCTCCTTTCAGGTAGTTGTAGAGAGCAATAAGGTCTTCCCTCAGCCTCTCCTCTTAAGATTTGTGCTCCAGACCCCTCACCATCTTTGTTGCCCTTGCACCCCCAAGTCCCTTTCCTCAGGGATGCTTTCTAATACCTCATCATACCTCATATCACAAGAGGGTGAGCCAGCAGGGACAGGCCGTTGATTCTGTTTGCAAACACAGCTCTGGAAGAGATGGGAATTACACCTCTCTTGCCAAACAGCAAGCATTAAGTATGGGATCCCTGAATTATGTTACGATAGTACAGCCTGACAGATCCCCTAATTCAAATTCTTGGCCACAGCTCACTGTATCCATGGGAGAAGCCAGAGGAGGCAGGACTTCCCTGATAAGAACCCAAGGGGAGAGCCTCAGGCATAAAAAAAAAAAATCCTGTTCTTAGCTGAATGAGAAATGCAGGCACTTTTACTAAGTGGTAGGTCTGGGGCTACTGCTCGGAGTGGGAAGGCGGCGGCTGTTAGTGAGCCAGGCTGCTAAGCAGCACTAAAAGTGAAGGAAAACAGAGCTTTTGTTCCCGGCCTGAGTAGCCCTGCGCTGGGAGTGCTGCCAGGAGCCTGCACGCTCCTTCCCTCTCTCCCTCCAAATGTTTATTTACAGGCAAGTGCTGAAGAAAAACACAGAGGTGGGTAGGTTTTTTTGAAGTGACATCATCATAATCTCTATTTTAGTACCTTTCAGAAGTAGATTTCAGGTACCAGGTGAAGAACCATAGGATGGTTAGAGTTGGAAGGGATCTTAAAGATCATGGAGTTCCAACTTCCCCCGCCATGGGCAGGGGCACCTCCCACCAGACCAGGTTGCTCAAAAGAAATACAGTACCAGTGGTTGCCCCCACAGCTACGTGGTGGAACAGAGATGTGCAGCAGCTCTGCATTCAGCACAGGGGCCTACGGAGCAAGCTGCCAGCACTTGGGTAAGAGAAACGTTAACATTTATGTAGGACCTCATGACGGGATTAGCATCCCTCTGTGTAGCACCTGTAGGACTTAGACTGAACATTAGGAAAGAATTTTTCACTGAAAGAGTGGTCGGGCATTGGAACAGGCTGCCCAGGGAGGTGGTTGAGTCACCGTCCCTGGATGTGTTTAAGGGACGTTTAGATGGGGTACTGAGGGACATGGTGTAGGGGAGGACTTTGTAGAGTAGGGTAGATGGTTGGACTCGATGATCCCAAGGGTCTCTTCCCACCTAGACGATTCTATGATTCTGTGACTTTGCCATCATTTCCCATAGTTCCCTCATGGCATGAAAGGAGGCTACTCTCTTTGCTGAGAGTAAGATGTCATCCTTTCTATTTCTTGACTTTCGTTTAGTCACCACATGCCAGAGGGTTGGTTTTTTTCTTCTGCCTTTATTGACTGGTGGTGTTCGTGCAGACACATTGTTCTGAACTCAGAGCTTACTTTGCTTTTTGTAGTATTTGTGTCCAAATATAGTAAAAAGGGCTTTTAATTAATATATGCCCCAAATGGTTTCAAAAAATGCTTTTGTATTACATGTATGAC
The DNA here is from genome assembly GCF_001431845.1 of Calidris pugnax. Taxonomy (NCBI): domain Eukaryota; kingdom Metazoa; phylum Chordata; class Aves; order Charadriiformes; family Scolopacidae; genus Calidris; species Calidris pugnax. Next base: position 4,851,009 of record NW_015090800.1, on the reverse strand, counting down.
TGAAGTTGCTGCTCTCAAAAAATGTGTAGTGACTTCCTATTGTGTACACCAGATGTTTATTCTAAATTCATTCTTTGGACGTTTTTACAACGTTGCTCACCTATTAAATGGAAGAAGCATGGTGATAACTTGCAACTCTCCATAACAGCTATAAAGTAAAGGTGCTCATATACCAGACACACTTTCTCCAATAGCTATTCTTTAAAATGACCTAAATATCTCCTTTTTCTCTTCCCTTTATCTTTCCAGTGCTTATTTCCTGCTTGTTTTGGTAGTTTTCTCAGCTACACACACACAAAAGCAATCTGGTTCCTGCATTTCTCATTCACTTCCATGCTGGGCAGATTTATATCCGAACAGTCTGTTCGAGTTCGATGGTACAGTCTCCATTAAATTAGAAAAAAACCCCACAAAACCCACCAAAAATTAGGAAGGGAAAATTCACCCAAACATCTGCTGTATTGTGAGGAAAGAGGCTGCCTGATGTCAGCACTGGTTCAGTACAAGATGGTGGTGGTGGAGAAGGTGCTGGTGAAGGCTAACTTTAGCCCAGCCAATCTAATCTGCCAGGCTAAATTAGGTTTGTTCTGAGACTTGCCCTCAAGAGGATCCCGTCTTTCCTCTGGCCCTGCAGAGAGCCTGGAGAGATTAGGCTCAGGAAAAGTAGTTACCCTTTTGTGGAGGCATCTGCAAACACTTTCACGCATTTCCACGCAGAGCCAAGGCCGGGGATAACAACAAAGAAGTCACATTTTGATTTTTGTGGCATCTTTCCGAGACTTAACGTCAGTGAAAAGGCAAAGGCCTTTAGACCACAGTTTGGCAAAAGCTTTAAGTCAGGACCAGCAGCTCATTTCTCCTTCCTCACCTCCTTCTCCCCACATCCCACCCGTTTACCCCCATGGCTCCACAGGCCCATCCACAGGCTGATACAGGTGCCCAGGCTGCTGCCCACTGACCCCATGTAGGTCCAAACCCACCTCTTTATCAAAAATAATAAAGAAAAAGACGAAAAATCAAGGAAAAAGGAAGGAAAGGACTGGTGTGGGAGCAGGGATGAGCAGCTAAGAGTGGGTGGCCGGGACAGGCTGCCTCTCCAGCAGCAGAGCCAGCTTAAGGTGTTTATAAAGCTACAGCCTTTGTTTCTTCAGTGTCCTGCAGAACCCCCTTCTCCTCCTCCTGTCGGCATACACCAAGCTCTCCCTGCTATATTCCTGACTCAGCTCCACACAGATTTACATCCAGAGGCCAGAACAAGCTCGTTAGAGATATCTGTGGCAGTCTGGAAAAAAGCAAGGACTTGCAAGAGTCTCTTAAAAGTCCTTAGGATTATCAGTAAAGTTTACTGTAGGCTGACTGAGGATTCATTTTTTAGTGCATTATTCATCTCCAGGACTAGAATTTTGCCTTTTTCTAGGTTTCAGGGATCTCTCTGGGTAAAGCTGCCATCTCATAACATTTTCTACATTAGAGCCTCAAATGCTTACTGAAAATTTGCTTTTAATTTTGCCTCTTCCTCAACGAGGTTCTCCAAGTTTGCTGAAATATTAAACTGATTTTAATATCCTAAAGGGACAAAGGCAGCTCGAATACTCACTGCTTTTATGACTGAAATTCAAAGCTCAACACGTTCTAAATAGGCTGTCAGAGGAGACGAAGCATCCTGCCTATTCAGCTGCATCCTGCTCCTGGAAAATTTTATTTTGCTGTACAATTTTAATTATCCCCTTTGCAGCTACAACAAGGAGGGGTAAATAGAGGAGCAACAGAGAGCTAATGAATAAAAATCAAATTAAGAATTTGAATTTTCTGTGAGAAGGGCCTGAGGAAAGATTTGGATGCCTTCACTGAATGTTACAGATTTCCATGAAACAGTGAGAGAGATTACGCTTCAGTATTTCACTGACTTTCTACTCCTTGTCTTCTCACTCTAGTTTAATAGGTGTGGAATTTTCTAAGGAAGTGGGCAGTGGTTAAGTGGAACTACATTGAAAAGTAATAGCAATTCAATGCTGAGACTGGGATTAATGCATAAAGCACTGCTGCAACTTCTGGAATTCTTGCTAAGCCCCAGTTTACAAGGTATTTATTCTTCTGGAAGAAAAAAAAACAACCAACAAATCCCCAACAACCTGAAACCAGCAGTATATTAAGAAATACACAGAACAATAATGCACATGCACACTGTGGAAGCATCTAAAGCGGAGTTAATGTGATCCTTCCATACCTTCTGATTTTCTGCTTGCTACCTTTTTCAGATTAAAAAAACAGGCTCAAAGAAAGGCAATCCAAACTGCTGTTGCCTTTTCCTCTCCAAAGGCCTTGCTACCTTAAGGGCTCCCTAGTTCTAACAGTAAAAAAATATTAAAAGAGAATAGGGCAACCCGAGTGTTCAGAACCACTCTAGTTCAGAGGTGATCTATCAAACCTGATACAAACTTTTTGGTATCTGATAAAAAAGCTATTAAACAAAATCAAATACCAAAAGGATACTCCAGCTTTTGCTTGGTATTGGAAGGCTCTGACTATGTTTCTGGAAAAAGGCTTCTTCTGAGACCGACACTTCAGTTTGCAGCAGAGAGAAGAGAGAAAGGGGCACAGCACAGTTTTACTCTCCGGTTAGACTCCAACCTCAGTCTCCAACTCCCCAAACACCCCTGAAGCAGTGGATCCTGCCATCTGAAATGGAAACCTAGGCAAGAAGTTTGGTTTCAACTCTCAATAGAATTGCCTCACTACTTATCCACTTCTGGTCACTGTCATAAAATTCGGAGTTTCTTTTTGAGCCTCTTGTATCTTCTTACCCCTGTTGTTTTTGGGTAAGCGTGAAAGTCAGCTAAACCAGGACCTCCCTTCTTTAATAAATACCCTCCTTTTCTTCACTCCACAAAAGGCAAGTTTATGCCTCCTGAACAATCCCAAAAATCCCTTGTAGCATAAGAGAGTGGGAGCAATCCAACTCCTTCAGTGTTACCTGGTGTAGATGTAACCAGAAGAGAGGGCAGTGAGAAGAAACCCTGAATTAGCTCCATCCTTGCCTGCTTTAAGATAAGCCTCAGCACGAGGCTGTCAAGCACAGTGCGAATACTACTGCTGTCACAAGCATCAAAAGTTAACAGAAGATGTTTAAAAAAAATATGCCTCTGATTTTTGTAAATAATACATTACTCTGAAAATCAATAAATAAGGATGTTTTCAAAATTTCGACATGCCTCTCTCTGTAAATAAAAATATTTCCCCCATGACTAGAAAACCTATCACAAACACAGCTTGACATGCTTAAGGATTATTTTTGCCCACCAATTACAGAAGTTCTGCATATCAAATGAGGTCTTAACTATGTGTCCCCATCATCTTTAAATTGCACTCTCAGATTATTCAGCATCACAGACAACAATTATGCATGTATTTAGTTTCATACAAACTTTTTTTGTGTGGATTCCAATTTCTTCCACACCAGTTCATTAAGAAATAGTGTCAATTAACTCAGTAGAATCCCAGACATTACAATGGCTACATAAATTATTATGGCTAGAGAATTAGAATTAGGACTTGCTGTCTTTAAAGTCTGCCCTTCCTGATATCTGCTCAACATGTTCTTTTCACTGAATCTGCAAGAATTGTAAGCAATTTGGTAACAAAATGGAACTAGAATACAACTTGGTCTCTACGAGCTACTTAGTGTAGGAAAAGTTTAGCAATTTTGTAGGCCCGAGTCTCTTGGGGTTATTCACTTGTGTGTAAAGAAAGTGGCTCTTGACTTTTTTAAAATATTGATTGAGAGGTTTTCCCAAGAATGTGAGAAAATCTCCTCCCCCTCTGCCGTTCTGCCCCCTCAAATGACACTCAGACTAGAGAAAGGCCAGATGTTTGGGGGTGGGGGAAACTGTTTGAATCATTACAGCTATACTAATTGAAACCTGCATCCTAATTTACACTGAAGAACCTTCAGAGATGAGGCTATTGATTTGTGCTTACATTTAGTGCTCACAGCAAAGGAGAGTGTATACTCATGGATTACAGATCGGGTTCTCTGCACCCACTAAAAAACATGCCACCTCAGCAACAAGTTTGGGTTCCTTAACTGTAGCAAACTGGCACTTCAGCAGCAGATGCTAATAAAAATATACATAAAAGTTCTTTCAGGCATTTATTCTAGTTGATTTAAAAACCTCATGTGTCTTCTGTCAAGTGTAAAAACATTTTCAAGTCATACAAATAGAGGTGGCTCAACCATTCTAAAGACATAGTCCATGGTACAATAAAATGAAATCAGCACATAGTAGGGATCATCCATTTTATTTTCTTTAGAAATTGATCACTGAAACCACTGTGCTCCAGGAACACACTAGAAAAAAAATTTAATAGGACTTTTACACCAGGTAGCCTTCACCTTAACAAAATCGTACGTTGCTTATAATAATGCCGATTGGATCTGGAATAATAGAAATATGAATCCAGTGCCAGCCCAGAGCTACGCTGATAGAAAGTACATTCACAAACAAACCTCCCCCCTCCCTCCCACCC
>NW_015090800.1:4767007-4846158 GCF_001431845.1 Calidris pugnax | reverse complement strand
CCCCCCAAGTCTTCAAAACACCTGCAGAGTCCCATTTCTACAGCTAGCTAAAAATACTCTTGTTAAAATAGAAAAAAGATCTTTCTACAAAAAAATTTGGGGGGAAAGTCATGACATTTCAGCTAAATTGGTCTGGAGACCTTCCCTCCCCAGATTTCACCCGGATTTTCACATTCCTAAAAATAGTCCAACATTGCCACCATGTGGTCACGGTGGCACCTGGCGTCTCCCAGAGAAGATCCAAGACACTCGTTCATGGATAACCACGTCCAAGGGAAAAAGGAAAACTGAATTCTGAGTGGGGAGAACCGCAGGGGAAACAATTCCAAGTACGGACCAACATAAGAAAAAATAGTTTAAGATATTCTGTGATTAAGTCTTCAGCATCGTGACGCTCCCCTCCCTAAAGGCACAATCCGTTTCTGCGTGTACTTCCCAACAAGCAAAATCTAGGTATATGCAAAAGACCATTCGTTTCCTTAAATGTAAACATACTCGAAAAGTTTGAAACCTTTTTCTGGAGTTCAGGAAGCAATTCAAATTTAATTTTAAAATCATCTTTCACAGAGACTTTTTCATCGCCGCCTTTCTCACACTGAAGAGATATGCTTCATAAATAATATTTAAGAAGTTGTCATCATTCTGAAAAATAAAATAGGTAATTGTTAGTGCACGATAGGCATTTTGAGTAAAGAGATTAGAAGGATTTTCCATTTCATGGACCAGATACTTTTCAACCTTACTATGTTTTAAAAAGTGAGCAATAGGAAGGCTATTATTTCCTTTACCAAAAATATGTATTATTTTCAAGCCTTGCTAGCAGCCTGGACATGAATATAAACTTTACTGCAGCAAACATGGCTGTAATTTCTGTAACAAGTAATGAGCACACAGCAAGCAGATTTTCCAAACACACAGTGGATTTAACTTTAACTCACTACTCTTGCATGATAATGCGATGACAATACAACCCTGTAATTTCTTCTCTTTGCCCTCATTTAACCAGGGATTTCCTTAAGTAGTTTCCTCCATTAGGTCAACGATCATTTCAAGCAGGTCTGAAGGAACAGTGAGCCGCCCTGCCTTTTGATCCTATAGTAAATCCCACCTGGGCAAATCCTTGCACCTTGTTTAGCTCTTTAGATTTTATCTCCTAACTGAAGCTGCTCCTTTCTCTCTGATGCTCATTTAATTTTTTCCATCTGAAGATCATTTTGCAAGAACGGGTCAACCCACATTAAGAAAGAACATCCGAAGTAGCTCCCATAAACATTTGAGGATAATTAAAATCAAGATACTATCTGAGGAAAATCAGGAGCATCTGAGACTGTAGTTTTACATCATGAAAAATAAAAGGTAAGAAATTGGCAGTAAATAATTTTCAGGTAATTCAGTTAATCTTAACTACCATTAAAAACAGCGGGGTCAAATATACATTTTACAAGCACAGTTTTAGAGGGTAAAGTCCAATTTTCCTTGGCTAGTTTCCTTTTTAACTTCATATACAGTTTTACTGCTATCCAGATACTCAAAGTATGTAAAGACAGGATGATGTGATATTTTTGTTTTTTAATCCCAAACTAAAAATACAGGGAAAAATTAGAAAAACCTAATTTGTTAAAGATACTATTTTCTTTCTGAGTTTATAACTGAAATTGCATTTTAAGTAACTTCAACATTCCAATGACTTTTATTTTTACTCCAAAGCCATCCAGGCCCATAGTTTTGGCCTACAAATTAGACCCTTAAATCTGTGTCTCTATTCCTTGTGCTTTGTAGCCAGGTCTTTAGTTATATAATCTCTCCTCAACTTCTCCTCTTCAGATATTCATCACATGGCAAGTTAAGGAAAAAAATATTCATAATTGTCCATATCATCCCAGAGCAGTAAACAATCATCTCGTACATAATGTTGTTGATGCTTTTGTCACATTTAAACCTGAAAAACTGCAGCAAAAGGAATTTTAACATTTGAACCAGAGAATTATATGGAATAAACTGAACAAGTATATTTTTAGGTTATCTAACCCATATTTTAAAGTTGCTCACGCTCAATCCTGCAATTTTAATTTCCCATCTGAATTCCTCTTACTGCTAACACGCATCTCTGAAATATTTGGCAGCTGGGATAATCACCCATTATTTATCCTTAGCTAAAAATATAATAGATATCTCTCTGGCTCACAGGCCCACCTTATGAAGCTTTCAGTCATCTTTGTTCTTTTTTGTCAAATTTATTATCTTTCCTGAACCCAAAATCAGATGTATTAATCAAAATGTAGTTAAGCCAGCAGCGTGCAAAGAGAGGCTGTCACATCCCCACTCTATGTGATACTGCCCCATTAACATGCAGCCAAAAGTACTGCAACTTTTAACATATATTTTAATTATTTGTTTAGCCTCTGGATTTTCACTGAATTTCAGAGTTGGAAGGGACCATAGAGATCATCTAGTCCAACTCCCCTGCTGAAGCAGGATTGCCTAGAGCTAGAGCATGTTACTCAGGACTGCATCCAGGTGGGTCTTGAAAATCTCCAAGGAAGGGGACTCCACACCCTCCCTGGGCAGCCTGTTCCAGGGCTCTGGCACCCTCACCGTGAAGAAGTTTCTCCTCATATTTGAGTGGAACCTCTTATGTTCCAACTTGTGCCCGTTGCCCCTCGTCCTCTCAGTGGGAACCACTGAAAAGAGTCTGGCTCCCTCCTCCTTCAACCCTCCCTTGAGATACTTGTAGGCGTTGATAAGGTCTCCCCTCAGCCTTCTCTTCTCCAGACTAAAGAGTCCCAGCTCTCTCAGTCTCTCCTCATAAGGGAGATGCTCCAATCCTTGAATCACCTTTGTTGCCCTTCGCTGGACTCTCTCCAGCAGTTCCCTGTCCCTCTTGAACTGGGGAGCCCAGAACTGGACGCAGTACTCCAGTTGTGGCCTCACCAGTGCAGAGTAGAGGGGGAGAATGACTTCCCTTGACCTGCTGGCTACACTCTTCCCTCTGCAACCCAAGATACCATTGGCCTTCCCGGCCGCAAGAGCACACTGTTTACTCATTGTCATTTTACTGTCCACCAGGACCCCTAGATCTTTCTCTTCAGTAGTTGCCTCTAGCAGGTCCACCCCTAACCTGTACTGGTACCTGACATTTTTCTTCCCCAGGTGCAGGACCCTACACTTTTCCCTGTTGAACCTCATGAGGTTCTTCCTTGCCCAGCCCTCCAGCCTGTCCAAGTCTCGCTGGATGGCAGCACAGCCCTCCGGGGTGTCAGGATAGACAGATGCAACTGATTATAGGGTGCTTATATCAAAATGGGAATGGGGATTTTAAGCAAATGAGGAGAATTCGTGGCACTTTACCTGGATCAGGTGTAGAAGTGTTTCCTGCAGCTGCATCTTGGTCATGGAGCTGCTGTTGACCACAGCTGGCTCTGGGGTTTGCAGAGGCAGGAGAAGGCTGGCTGAGCTGGCAGCAGGTTCCTGGTTGGCTGCTGCCAAGCGCCCGCTTTCATTTGCTTTGGGTGGTGCAGGTGTGGTCTGGGTGAAAAGCATCGGGGACATCAACAAGGTAGGAGTCACAGTGGCAGGAATGCGTTGAGGTGAGATTACCTGTCCATGCAAAAATGAAGTCATCAGTTCAACCTATCATCTACTTAATTCTTGGGAATAAGGATGATGAAAACTGCAGACTGATTGGCAACAGGTCCAAAGGCTGCTGGAGATCAATACAGTTATGTGAAACTCCAGCTCAGTATATGATCTATGGATATATGATCTATATCCAGATTAAAAAGGTCTTCCATCCAATTTGAGGTTGCAGCAATGGATTCAAGTGTGATTAAGTCTATCTGACAGGCAAATGATCTTAGGATAGGAGCATTTTATTCCAGAAATCAGACTATTATAAAATATCAGCACTCTTCCAGAATGCAGCTGTGAAGTCTTCCTATGTAGGGACAGTAAGTCATTAAGTTTAGTATTTGAAATATACGTATGTGCAAATACCACTCTTAAAGACTAACCTTTGTACCTAATACTGGAAAATTTATATATATATATACACACACATATACACTTTTTTTTTTTCTTCTCATTTTACCTAAGGAGAAGGGGAAGAAAACAGATGAAGTGATTTATCTAAAGGACCACAGCGAGCTGGTGGCACCATCAGACACAGAGCTGACTCCTAACCAACACAGAGTTGACAAAATCAAAAAGGCCCTCAAAGAGAAGGAAAGCTTTGATGCTGTAGTAGTTCTGCAAGTTGTCTCAGTATCAGTGTCCGCGCCAACGTGCAAAGATAACAGGTCAAAGGATTTTTGCTTTTAAATTTCAAAATGCATCTTGGAACTGTAAAACACGCAGGACTAGCAAAAACTATCAGATATAATATAGAACATAATAGAAAGTTTATTCACTCAGTTTGCAAATATTAGAGCTCTCTCCAGGTAATTCTAGTAATAAACCTTGATCCTAATCAGCCATCTCCTCACTATTCAAGTATCTGATTTTTTTTTTTCAAAGAACAGCTCATATAAAGGAGCTGACAGGAGCTCCCCCAAGGTCCTCCCTTTTGGACTGGAACGTGGTTTATTGATCCTGTCTGAAGGTGAAAGGCTACTGCATCACTTCGCTCTGTGTCCTGGGTTACACTTCAAGTTTGAAGTAAAATTAAAATTAAGAAAATAAAACTGAGGTTTATCTCCTAGGTGTGCAGAACAGCACAGTTTAATATAAAAGAACATTCATATTTTTGTAGTTCGCCTTACTCCTACTTATGATTGTTCTACCCAAGACATTTCTGAACAACATTAGTTAGACTACAAAGAGAAATAGAAATAGAAAGAAATGACGAGGACTGAGATCTCATGTGGTTTTATGCGAAATTTAAGGAAGCAGAAAGACTAGGGATCAGAAAAGACTTGTGGATATCAGAAAGCATACAATATGCACCTACTGCAAAAATCTCCCAGTACATATTTTAAGTAAATATTATTCCTGTTTCTCAAATATGGAGTACTGAGAACTGAAAATCTTGACCTACAGCTTTTTTTCTGCCCCACAGCATGTAATCCTCATAGAAATCATAAATCTGTGTTAGAAGCTCCTGAACGAGTTAAGGCATTCCTAACTCATTAAGGTGTGCTTCAAACAGTAAGGCAGTGCATGTTTGTGTGCCTATGCTTGAAAAACAATGTTCATTTTAGAAGGAAACCAACGTTAAGTAAGTAAATCCAAAGTGACATCCCTCTCTGGAGTGAGACCTTCAGACAGTGCACAGATGTTACTGGTGAGAAGATTGTTCTCCTACCTGTGGAAGACTCATTACCTCCAGCCACTTATCACAATGTTTTTGCTCTACTCATCCATGCAGCTGAAGTCACTTCTCTTAATTTATCTCAAGCAAAATTGGCAGGCTTTCCTTAAACCAGAAGACTCTTCCTAATGTGATTTAAAGAATGCATATACAAGCTGCTCTCCAAAGGCAGGAACCTTCAGCAAAGGGACGGTGGTGGCAGCTGGAGAAGATAAACTGCCCCACTAATACAGCTGAATCTATGACAATGTCAAAGACCTAGATGACATGTCCTTCAAAAATCATACGACGTTTCTCTCTAGAGTCTAAGGCAAATAAATAAAACCTGAGACAAACTGTGCTCTTAATGATACACAGTTACTACTTTTGAATACATATACATGTTGTGGTTTAAAAGACAAATAAAAAATTATTTGTTTTCTCTGGATATAAATGTCTTTTTGGTAGGGCTTGCAAAGCATATGGAAACTATATGGAATAAGCAATATTGCCATCTACTGGTGACACAGCTAATACCTACAGGGTACTCCAAAACTTAAAATATTTGTATCAAGATGAATAGAATAATATATGGATCATTTTTTCAGTGCACAGCATTTGTTTCTGGATGCAAACATTAAAATGCATTTTTTTTGCTAACAGTTTGTGCTCAAAGCTTCTGTCATTTAACAAACTTTTACATAAACAACATTTAAAAAAAAATATATGCAAATTTTCATTTTATATTTAGTTCAGATCACGTTCAGTCCCTGGGACAACTGACACTCACCAGAAAATGGACTGCTGATCTTGGCATTACTGGTGCAATTCCTACAGCACCATGTTTTTGCTGAAAGTGCTGAAAATGCTCTGTGGGGTCATTAAGAGCCTTTTGGGTCAATCTTTTAGCTTTGAGTAATTTCTCACAAGACGCAACAGCCTTTTCAAAACACTGTTGATCCACTTCTTCCCCACAGAATCTAATCTAAGTGGCTTGCTCATCCAGCCTCTAATGAATTATCTCCAGCTTTATGGGGTCAACACTTAAATCTCTGAGTCACTAATAACAGAGTAGGAGTCTACCGTCGGTCGCGCAGCAAGGAAGCAAGAACAAAAGCAAAATGTGCAAAATAATCACTGCAGCATATAGTATTCCTTCTCTGGAGCACAAATGCTCACAAAGGCATATCTGTTTGCTATTCTGCGTGGCTGCTGGCAGCGAGATGACAAGATATAGCTGGCAGATTCACCTACCACCATGAGCTAAGGAACGCATTGGATCTCCTGCAAGGCAAACTGGCACCCCTCGTTGCTTCCTATGCGTGTAGAATCCCACACACTGCTCTGGAACATCAGCACCTGGTGGGTGCTTGTGGGCCTCTTGGTTTTAGTGGCATTGCTTAAAACTGAGAGAATATTTAATCTAAGAATGGTTCTTTAAAACAGTTACTATTAAAATAAAGCCTGCTACAATGCCAACATCGCTCTGTCCTTCAAGTTTAATTCAGAATTTTTTCATTGATATTTTACTACAGAATCATAGAATCGTCTAGGTTGGAAGAGACCCTTGGGATCATCGAGTCCAACCATCTACCCTACTCTACAAAGTCCTCCCCTACACCATGTCCCTTAGCACTGCATCTAAACAGCCCTTAAACACAGCCAGGGATGGTGACTCCACCACCTCCCTGGGCAGCCTGTTCCAATGCCCGACCACTCTTTCAGTGAAAAATTCTTTCCTAATGTTCAATCTAAACCTACCCTGTTGGAGCTTGAAGCCATTCCCTCTCGTTCTGTCACTAATTACCTTAAATTATTTCTCAAAAGAAGTTTAATGTACCTATCACATCCCTCCTGTGCATGTTTATAGTCTCTTCCTGACATTGCAGTCAGGACAATTGAGAGGTAATGGTGCAATGCTCACATCTAAGACACTAGTTGCCACGCACATATTCAGAAGATGTAACACTATGTACAAAATACATTCTGGATGAAAAATGCTCCAAGAAATGAGAAAAATGGGCTGCAAGATAAGTGGCCTTCTGAAGAAAAGATAAATTTGTGTCAAGGTTATTGTAAGCACTTTTAAAACCATAATTCTGATTAACATAAACACTTAAGCATGCATGTTGCTATAATCAGGATAACTCACGCCTAACACTAAGCATATGCTTAAAAGCCCACTGCAGATTAATGCTTTTTTATTGCATCTTAAGCACACGTTACTCACTGTCCACATAAGGAATACTTCACGGAATAGAGCTGGCACCAGACCAGACTGAATGCTTCCGTGTATTATTCTTCAGCTTTTGCTTTTTTTTTTTTCTTTTTTTCTGGGTTTTGGTTTTTTTTTTTTTTTTTTTTGTAACTGGTCTCTTCCTTTCCATGTGGGAGATCACAGTTCTTACACCATATGGAGATGCAGCAGAAGCCAATTTAAACTTGGACTTGTAATGTGTCAATTGTGGAAAAGACTATTGCTTTCATTTTCTTAGTGCTGCTGATGGATTTAGGGTGTTCCTTTAATACCATTTTTCCAACAAAGGACACGGTCCAGATACCTCTCTATTCCTGTCAGACTTTTTAGAGTTTGCTTTTTCTGGATGCTGAACTGTAGTACAAGAGGCAATACCAAAAGATAAATAATTACAGAGAACAAACCTTTTGCTGCATTTGTTGTCAGAATCTGCTTTGATCAATTTTGCATGAGCATGTGCAGATATATTTGTGCCAACTCAATTTCACTCGAATGTCTGTCTGCAGGCATGGCAGCACTTAAAGCCTCTGATCTACAGCAAGGATGGTATTATAAAAAGATTTACATTGGGTTTAAAAGTTGTTTCAAATTATTATCTTCCAATTTCTTTTCAAAAGTAGGCATTTTTCATGTGGCTAATTCATGGCAGGAATATTGACTTGTTCCTTCATTTTTAGCCTCTCCCCCTTTTTCTTTTTTTGGCAATTTGCTGCATGTGAAAGAGGCCATTCCTTCCAAATTGCTTTAGGTGTCCTAAAGAATCATTAGTCATACTTTCATTATCCTTTTCAGTCGATGTATTAAATCTCATAAGCAATACTAAACATGTCAGAAGAACTGCATCTAATACTGCTTTGCTAACAGCTGTGGGTGGCTGTGTCACCCCATGAAGCCATTCCTAGGAACTCTTAGTTTACTTGGTCTGGTCACAGCCCCAAAAAGCAAGGTTTTTTTGGTTTTGTTTTTTTTGGTTTTTTTTGTTTTTTTTTAAGGTGAACTTGCAGCAATAATCGTAGTAAATGAGTCTTGTTCCCGTGAAGACTCTTCTCACAAGCTATTGTTCTGTACGTAGTCAAGCAGTAAAAATATTGAAATTACATTGTCAGACCTCAGTAATTCCCTTTCCATATTGCAACTAATGCTGGCATCATTTTCTTTTTCAAATATGCACAAATAAAGTCATTAGCCATATCAGCATCTATATGGATTTTTCATTTGAAAACATAACAGCATATTTGCCATTTTTTATTTATGCATACTGACATATAATGTATAGCCTGGCACTTGCTTCATTTCACTGTTACCTTTAGAGCAGGAATGTCTTATGTTTCCATGCTATCAGTACACGTACCAGTGAATCAGACCATTTCTTTCATTTATAGCAGGCAAGTTCCATTCCCAGTGAAAACAGAAGTAAATTTTTGTGACTCTGGATCCTCTTTTTAGTCATTAGCACTTCACTGGAAAGTCTGTAAGCAACTGATCCCCAATAATTTCAATGACTAATCCCCACCAAACGCTTCCACGCAGATTCAAAGTCATGCTGCTTTAATTAAAAGAATAAAAATAATGATGGCTATTTGCTGTATCAAATTCATCTTCCTCTGACCTCTCTCATGGAATTAGAAATCTTGACCCGTGACAGTGTTAGTGACAGATGTGGCACTTAATTGTTAAATTACTATTTCAGCCTCTTCATGTGTAGGATAACTTTCTAGAATAAGAAGGATTTTTGGAGCATGCTGAAGTATTCTGTAGCCTTTCATTCCGGTTTTTAAGAAGTTGCAATATTTTACACTGTAAAGGTGAATGGTTTTTCATTTGGATAAGTAACTTCTAGGCTGGAATATAAGTCAGACTCCAGTACAACACAGGTCTTGTGTTAAAGGAAATTAAAAGGGGCTTAATACATCCTCAAACAAGACATTTAAAGACATTTAAATGTAGAAGATCCTATAGAAAATGAAGCTGTTAACAAATACAGTAGTCGTCCAGGATGAAGCATTTTGTAATTACACATGATGCTTTTCTGAAGAACACAAAAATGCACTCATGAGAGAGACATAGTTTCTTGACATCTGAACACTTGAAGACACCAATCTGACTTTTAGGGTCCCAATCACCAGAATTAAAGCATTTGGTTTGCGAAATAAATGATGTGCACCATGTGGTAAGACAGTAACAAGAATACACTGGCCAAAACGAAACGAAGAGTAACCTTGCAAAACACTAAATTCAAAAGATTGCTAGATTTTTATTTGTTTATTGAAAATAAAGGTTGAGGTTTCCCATTTACCTGAAAGAGAGCGCTCTGCTTTTCTGTTCCTGGTGCCTTTTCTATCCAGGAATCCAGTGGTTTCAGCGTGCTGGTGTTCTGAGTAACAACAGGAAACTTAGCTGCCAAGGTTGGTCTGCTGGATACATGCAACTGTTGTTCTTGTTGCACTATCTGGAGTTTTTTCAGTAACTCCTGAGGTGAAATCACCCCAGAACTGGCTGCTTGATTGCCAGAGAGAGAAAGTGGCTGTCTGGGAAGTTTGGATTGTTCTTTCCCGAGTGTCTGAGACTCCAAAGTCTGGCCTGGTAGGGAACCATTGAAATACACCAAAGGTGGCTGGCTCATATTATTTACTGTGGCTGCTGGTGCTCCAACAGCAGTAGGAGTCCTGCTGAACACAGCAGCTGTCGAGTTCACAGCCGCTGTTGCGCTGGGGTCCATTTTAGCCACCGACCCCGACTGACTCTGCAATTTCTGCAATAAGCTTTGAGTGCCAGCAGCATCCTGAACGACATGAGATGTTGTGATACCATGAGAAGTCACAGGTTGGAAGAGCCCTGTGAAAGTCTCACCCCCGGGGTGGATATTGCCGTTTTCACAGAGCCGGTTCTCAGGAAACTCAGCGAGAGGATGAAGGTCTGTCCCACGCACCATCAGCTTCTGAATGGCAGGGCAAAGCTGCTTCTCTGCAGAGGGGGAATGCCTGCTGGGTTCTTCGTAGGACAGGGAACGTACCACACCCTGCCTGACAGGAAGATTCTCTTGATGCTGTTTATTAAGTGGTGGTTCTGAGACATCTGGCTTTTCTCTTTTTCCAAACAGCGCCGTCAGAGACAAGTGCTGTGGTTCAGGATCCACATTCTGTGAGGGGACAGAGGGGAAAAAAAGTAAACATAGTTACCTCGTGCCTAAGTTACATTAAGTGGTGACAATATATAGCCAGCAGTATTCAAGGGAAAGCTGAGAAAACTGCTATGCTCTTTTCTCCCAAGAGGATTTTTAAGAGTTTTGTCACATAGGAAGGGCAAGAGGACAGTCGTCAAGCTGCTAATGTGGGAGAAAAATCAGTGAATCTGAGAGATAGCAGTGGCTTCACTTGAAATACCATGAAAGAGAATCTTCCCTTTCAGCCATCAGTACAATATTAGTAAGAGATGGAAATCTCCCCATGTATGAAGTAGGGCAACTTCTTGGGCATCTCCCTATCACAGCTGAATTCAGCTTTTAGGCTTTTGCAGCCTGATTTAGCTTGAAGATATATCAAGAGATTTTTCTTTACTTAGATCGACTGAATTAACTTAAAAAAACAAAACAAAACTCAAAAACTAGGATCACAACAGCATCTGAAATTTGAAATACTAGTATTTTGCCATCGCATCAGGATAGTATGCCTGCAATTTACATGCTTCCACATCAAATGGTGGCAGTTGGGGAGCTTTTTTATAAAACAGATTAGTTTTGCATTAAAATCATTCCTTACAGAGGTTCCACCTCAAATTCTTGCACTGGCCTTCCAACTCAAATAAACAGTCCTACAGTCAAATAAATAGTTGATTACAGTAGCGCTAGTCAGAAAACACACAAGAGATTTTACCTTGTTTTGCTGAGATATTCTCTGATGCTGATTTTCACTAGGCTTCACTGGAATTGGTTTGATTAAGTTGGGGTTGTTATAGATTGCAGAGGAGCTGGTTATTTGTTTTGGCTCTGAGCAGGTCTTACACTGCAACAGAAAATAAGTATTTTTTTTAGTTAAGTGCAGCAATATCTTTTGCTTTACTGCTCCACTACTGTAAAATACAGACATAGCCAGGTACTCAATAACCAAACACACTGGTTGCAGCACTGATTATGAAGTGTTACGCTATTGAAAGAACCGTAACAACTGCAACCTAATTTTCTAAAACCACAAAGCATATGTAAAAATAAACACTTGATTCCAAGATGTCCTGAGTATGAGGCCTCCACCTAATTTAAATCTCAGTTCTTTCTTATCTTCTGCTTTTCCCTTACCAAGAAAAACGTAAAATAATTTTTAAAAAGCACCTTAGAAACCAAGCAACAGACATTCTTTTCCTGCATCCGTTGGCAGCTAGAAGTAGTTTTGATACATGAAGGATTAATGTGCCCAAAAAGAATGTTTTAAATGCTTTTTGCTAAAAACTAGAATTATAACTCAAGCTCTTTTACAAAATCATTCCACATTGGAGGATGCATATATCTGCACAGAAAAATAACTGAAGATTTAATCGAATTTGTAGAATCAGCATGTTTCCTTATTAAATATGACAGGATTAATAGCCATATGTCTAAAAAGATTGTCACAGACATATGACTAAAAGCGATCAGGGACATGGAATGACTGACACATGAAGAGAGAAGGACACGATTTAATTCAGAAAAAAAATAACAAAATGCTGAATGAGAGAGAAATAATAAATGGAAAAGGTGAATACGATGTCTTATTGACACTGTACGAAAAATAAGAACACTGTAAATGAAACTAAAAAAGCATTGGGTATACAAGGGATGCTATTGTCATTAGAAAACAAAACAGTGTACTGGAAGTCGTTGTCACTCAATACAATTGAAACCAAGAAAATGGAAAAATTTTTGTAAAGAATCATCTAATAAAAAGTTAATCCTGTCTAACAAGAATATTCATAGTTAATTACCTGAACTTGATGGGCTCTAAATTTGATGTTGCAGGACTAATGGTTGGGGTAAGGAATGACCATTTTCAGCTTCTCATTCTTTCCTCCAAAGAGCCCAGTCTTGTGTGTTACTGAGGACAGAACTCTGGACCAGACAGACTGCCAAACGGACACACAGCAGAGCCACTACTGTGCAATTATGAAATGATCAGTGTCCTTTCTAGAACATTCCAAGACATTCCTTCGCATTCAAATGTGTTAAGTGAGAAAATAACTCTCACCCCCAAATAGGCAAAACTGATAATGTAATCCATTTCTGACATCTACTGCAACAGATAAAGATGTAAATAAAGATACACTGGTTCCAGAGCTGCTCTGTAAAACTGAAATGGACTACCGTGTCCACCTCTGGAGACCCAAAAGCACACGGACTTGTTGGAGCAGGTCCAGTGGCAGGCTATGAAGGTGATCAGAGGGCTGGAGCACCTCTCCTGTGAAGACAGGCTGAGAGAGTTCAGGTTGTTCAGCCTGGAGAAGAGAAGGCTCCGGGGAGACCTTAAAGCAGCCTTTCAGCACCTAAAGAGAGCCTACAGGAAAATGGGGAGGGACTCTTTATCGGGGAGTATAGCAATAGGACAAGGGGTAATGGTTTTAAACTGAAAGAGGGGAGATTTAGATTAGATATTAGGAAGAAATTCTTTCCTGTGAGGGGGCTCAGACACTGGAACAGGTTGCCCAGAGAAGCTGCGGATGCCCCATCATTGGAAGTGTTCAAGGCCAGGCTGGATGGGGCTTTGAGCAGCCCAATCTTGTGAAAGATGTTCCTGCCTGCAGCAAGGGGCTGAACTAGATGATCTTTAAAGGTCTCTTCCAACCCAAACCATTCTATGATTTAAATTCTTTTCTCTAACATGAAGGGTAATAGAGTCTTGTATATTTCACAATGAAGTCTGAAGAATTTAAATAATACCCCTCTTTCTCTAGGGTATTTTAAAAGACTGAGTTCTTCAGAAACCGTGGGTACCTCAAATTCCACTGTCATACTGTGCACGATCACAGCACTAAGCATATAAAAATGAAGTGAGAAGGAGTAGAGTTTAACAGAGTTATCACTATACGAGCGTTTTTCAGACCAAATCTCTCAGCAAAATGAACAGCACAATACACAAAGGCCTATAGAGAATGACATTGACCTGACTTGGTATCATTCCCATGATTTGATAACATGGCTAGTAGGCTGCTATCAAACACAGGGAAGTACAGTGAAGAGGAAAAAAAAAAACATTTTAAAGGAATCTGTAACTACTGTAGCTCAAAATATAAGGTCATTTTGTCAGATGGTTAGCATGGCCTTGCTGATGAGTAAAGTAGGAGCACCAGCATGACATTTTAAGCAACTGTCGGGTGGACAGGTAAAGAAGATATCAGATGGCATCATCATAGGACAGCAAAAAGCAGCATGAAAGAAATGTCACCATGCTCTTTAGTGATAGAACCAGAACAGTACTCATCAGCTACAACATATGATGATTACTACATCTGGCTTCACAGGCCTGTCCTTTAGTCATGAGTCTTGTTCAAAGCTACGCTCCTACAAAAGATGCGTAAGGAATCAAAATGATATAAGGTTAAGTGAAAGGAAGGCTAAGCAACACTCAAGAAAACAAAAAAGAGACAGAGGTATGTGGTGAACATAAATGAAAAAAGAACAAGACCAGCACTAAGGATGTCTTAGGCAAGTTTGGTATAGTCAGAGACATTTGAGGCAAACAACTGCTCTATGTCGTGAGATTTCATAGTCTACCTGTATAATATGAAGCTCAAGTTGAACAGGACATTGTCACAGGAAACTGATAATGGGCAGGCATGGTACCTCAGTATTGCAGTTCTCCTGAACAAAATACCATGTCACATCCCAATCTCCTGTTCTGTAGCAAAATCCTCACTTTGAGACTTTTTATCTGCATAGATATGTCAAGTATAAGGAGGAGATCCTAGAAGGTCTGATACAAGAAGGTCAGCCAAGACCTGATGGAACTTAGAAAAGCTTTGTAGATGGATGTCTAGGCTGAAAGTGATGAAGAGAACTTTGAAGTTGTCAGAGCTCGAGTGCAGAGCTAAAAAGTGCTAGTAACTGAGGATTTCTACCTAGCTGATGTAAAGCAGCCACAGGTGACATTAATGAACAGTGACATGAAGGCACTCTGCAGAAGAGAGGAGTTGAGGAGGACAAGAACTGTCTCAAAGAAGAGCAGTAGCAGCAAGGATTTCCAATTAGAACCCTGCTTAAGTGAGGCATACAGAACCAATTCCGACTGTTTAAGAACAGTAGCATAGACTCTGCATCACCCAGGTTACATATGGCACAGTGCCCTCAGGAAAACTAGGCCTCCTGGAGCCTACTATCAAGTCTTTCGCACAGTTAACAAATCAAAAGCTAAGGCACCTGAAAACTTAGAAACTATATTCAAGTGTCATTTGACTATTTTGCTGACAGAAGCAGTAAAAGAACAGAAACAGAGGTCCAGAGGTCATGCTTGCTTGCTACCAGAAACGATGTTCTTATCAAATGGTAGTGTGTCCTCAGTAACGAAGAAGGAAGCTTCAGCTATTTTGGGCACATCAACCAGCCAAAGGACGTTAATAGATCAAAGATGGTGTAGTAAATGGTAGATGCTTAAAAGCCCAGAGCTAAAAGCAGAGTTTGAGAAGGCACAATGGTTAAAAAGAAAAACATTTTGTCATGCTTCATTCTGTACCCTAGCAGTTCTCCAACTCTTTATCTCCGTAGCTATCGTTATGAGGCCTGCTAATACCACTTCTTCTTACCAGAAATCAACAGAAGGCAAGTGTGCACTAGAAGTATATTTTTCAAGAAATACTTTAGTGGTTTAGCAACTTAATAAAAAAAGGAGGGGGAGGCTACATATTTTATTTTTCATGTAACCTCTAAATGTGTAACTTATTTGGGAATTAGTTAGTTACACGCTTAAAAAAAATTTCTCATCCTCGGATTTAAAACTTGAGCAAAATTCCGTAGATGCTTTGAAAATTGATGTTCTTATTCTACAGTTCCCAACACTTCGAAACACTCTCATCTCTGAAACCACACAGAATGTGATTTCAGCACATTAGCACTGTAAGCCATAAGACACACACTGGCAAGGAAATAGAAAAAATAATGCAGCCAAAAAGCATGACTGCTCTGAAACATATTGCCACTAAATACAAAAAAGGTTGTCATTGCCTTTATTTATCACACCCTTCTTAATTTTATATTACTAACAAAACAAGAGAAAACAGATATCCAGTTTTTAAGAGGTCAGATACTCTTTGTACTCATGTTCCAGGTGAAGAGGAAGTTTTCATGGTATCTCCTTAGCAATCCCTTAAATGCAGAAAGATTATATATGAAGCAAATTTGCCAAAGATCTTATCTGCGGGGAAAAAATTAAGACCACTATTATTTAAACAACAGATCTTCTAGAATTTCTTCTCCTTCATCTTGATTTTCTGTGTGCTCATGTAGAAATGGAAGTTAACTTTTTTAGGTTTATTACCCCCTTCTCATATAATCTGAAGATAGCCTGATATTTTTCCAGTTTTCCATGTACAGTATTTTAAAATCATTTAACAAAAACTTCTTAAACATTTCATAATCATGCTCTTCTATGCCAAGACTAGATACTGATTCAGTATTAATACACAGAAAAGGTATCAGGTTTTGGAGGTGTTTGTCCACTGTAATGCACTAAATCCCTATTACAGAAAATATGACAGTCCTAAGCTTCAAAAGAAACTACACCACAACACAAAGGGCTACCATTCACCTTAATTCAAATAATTTGCTATTGTCTTTCTGAGGATCTTATTAGTACCCACGTTTCAGAAAAATAACTTTTCCTCTCTTTAAATTGCTTGTTAAAGATATAGATATTTCTAGACTCAGAACACTTATGAGCTTTATTACTGTAAGCCAACATATGAAATAGAGGAAACAGCAGTAGGAACCTGCAGGCTCTGTAACAATTTGCAGCATATATATGATGAGTTAAAATTATTAGATTTTTATTCCCCAAAGTAAAACGTTTTTGATTGCTCAATAATAGAGAACATTATTAGTCCATTAGTTACTTCTTTATTTAGAAGCCTCAGAAGACCAAAGCAGCACACGGGCTGAAATCATACTACATTTCAACCTTTTCATTTCCTTCCATTAGTGTCTGAAAGCAGCTAACAACCACAATTAAAAGCAGTAACTTCACTCTTAAAGCTCTTCTCTGAAGAGCTTGTATAAACCACTGAAACTACTAACAGGTTTGAATACTTCACCCAGAAAGAGGACAGAACTTCCAGGTCCTACTCAATATGCAATAAGCACGGAAGCTCTAAGGGTCAAAACTGAAGCCAATTTATACTTGTTCTTACCCCCTGGCATTCAGCTAATAATCAATCATACACGTTCTCCTTTCAGAAGTTTTTATTGATGGCATTCATTTCTTTTGAATCTTTAGCAAATTCTGACAAAACTCTTTTATAAGCAACTTTCACACAAAATAAGAGAGCACACTGTCCAAAATCAGTTTTGCTTTGAGTCAAACTATTTTTAAAAAAAACAACAAACCAAACCCTTTAATGTTTTAATATGTAAAGTGTAAGCAAGGTGGCATCAGAGTATGACCAAAAAGAAATGTCCTCTTTTTACAGACAACAAATCTCACCTTGGTATACTCATCTTTGGCTTTGGTAAGCATCCGTAAGATATCCACTTCTTTGTTATTAGCAGAATTCATGATCATTGGGGACACTCCTGTTCCTGTGCCCTGCTGCGCTTTGAATTGTTCCTGCTGAGTTAGGCTGAAAGTTGGAGGTGAGAGGAGAATACACAAGACAAAAAACAGTTAAAATAAAAAAAAAAAGTTTAACCACAACTTTATAATAATTAAGCAAAACTCAAATATTTGCATTTTCCCCCCATCTACATTAGAACACATAAAAAACCCCACACCTCTATTAAAATCAAGACCTATACTAACATATAATTTGATCAGGTGAGAGATTAATTTTCTCCAATCCTGAATACACTATGCCCTAGACTAAAATATCTGTAATGCAGTCGCAATTTCTACACCCAGAAAGAGCAGGGAATTTATAGTGTTATTCAATTCTGCTGGTGGTGGAGGATGGCAAACACACACAAATCAGTCATTAACAACTAGCAAATGACCAATTTCCTGGCCCAGCTGTTTTATTATTATTGTAGAATGCTGAGAATTAAAACATGCAGACAATTGGCTGAGCGACAGGGTATTTTTTTATCTATATGCAACACTGCTATTATAAACCACTACACGTGGTTTACAATTGCATGAATCCTCTGAAAACTAGTTTTTATTGTAGTAAATTACCAGTTTGAGAGTACCTAATCACCACCAACTGAAACTTGAGCTAGTTAACTAAAATTAGCTGTCAAAAACCCGGCTTTCCTAGGGTTTATTGCTTATTTCTGTAAATTCATTCCCGTCAATTATTTCTTGGGACACAACTGACTCATTTTAGAGCTGTAGGATATACAGCAAAACCAACAAAGAACCCTAAACAAACCCCCACCACTGTCACAGTCTGTGTTTCACAATGTTTTGTCACTGCAAAATGAAAAGCAGCAGGTATTACTTTAAAAAGAGATAGAGAGGAAACATGACTACCTTCCCATCTGGTATTTTATGACAAATCCTAGCTGGAACATAGTGGTAGAAGAGTTAAAGCACTTTGCTACGGATCGAGATGTGTGAGGATGAGCCTCGTTTGGACTTGTACTGCAGGGCACAATAAATGGGCTTTTGGGCACTTGGTAACTTTGGCAATCAAAACTGATGTCACTTCCTCAGCACGCTTCTGGCTACAGAAGCTGTTAAGATTGGGACAGATGACCTGAAAAGGAGAGATTCACAGGTCTGACAGCGCCTTTGCATCACTCTCAGTGACTATTTAATGCTGTCAGCTTGACTGTATCCGCCTCCCATGGCTTTTCTTGGGATGACAAAGACCTGGCTCTGCATCATCCCTCCTCCTGCCCCTTAAAAGAACTGTGACACAAACTTATATACTGCAGGCAATTCGTATATCCAACCTCTGCCGGTTCCTATTGGGCCCTTTTACTATATCCTTCACATTATGACTCAAAAAAATTTAGGTTGCGTATGTTGATAAAAATTTGTAAGACTTCAGCTCCTTCCTCTGCCAAACAAACGTGAAAACCTGTGAAATATGGTCATAAGAAAGGGATCATTGCAAACGAGCCCATCATTAGGCCAACCAGAGGACAGAGCAGAAGAGCGAGCCCTGTCCATCCCGGACATGTGAAGAAAGTGGTGACAGTGAAAAAAAACTACCCATGAAATTGTTAGACTAAAATACAGCTGAGAATACAGTTCTGTTTGAAATTGCAATCTCCGACTTGATGGTAAAATTAAAAATTGTATAACATGTATGAAATAATATTATGTGCGTAAAAGTAATTAATTCAAAGATAATTAAAGTCTTACTTTATATTCCAAAAACAAAGTGAATTTTGTACATATTTCTAATAAATGAGGAAGCAGGAATTCAGCCTTGAGGTAGAAACAGGATAAAAACCACAAAAATTGTATTATTACAGTATGCCTTCATGATAGCCAGCGCTTACATTGCTAGAGGGAAAAAAAAAAGGTAACAGCAACATTAAAAAAATCCCCTCCCCAAACTTAAAAAAAAATATATTAAAACCCCAAAGAGTACAATTCTTCAAAACAAATTTCTGAGTCATCAGGAAATAGATCAGATGAACTGTTACATTCTGATGTAGCTGGAAAGCTGCGCAGCAAATTATGAAAAAGCATTGCAATACAGTAATTTATTTCTGATTATACAAAATGCAGGTGTGTGAAAATTCTACTTGCAACAAAGTCTATAAAAATAGCTTTAAAGTAGAAAGGTATGACCATCCTAGCAATATAATGTGCATGTATGTACAGAAATACATACATTAAAAAAAGCACAAGAAGTCTTGTTTACCCATCACTTACTTTTTCATGAGCTCTGCAATTCTTTGGCATTCTTCCTTATCATAAAACCAAATCCCATATATGGACACTGCAAATGCACATCAAACACAAACTATGAGCATCTTCTCAAACAACAATTCTACCTGGTAGATATTTAAAAGTGACCTGTAAAGGAATTCTTAAGATTTATTTCTGTCTTATGCTTTCCCCATCTATAAACATGACACCTCAGATCTTCCAAAATAAAAAAAAAAAATCAAAGGCATATCTCTAAGGATGTAAATGACAAGCTCTTGAGCTTTCAATAGAGACAGAGGTATTTGATCCTTTTTTTCAGAACACTAAGCCAGAGGATTTTTTTTTCTTTAAAACCTTTTCCTCTGTCAATTTTTTCAGTTGTCATATCATATCCATTAGACTCCAGTGGCCAGTGTACTGCAGGTAGTGTTACACGCGTATATAAACAAGCAAGATTCATTTAGTTTTCAACAACATTCAAGGCCTATCTCATATATCATCCAAGTTGTCAGAGTTGTACTAACACAACTCTGCCTCCCTGCAGATTTCCTATAAAAGTTGCCCATTAATTTCACCACCAATAATAAGTCATTATCTGTAGCCAACCCCAGTATTAGAAAATCTATATATAGTGAAGGTCTGAACTTAGATAAGTGCCTACAGCTTTGCACAATTTGCAGCAACAATGGATTTAAATTTACTAGTAGTTCAAGATTCTCAAACATCCACACCCCTAATGAAACCACCATGATGGTAATGGCCATAAGGGAACTGCAGTTAGCCCAGCTTCCACCATAAAAAACATGGAGCTTTTTCCACTCACGTCCATGCTATATAGCTCATGTAAAATAGCCTTGGAATAAATTTACAACACTGTCTCAAAACAATCTCTCCGCATTTGCCAGGGTAACTGTCCTAGTTTTAACCTCAGGCACAAATTTGCTGTGAGAAGAGGAAGGGAGAAGCACTCGAAGGGTTAACACATCTTCTTCTATCATCACAACCTTGTGTAACATCCATGTTCCCTTTACACGATATGGTAGCAAATAGCTAGTGCTGTGTTTCTTCCCTGTTCCCCTTCCTACCGTACTGCAGGCAAGAGTTTTCCCTTAATTTTACTAAGAAATGGCAATTTCTGATGTCTTCAAACACAGCAGGGGCTAGCTTTTATTTGAAAGGAGCATAAACGGATTGAGTACCTGCTTAAAAACAACTGCAACGCTGACTGTGATCATGTAATATTTCCTTATATTAGCAGAATCCAAAAGCAATCACTTCTTCAATTTCCCAGAATGAAAAACACAGCATATGAAGTGTAAGTTGGCTTTGTTAATGTTTGAAAAGAAAACGAATGTGCAGCTGTTTGCAAGACAGAAATGTAATACTTATCTCCATTCCCCCTCAGATTTTCAGCCATGTGTTGTCTTTTATATAGCTAAAAATGGTTCAACTGTTTAATACAGCATACTGGTAAAAAGCCTAAAAAAACCCACAAACCAACAGCCATCCTGTAGACACACAATAAATAACTTTTAAAAGACGTACAGTCATTTTTATGATTAACTTTTCAGAAGTGTGATGATGATTTCTACTACTCACCTAAAAAAGGTAAATAATGTACTATGCGCCAGCGGTTCTACAAATGTGCAACATAAGAGCTGATCTGAACTGCACAAATAATCTCCTTTTTTTAACATAGGCATAAATATTAAGATACGCATTTAAAATAGACATTAATATTCCAACACATTCCAGCAAGCACCCAGTAATAAACTGCAAACCTGTAAAAAAGCACGTGAACGATTTGCAAGGTTCTGAGATACCAACCCACACTGCAAAACGACACATCCTTCTGACAAACCACATTTGAAAACCTGTTGTTGTCCATATTACAGGTAACACACTATTCTTCAATGCAACAACGTAGCATGCAGACTGAAAACCCCCCACAACCCAAATTCATTTTAATCAAGATTCTTTGTTATAAAAGAATCTCCATTGCAGAAGAGTATTGATGAAACTTTGGCCATCTGCTCCATCCTCTCAATTCTTTTTTTAATGTCTGCCACAGCTGGTGGCATCACCAATAAGCAAGACAGGCTGAACAGCTTCACCTTTTGGCCAATTGATCAAATATGTCATAGGCAATTTATGAATATCTGATAAATTTGAAAGCTGACAGTCCCATGGGGATACTCCAGTGCTTCTGGCCATTGAAAGTTGAAAAACTGGAATCAAGAGCAGAAGCAAGCTAGTTTACCTCAACTCGGTGACAAATATACTGATTACCTGTGTAAGAGACCATTTCAGATTTTACAGAACTACAACTAATATTTTGAAATACAATTCAGACCCATTTCAGGTCACAAAATAAAGACACTAATGTACTGCCTGTCCCACCAGACCAAATCACCACCCCAAGAACATACCACATCTTAACTGAAGCTTTAAGTGAGGATATTGCAGATCCAGAGAACTTTAGCCCAGATGTTAACTGCGCTTCAAACCAACAAACCCACACTTACTTTCTTACTTCAGTCAAATGGTACTTTAAACCTGGAGTAGGAAGGCACAGCTGAAAGCAAGGAAGACCAAAACCCAACATCCTCTGAGCTTACAGCTCCCTTTCGGTACTGAAATCTTTCAGAAGTGGACAGTCCTCCTCTTCGTCCTTCCACACTGTCCCCATCTGCCCAGAACAGATGAACACTTCAGAAAAACACTAAGAAATAACCACACAGCCACTCCATTTGTTGCGGCACAAGGTACTCCAAGCTCTCTCATGCATAGGAGAATGATGTACCAGTGCGAAGGCAATGACTTGCTGGAAAACTGAGATACCAGGTATCCAAAGGACACCAACCTATGCTTTCATATTTGGTGCTCATCACCTGGAGTAACCATGGTGTAAATTCATACTACAGTAGTATATTCTGCTATGAACTACATTTAAGGAAAGAAAAATGTAAATAATAGCAGTAAAAATGTGTTTTAATGGCCATCTTCTTGATTAATGATGAATACAAAATTCCATTTTTATTTTTTCTTAATGTGTATGACAACACATTAAAACCCAGCACTGGCAAAAGCAGCTAAGATGATTACAAATTGTAACTGTCACACTAAGAACCTGGCATGCTCTTCAGTAATGGAAACCAAATACACATACAATACAAATTTCACTACAAGCTTTCTACCAGCACGAAAACACTGCATGTCTTATCAGGATTAAATCTAAACAGATTACTTTTATCCGCCCTCCATCTCTATCAGACTGTTAGACAAAAAGGAAATCCTGATCTAAGTATCATCTGTAGAGTGGTAATTTCACTAAAATGTTCACATGTTAAAAATGAATCATTAAACGGCAGAGGCACAACTGAATCACTAAACAGCAGATGCACAAAGCATATTCTTCTGCTGCAGCACAAAAGAGGAAATATTAAGTCACTTTTAGGCCCGGGTTCAGCTACAAAGGTATCCAAGAAGAGATTATTGTAAAAAAAAGCAAAAAGAATAAACATATCAAAGTCAAGTATCTTCTGGTAACCAAGTGAACCAGTTACATGAGAAGTAGCTAACAAAAACCAAATAAGGAGAGCTAGTTTTATACTGACAAGATGGTACACATCTAGTCATCCACTTTGAACTGCTCTGAAGTCATTTACTAAAAGAAATGAGATTTAGTAATTAATTGATCACATTAGAGGAAAAAAAAAAGGCACCAAAGTTATGATGATGTTAACAAGATTACACAAAACTAAAAGGATATAATGTAGTTATCAAATCAACAGGACACAATTAATATTGAATGGGAATAGCCTAAATAAATTCCTTAAACAATCTAATTGAAATGATTACCTACTAAGAGATACCAGTCTTTAGAATTTTTAGAATTTGAAAAAGGTGGGTTACTCATAAATCAAACCTGAAAAATTCTAACAAACTCTGTGAAGCTCATTTAATATAGCTCAGTGATTGAATTTCAGGAAGTATATTCTTTAATTTTCAAATCACAATTTCAGAGCTAATTCTAGAGCTTCTGCCTTACGATTTTCATTTTTTGGCTACAGATTTCTCCTGTCCTCACAAACACTAGAGCACTCGATACTATTTATAAGCAGAAGCTGACAGCTGCCATCTACCAAAGTTACAGACGACAATTTCTAACCTCTCAAAATCTGAAACATTTATTTATTATGATGATGAAGAATTTCTTATCAACTTTCACAATTCATGCTAAGTAACCTATTACAAAGGAAGGCATTTTCTCTAGGATTATTTATTTTACTCTTCATTTGTCCAGCTTCAGCTTCTAGCTATTAGATTTTTGTCTTCTGGATAGACGTTTACATTACCAAAGTTTTAGTTTCAGTGTGCTTGCAAGACATTACTTTTAAACACTTGCTCCACAGACTGCATACAGTATTTAAGCTTGGTAAAAATAAATACAGAAATATTGTAACAACTGACTAGAGATTCTCCTGCACCTATAAACTGTTTTACACTTGCTGGTATTAAAAAAAAAAATATATAAAAAATAAAATGATTCTTCAACTTTTATGTTCTATTCTTGATATCATACTTTTTAAGGTACTTTATTCCACAGGTATGGCCTGTATTGCTCCTGAATATGTAAAACCACAATTGGCTATATTAAAGTGCAGTTTCTTTAAGCACATCTTACAAGGTAGCCAGACTCTTATGTTGGTCATTTTTTCCCTTTGCTATCTACCATTTATGTAATATTTGACTATTCAGCAAACTATCAATGTTTGCATTTCTTTTTCTAGTACTTTTTAGAACATTGCAGCTTCCATTTTGCAGGACCTACTGAAAAAAGAACCAAAGCAGGTTATAGCCACAACAATAATTTTTGATCTCTGAGTTCTTAATTTAAAACATTAATTAAAGCACGCCATGTTAATTTTGTGCTCTTGTACTGCAATGCAACTATAAAATTGGCTTTATACTTTGCTCGTGCTCGAGTAGTGAAGGAGACTTGCCTGTTGAAGTTCTACATCATGGTCTGGGGGATAAAGCGAGAGGACTGCAACAAAGGAGAGAAGGTATCAAAAAAAAAAATGCAGCTAAGGCAGCTGCAGGCTATCTTGGAAAGCTGAATTCCATCTCTGACACTGCCCCAGAGATATTATGCAATAATATGCAAGTTGTGAAATGTCATCTTAAGTGGCTGTCACTGATTGTGTGCAATTCATTTCCCAGTGTTTGAGTTGAGGTCCTAGACCTGGATGTAAGTCTTGAGTGCACGACCTGCAAAAACGCCAGTTTCTTACGATCGCAACCAAACTCTACAAGAAGTGCTTCTGAATACATGAACGATAACTGCATTGGAAAAATTAGGCCTGAGTAATTTAAAGTCAGACACCCTGATTTTAATTGATCCCTACTCTGCCTTAGGACCCCAATTTGTAAAATGGGAAGAATAATTCTTCTAATCTGAGCAAGGTACAACAGTTCATCTTATTTACAAGTGATCAGTTATTATACTGAGAAGTACCACAGAAAATAACAACAAGAAAAAAAAGCAATTAATAGTTCTGTTCCTAGTCCAGAACTTAAGTGGTATGTAACAAAGCAAAAAGCCCACATATCAGTAATGAGGAAAAAACAGAATACTAAGTAGCTGCTTTTTACATAAATGCCATTCAGACAATTTGTCGTCTTTTACAATAAGGACTTTGCTTCAGTTATCAATCTCATAATTTAAAATTCCAAAAACAAAAAAGAGATTGCATAAGCAACCTTAATGTTAGTATTTGCTCGTTTAGGAGCCTTAGAGTTCTTTTAGTTCTCTACAGCCTTAAAGTTATTTAAATCACAATATTTTGCATAGCTATTTAGGCATTTAAAAACAAAAACACTGGAAAAAAAAAATTCATCCTATTATACTATATTGCCAGTGATGTGGCTCATCAACATCACTGGAACTTTTAGTATCTTGCATCTCTACATTGTGTAAAGCAGCACAATACAAAATATATATAAAATCAACTCACTTGATTCTAAATGATGGAAATTCAGCTTAGACATAGCCTGTCATTTCTGCAAGTTCTTAGAGGGGAAACAAAATTCTTCATGATGTCCCATGCACAACAATGTCAAGAAACAGAAGCAAGGCAAAAGTTTTTCAAACAACAAAATCCTGTATTTTGATATGACCTTAACATACATTCCTAAAAAGCTGCTGAAAAAAACCAACCTGCTAAGTCATCAGACACTTGTTCTTTCATTTGAAGTTTGATAAAACTTCTGATCCACTTACTTGGGAAACTTTTAATATAGACAGGGATATAGATGAAATATGGAAATAATTACCATTATTTCAAACTTTTAAAACATTATGTAAGAACAAGCATGGAAAAAACCCCAGTTATTACAGGGAAAAGAATCCTGCTCAGAGACATCTTAATGCAAACTGATGATCCCACATGGAGAGTGAAAAACCAACAAGATACACAAGGAAAACAAGAAAATATATAACAATGAAAGCCCCAACAAAATGCAAGAGCCCCTCAAAACTCCTTTCCCCAAAAGCAGATGGTTTGAGAGTGGGCAATGATTGGCAACACTACTGAAGTCAAGAATAAGATCTTCACCACCATCTGTTTAATTATGCCTGGAACTATGCCTTAAAAATCAACACAAGAAACAATTTTTTGCTAATAGGACGGACCCTGAAACATCCCTACCATTTTCTACCAGTCATGAAAGTTGGGTGATCAATTTGCAGACTCCCAGATTGAGCCAGCAAATATTTCTGATTTCACGAGGCAAGAAGAGGAACAGCTTGGAGATCATGGATTGTTTATTAAATCATGTCTGTGGCTGCACTGTTATAGCTGGACTTCAGGCAGATTTTTAATCAAAATTTATCAGAAATTCTTTATGAAAAAGCCATCAATTCTGTAGCAGACATAAACAAGACTGGTTCACTAGAATGCCCCATAAATGGCCTCAAAGCTGAAGTTATGTTAGTATTGTAGGAAACTTTAAGGCCCATTGATCCATTTATTTCCGTAAAGCTCAGCAGATGTAACAGTCCATCAGCAGGTTCTTTACTTTTTGGAGAAGAGCCCAAAGCCAAACTGAATTTGCAAGATTTCCCATAAAAATCACATTCTGTTGATGTTACAAGAAATTTTTAGTCACGACACAGGAATAGCATCTATGTTATGATCCATCTGGCTTAGTGCATTTATTTTTTTCCCCCCCACCACTGGTTTTCCAGTCACATCCCCTGCCATTGCATCGTCAGTTCCAAATAATTTTTAGCTTATGATGATGCGTGACACTGAAACTAAGGCAGGAAGTCTGTAGAGATGCCAGACTATCAATTTCTTAATTAACATGTTGTTCTTACTAAATAGTTTATTGTTTATAAGTTGTTCTTCAATAGAAAGTAGTTCTCATTACTATTTCACAATAGGCTTCTAAAATGTCCACATCAGACTGGAGCTCTGCTGCCTTTTGTAATGGGAATGATTAAAGAGTCTCACCCAAGGAGTGTAAAAGCTAAGTGAAGAGGTATTAAGATAAACAAACGGTGAGTGAAAGTACTGTTCCATTATTGATAAAAATGATAGATGCTGACTGTAGAAAGGTTAAGGGAAGAAGTCTGCAGCATGGCTAAAAAAAAATAATCCAAATATCCTCTGTCAACAAAAGCATTCTTCCTGTGAAAAAAAATCCGTCAGAGAATGGCTCAGTGAAAAAGAAATGTTAACTCCTCAACATTTGAAACTACCTGTACTAGCTTACCAGTGCTCTATACTCTGCTAACTTTCTATAGCAAACCATAAAACATGTCTTCAATCCACTGAAATGAAGCCAGGCCCTGATCCACAGGAATCACCTAAACATAATACAAAAATGCCATTACACACATCTAAGCTAAAAATACATCCCTAACTTCTGTTAGCAGAAAAAGCTTACACAAACATAACGCCATCACAAATGGAAGAGGTTAAGCTAGAAACCATACTCTTCTTGATTCTCATCTCACATCATACCTAGTAGCTAAAAGCAATGGGAACTCTCCTCAATCAAGGAGAAGAGGACGATGGTGCCTTTCTAACCTGCAGACAAAAAAGTGCTTGCTTTTATTTTAAATACTAGGAAGGAGAGCTGCCTTCACCTTCTCAACTTCCAGCCTTTTTAGTTCCACCCTGCCTTCCACTAGGTAAGGAAAAGCAGCAGTTTCCATTATGTTTCTGGTGGAGTATCTGGGCTTCCAGTGCTGTGGGGGATAAAGCCTGCTCTACTGTGACATACGTGGTTGGGAAAGGACTCATCAGGATTTGAACATCATGGTTTTCCTTTATAATTTAGTCAAATCTAAGAGTATGTTCCCAGTGATTGTTAAAGTGCATCTCTGAGGTACCTGACAAAGGTCAAAGTACATCTCTAATTCCAGAGCTACAGTCAAGATCAAGGTCAAGTTCTTTTCCAAACTGCTGATGCACTTTTTTCAGTAAAATAAGAATGAAGGAAAAAAGAAGGAAGAATATTTTAATCCCATATACGTCTTCAATAGCATATTATTTTATGTTACTTTTTCTAGAAGCATAAGGTTTTACTATAATCAGTCTGATGAGCAGTCACCCCAAATGGTTTAACTCCCACAAAATTATGAACAACTTCAAAAAGGGCTTCATGAGGAAAATAAGCAAACTTAACTATAGATGATGTTTCTAATTTTGATTATTGTGATTTCATCTCTTATTTCTTCATTGCATATCTTCAGATCCTAAGAAATGAAAATACATTTGCAGATGTGGCCTAAGTTCTTAACCTGCAACAACAAAAATTGAAGCTGCTTGTATACATATACTTACTATCATAACAAGTAACACATAAGAAATACCATAACTTTAGCAGAATTTAAAAAAAAAAAACAACATTGAATTTTTCCATTTGTATACTCTGTACATGCCATAACTTTGGAGGCAGGCAATATCTTCATTTTTCCTACACCATCTCTATTTCTGAAAAGGTTTGAAAAAGAATTAAGAAATCCACATAGAAATAGGCAAAGGTAAAGTCAACTCCTATTTCTGAAATGTTGAACATTTAGTTCATATTTACAGCATATCTTATGTGTTTACTTTTATGGATTTGCCACAGCCTCTTAACATGTTCTGTCTAACACATTAGAACCTTCTGCTCTACTACTCTGTAGCCATTCCTTCTCTTAACTGCTTTCAATAACATCTGATTATCTGTAGTTGCTGTTGGAAATTTTTAAGTACATATCATTTTTAGTGATACGATACCATTTCACGGGCACAGAAAGGATGTTCACTTTCTCACATAACAACAGGCAAACAGTAGCAGGTTTACTCCAGTTATGGGTAGGCTCACGCTGTGCTCAACAAGCTAAATTTCAGTAGATGGCTGCAGCTTGGGCCCTTTATCATTCACGTACAGCCACTGCATTTTTAAATGCTTGAAAACTGAAGGATCATTAAATTTAATCTTAAAATGTTCATAAAAATGTTTAAAATATACTTTTTGACCTACTTTCATCTTGTGAAAGCTGCAATTTAGTAAATTCTTTCATGAAGATCCAAATACCACCTCTTTGATCTACCTTATTGCTTTTTTCTTTTAATTGCTATAATTACTTTTTAACATATTTGTACATCTTATTAAAAAATATTTTAACTGTTGAAGTTAGTGTCCAGATTACTATGAACATTAGCAGTTTACTGACTTTTCTATCTTCTTGCACACAAGGCATTCTGTGTGGTCATATGTAAAGAGGGAGAAAAAGAATGTACTCCTAAAATCAAGTTTGTCACCAAGAAAATGCAATTTAAGCTGTAAGCATTTCCTTGTTTTAAACCTGTAATCCACCAGAAAAAAGCGCATTTATCAAATTCATTTTATATTAGCAGCTAGACATTTCACAATAGCAGCACTGGGAGGTAACCTGCACTTTTTAATCCCCGAATACAGAATAGGGATATATTTCAATTCAAACAGAAATTTGGAATTTTGCATTGGGTGATTTTCATTACAGCAATTGTATTATTTTCACACAGAAAGTAAAAGTGCATATTTGATTTTGCTTCAGAAGTCAGCACTGTTTTACTAGCTCATACATAAATCTTTAGGAATAAAACATATCAGCAATCATCTTCTGCTTCCTCAGCCTCTCCCCTCCTACCATTTATAACTCAGTCAGTGCGAATTTTAACCTCTACTTTGTTTTATATTTGAAAGAGAGATAATACTCATGTGAAAGAACCCAGAATAAAAACAGAAGGGAGATATGATACCTTAAATAAAAATCCAATGCTATTTCTCTCCTTTTCTAGTTATTATGAAGTTTCACGAACCTCTTCATTGAGAGATGCTACACATTCCTATATAGAGGATTTAACACTGTATGCTGTTAAGCAACTAATACTGAAATTTTACAGAAAGGCAGTTTGTTTGACAGAGACAAAAGAATTGGTAGAGCTCATCAAACTGAAAGTCCATATCCTGTCTAAGACAATGAACAGCACCAGATGATTCACAGGAAGAATCTTCCTAGTCCCTTTATTGTTGACTTCTGACCTGAAGCATATGTCTTACATCATTTTTCCACCCCCACCCCCCCTCCTCGGCTAAAGGATCTCTGGTTCTTTTTATTCATATAAATAATATCTCTGCTATGCAAAAGGATTACTGAAACAGGCTCCAAAAGACCTAGGAGTATGTATGTCCGAAATAAAGCCAGCAGGTAAAACCCATGTTTGTTTTTTTTAATGACTGATTTTAAGCAATACATTATGATATGAAGACTTTATATTTTATCAAATTTTATTAAAGCAAGCTCTGCAGTACAAATCCAACGACTGGGCTGCAGCTGCAAGCATTAGAGCACAGCAGATCCCAAATATTAAGCCCAATGCTCTTACTAGTTTGTACGTCAGTTAAGACAAAAAAGCAACACTACATTTGCAGCCTTAGTGGAATTCCGCTGGAGCAGTTGCACCGTGTTTCTGTATAGAACACATTCCTTGTCCTTTAAAGGATATGCTATCTTATACTTGAGAAGGGTTTCTTTCTTTTTTTCCCCCTCCTGTAATTGAAAAGTATTGTTTACTGCCGATCTAAGGCTTGTTTTGACGAAGAGAGAGCTGATGAGGCACTCAAGAGCTTGTATTAAATCAATACTAGACAGAAGTGAGCAGCTTGTATATGCGCTGTGGGATACACTTGCTCACATATTTATCTTCCATGTTTTGAGAGAAGGTTACAAATATTTTTTTATATATATATACACACATATAAAAGAGCGCGAGTGAGCAAGCTCACATTCCAAGAGAACTTTTCTGGCTATGTCAGGAGTGAAGTCCACCCCCTAGTAGACAAACCTATTTTTTTCAAACACAAGAGGATATTATCAGAGAAGACCGTGCTGATTTACAGAAACCAGAGATCGTCAGGGCTCGGGGAGGTGATGAGCTGACGGGTGGATGGCGCCCATTATCTTCACTTCTCAATCTGAGTTTTCCTGAAAAACCACAGGGGGAGGAGAAGGCTCCAACTGAGCATAAGGCACAGAGGACAAGAAAAGGATTAGGAGTGAAGAGCAAGGAAAGGAAGGATAATGCAAGAGATATTGCAGAGGTTTCAAAGAGCTGGAAAATAGCTTCTAGGTTGAAAGACCATGCTGTCAGTACTTTAAAGCAACATTCAGATTTTAAATTCTGTGCAAGACTGTTACATAAAATAACTCTAAAGCGAGAAACAATTGACTGAAAGGAATTTACCTTTACTATATATAGAAAATATACTCAGGTTCAGCTGCTTCAACGCTCCTTGGAATTTTAAAATGTTTCAAGCCTTTGTTCGGCAAGCGTATCACCCGCTACCCAGCCACCAGCCAGGGGAACCTGACACGAAGTATAAAGGGAAGCTGGTGCACGAAACTCAGCTTAACTGCTTCTACATCAAACCTGGAGGTAAGAGGACGTTACCCAGTTGTGTGCACGCAAACCTTACTGGTATCTAACCTGCCGGGATAAATATTCCCTTTCTATTTAAATAGAACAGTCTTGTAGAATAGATGAAACCACACTAATAACTTATAGTAATAGTTGGAGATAACCTACTGCGAAGTCCTATAAACGCGCTCACGTTACCACAGGATTTACATAATTCTGGTAATTCTCAAATTTGTGGAGTTAAGTAAACGTATGGCTTTTCTTGGTCTTTTGAGCTTCTAACAAACACTGCTTTCCCACTTCCATTTTGACACAAGAGAACAAAAAAAAGGCATAGGCAAGGCATGTAAGCATAAGGAACAAGAAAGGAATATGTTTTTCTGTAGACAGAGGCTAACAAGTTTCAAACATACAAAAGCTAAAATACTAAATGCACACATGCGCCTATGAAGGGACTAATCTGAAGCGGGGATTACGCCAGAGATTTCTAATAAGCAACTGTCTCTGTAATATTTCTATCTGCAGAAGAAATATGTAGGTATTCATGTACATATTTACACTGACCTGGAAAAAAAGTCTACTTTTTATGCTATACAAGGAGGTGTGTGTGAAGCAGAGGGTACACAGGTAGTCACATGAAAATAACCTCTTAAAAAAAAATAATTATCTGTTCCAACTTGAACTCTTGAGCTTTACTGCATCATATGCCTATCTTATCTTGAAAAGATGTCCGGAATTCCCAGTGCTGGCAGTACACTCTCAGCAGTAAATGTCCAGACAAGCTAATATGTTGGTTATATGCTGACATCCATAAATGGGAAACAAAGACTGTGTCTAGCAGATATATGCAGTATTATACTCTTTCCATTCTATTCAGAAGCTCATCCACAGCCGCAGGGTGCTTGATACATGCTTTTAATTCTATTCCATATACTTTTCCTACCAACTTGCTCGCCCAGGCAGGGATACAGTTCCACCATACACAAAATAATTACCAGCCATCAAAAAAACCTGCATAGCTTTGTTATCTTACCTCCTTAGTCTGTTTCTTCTCACATGACATATAGCTTCTCTGACTTTCAGACTGGACTCCATCATTCCACATAACTGAAAACCTATGGTAGGAATACTGCACTTCTTTGCCTTATGGGTTTTTGGGTTTTGCCACTCTCATCACACAACAGGAACACGTCATTAGAGCAAATAGATGGCTGCAGTCATCATAAGTTACAGTTGCAAAAAGCCACTTTACAAAGGCAAAGCATTCTAAATTGTTTGCTTTGCTCAGTCAAAGACTGTGACAACTGGTACCAAATCCCTAGGGTAGGGAGGGTAAGGAAGAAACAACAAAAATGTCCTTTTAGAAAGTCTGAATAGAAATATCTGTGCTGAATTGGATGAGGTGACAAGGGACAGGGTTTTACTCATCAAAACTTGCATCTTAAGGCCTTCACAACTGGCACGCTCAATTTCAACTGAAAAACATATATTTAAAGGAAAACATAAATAAAAGGTAGCCCTGGAAAAAAACCCCAACAGCATTAGAAATACTTATTAGTAAAAACAATTTGGCTTGAAAAACAACACACAAAAAGGGGATATTACAATTCCTCCTCTGTTTTCATTTTTATTTCTTTGAACTTGAAAACCTAAATCAGAGAACTCTATCTACTGTCCACAATAAGCACAAAAAAATACCTAACACTCTCAACTAGAATCAACCAATACCTGCTAATCCTAATCACATTAGTAATTTAGTTTTTCTGGGGCCTCTGCGGATCATTTAGTCCAGCCTTCTGCTCAAACCAGGGCTAGCTTCAGTAAGAGAATGAGTTAAGAAAAGAAGAAAATGTGATCAACTACAAGTTACCGCAGAAAAGTATATTCTATTGGACTTTTTCAGTCAATTTGGGTTTTTTTTTTACAGTAATTTGCATATACGTACCCTTCTTTACAAAAAATGACCCTGTCCTTTTTACTACATTAAAAATCCACGTCTACTTCCATAGACTCAAGCAGAGTTTAGTTACAGATTTCAAAACCAGGCATATCAGGTTGTATGCTCTAGAAAAGGCAAGGCAGCCAACCACCAGACAGCAAGATCATGATTCCTGATCTTAAAAATCACCTGCCTCGAGCCGGCACTGCGGCACGTCCATCCACACCCGACTGCAAAATACTCTTGGGTTATGCCATCGAGTTCCAATCTTATTTTTATGTCTCAACAGGCAAGCATTAAAGATTTTTAGGCCTCCTTGAAAATTAAAATGAGAGAGAGAAAGCACCAAATCTAATATGAAAATGTATATATTTGGTGGTTTTATGTATAAAAACGTACATCAATATCTATACCATTTCCAAGTTGATTATTTTTCTTGACATTCTGAAGCGATTTTTACCATCTTCAAAGCACATTAAAATCATTAATAGATTGAAGAATAGAACACAAAGGGAGGAACTATATGGGAAATATTGTAGGAAATTAGTAATGCTTTTATATATGTTTTTATAAATTGGTATAAGAACAGATGATTTCTGAGTAGGCAGAAGGAAATCACTAAACTTAGCACTAGACAGCATTGCTCTCATGAAAAAAAAATAAAAATTATCGACACTATGAATCTGGTAAGCAAGTTTCTTCCTGCTCCTATTTATTCACTTCTCTCAAGAAAATTTGCACATGACAAATTATAAAATAGTTAAGTTGGACACAAACTGTAAAACAGGTTTTGAAGAAAAATGCATACAGTGTGACAAAGCTCATTCTGTCTGAAAGTCAACCTTAATTTTTTGGGTTTAGGATCAACACTTACTACAAGATAAATGTATTTTCCGTCTGTATATTTTCCTTTTAAATTTAAAAAAAGGAAAATAATATCTATGCTTAACAGTGTCAGCATTCCAACGCTCTCGGCAAAACTGAGGTTTCACTTTAAGGTCAATAACATCCAGGGAAGACAATCCTGACCTCTGCTGCTGTTTTGGTCTTGCTGGATGCATGATGAATTTTTATAATGCTGATCAAAGGAGAGAAGGTGGAATGGGAAGGAGGAGAGCGATTTGTTTATTTCTCTGAGACAAAAATGTCTCCAAGGTCAGAGCTTCAGGTAAACTGCAAGCATTCGTATTCTGAACGAATGGCAATGGTTGGTCCAGGCAGGCTTTTAAAAAAAAAAAAAAAAAGCTCTAGCCAAATTTGTTTAGCAAACAACAGGCTGAGAAGAACACACCTCTAATGAGGGCTAGGCCATTCTGCCAAAATTACTTTGAATTTCTATAGTTTGAGCTTTCACTTTCCAAACACTTTTGTTCCAAATTGACAAATGTTTTTCAAAGAGTTTTAAATTACAGAAATACTTTCTTCAACAAAACACGCACAGGCCAGAATAATAATTTTGCAATCAAACTTAACCTCAAAAAATTGTTTTTAAGTCATTCAGCTGTGACAAAAACATTGCTTTTTGCTTAATGATGCAGCAACAGAAAGCCACGTAATATTTCTCAATCAGCAGACCACTGAATTTAGAGAAAAATAATAAAGATTGAATGAAGTTAAAAACATTTAAAGGACTTTGTTTCAAAATTCAAAAAGACCAATGAGCATTTGGGAAATAATCAATTGAATACACATTTCAACTTACTGCGTTCACCCTGTTGTTTTTGTTTTTTTTTTTTATTGGACCAGATATTGTATGTTGGAAGGTAGGAGGCTGATAAATAAGGCTCTCCATTTCAAACTGATGTTTTTACCGAAACCAAAAACCAAACAGAAACTCTATTACATCATAAAAACAAAGCCTGGAATATCTGTTTTGCCTGTCTCAATGGAAACAATTGAGCAAGTAGTTGTTTATTGGTCAATATGCAGAAGGCTGAATCTAAATATATACACAAGTAAATTTAACCACCAACTGCTGGCTTCATTCTCAAATAAAAACACATTTCAGAAGAAGAGATTTAAAATACTGAATAATAGATTATATAATATAGTATAGACCAAGAACATATTTCAGTGTAAAAAAATTATAGTATCCAAAAGAAGATTGTTTTTAATGACATATTCATTTTTACCTATCACTCAAATTCTATTACTGTTGTCTCCTGGTTTCCCTTCGGAAATAAACTTCCAATAGTCTTCAAACTAAGATGTTCTTTACAAGAGAAATGCTACTTGCAGGTCAATGGGTCTTCAGAAATGCCTACAGAAGTGGGACACTTGTTATCCATTTAGATTTTTTTTTACAAGAATGAACTTATTTAGAAGGGTGAACTGAAATGAGCCACAATCAGTCTCCAAGAAGATGAGTTGCCCTTTTTTGAGAGGGCTCTAGAATGTGGTAACATACTATTTAAGCATGAAAAATAATAGTTTGATAAAAATATGCACCATTACCTTTTCCTAAACATTTTACAATCACTTGCCCCCACAAATATATTTGGAAAACTCTTCATACATAAATAATTATGACCTACAGGGAACCCCTCCCCAAAGCAAAAACAAAACTTAGGCTACTGCTTTGGACAGCTGGCAAACTTCTCTCTCCCTCCCATCCTAGCCCATCCCATCTACCTGATGTTTTTGCAAGTATGGAAATCTGGCAACATAATACTAAATTTTCAAGTTTCTGATAGACATATGGTGGCAGGTTAAACCGGACAACTGAAACTAGTATGAGATTATGTATGTATCTAGACAGTTTTACCAAAATGTCTGGCCTGCTTTTGTACCACTTCCTGAACCTCTACAAGAGCTCAAAGTCAGTAGAATATGCCACATCTGACTGGGAAGCTTCATTCAGTTTCAAGTCTAGGAGATGATGTGATCAAAGGCCTTGCTACAATTATGGCACAGAAATGAAAAGTAACTTGTATGCCCAAATACATACAGAAACTTGTCAGATAGAGAATATTTGTTGATTTCTCACATAGTTTCTTTCTCCACTTGCTATAGCACAAAAGCACCCAATCAACCTGTATCAGATCATCGTCAGAATTAGCTTGCTAACTATTATAAAGGGAGGATCTATCTTTTCTGGCAGCTGAAATGCTCAAGGTGAAGCTAGTTCTAAGATATGCAACTTAATATTCCCCAAATTCTCTGTGTCCTGTAAACATGAAAAACCATACTCGGTGATGAAATCATAAATCAGTCAACTCAAGAAATAATTCACTGACCAAGCATACACTCATATATTCCTGCTACAATAACAGTTGGGAACAGTTGCGAGTAAATTATTAGATAGCTGATCAGTGCTAAAAGGAGAAAATGGGAGTTATTTTAACCAATAATTTACAGTTATGCATTTCCTCTGAAGTCGCACATTAATCAGCATCAAGTCTTAAGCAACAGGCTCTAAACACTGGCTTTCACAACAAATATCAAAGATTAGGGAAAAAAAATAGTAATTATGTAACTAAGGTTACTCAGATATAGAACCCAGGAAATTTTTTAAAACCCTTACAATCGTTAGATGACCTAAACAAAACCAGAACTACTCTCTTGCTCTCAGGGTGAAAACATTTAAAATTGCAGTCAACTACAGAAGTTTAAAGGTCACATTGAAAGCACCTATTCTATCCATAAACATTCTGTTTCTTGGTGGACAAGGATTTCTGCTGGCATTAAAAATTGTAATTTGAGCTTCCCTCCTGGCTTTGAAATTAATAACCCTAGCTCTAGCCTAACAGATTTCCCAAACTAAACTTTTCCGTGCAATAGTGGATCAGTGCAAACATTAACTGGCATGGATCCCAAATCCAGCCTGAAAAGTCCTGGAATTAAAACGTAGGTGTCTGCAACACAGTGTTTAGACACTATTTCAACTTTAGATGACCAAGATCATATGGAACAATAGAAGAAATATGAAAACCAATAAAAAGATCAAAATATTCCCTTTCATATTTTAAGTATTCATAAAACTTGTTATTGTGAATAATTTTGGAAAGCTTTTTCTATTGTAATCATATATTGGATGCAAAGCAATCTTTACAAAATGATAGCTATAACATGACAAAAAGTTGGCAGTCTTGCCCAGTACACAAGTACCACCTTTGGCTGCCAAGAGCATTTATTTTAGACTATGTGATACAACCAGCATAGATATTCAGTGGTACTGAAATGAAGTTGGTTTCAACAAACGTTCAGAATATTGGAAGATAAAACACGCTGCGCTTCTTTATTCCTCCAAATGCTTGCTTTTGTATTTTTCTGAAATTTACATTGTTGCAAATCCCAAATGTAAGTCCTCTTATATGGGATAGCAACTATGCCAATTAGAAAGAGAGGAAACTGCTAGCTTTGTTATATCTAATAAGAAGATATGTATGAAAAAAGAATAAGAGGTAACAAAGTCAAACAAAAACTTAGAAAAAGATAACTTGTTTCCAGATACTGTTAAGTATTATTGCCAAACTGTCCACTGTTTTGCCAGGTAAACAGCTATTACTGTGTACTTCTTGTTAGTATCTGGAAGCAGGAGATAAAAATAATATTATAAGATTAGGACCTAAACCCCACAGTTTTGGATGAAAATTCCATTTAACAAGGAAGAAGTCTTAAGCCTTAGTTTTGCAAAAATTACAAAGGCAAGTTGTATAATAAAGTAAAACACAAGGAGAATATTCTGTATGAATATTTAAGATGGATCTTCATGTTTGGATGACACCCTAATGAAAACAGATACTTAATGTTAAGGAGGTTCCTTTATTTTATGCAGCAAAAGCTTTGAAATACACAGCAAGGAAGAAAGGGCTAGAGGTATTTGCACCTCAGTGGAGAAATCACCATGTGAACAATCTGTAGGGACCTAAAGAAAACCTGGAGAAGTCAAGTGAGTTGGTAAATAACTTTTCCTATATGAGTCTGTAATGCCAGTTTGCTCTGGAAACATAGATGTTTCCGTGAAAATCTGAGAAAACAAATGTTTTCATTTGAAGTATCAAGACCTTCGGTTTTCTTGAAGAACTAATGATTACGCCTTTGTAAGAGTATTTTAGGAAGATAAATAACCAGGGGTAACATACCCCTATAACTGGAACACATCTGAGACTAAATGAAATCCTAAACAAGTGGATTTTTTTTAGCAAACCTTGATCTTCTCCCAGACAACAAAATTCTCAATTTAAGTAACAGATATATATTTACCCATGATTAAATCAAACAACTAACTGTGGTAAAAATCAGACCCACACACCCAGGCTGAAAATGACTTTATAAAACCAGGAGTACGCTGTCTGGAAATCTTGTTATTTCTTTTTTCATGGTGGCATTCAAGGGAATGATACAGTAAAGAGGGCCACAAGGTCAGGAAGATATCAGATCTTGTGGCTGA
Organism: Calidris pugnax; assembly: GCF_001431845.1. Taxonomy (NCBI): domain Eukaryota; kingdom Metazoa; phylum Chordata; class Aves; order Charadriiformes; family Scolopacidae; genus Calidris; species Calidris pugnax. The sequence continues at coordinate 4,807,330 of NW_015090800.1, read as the reverse complement.
GAGATCCTAAACTGAAAGAAACATGATACTTTCATGTTGCCACTGGCAAATTGTCAGTGTAGGTGGTGTGGGTTAATCCCAGCAGGCAGCTCAGCCCCACACACAGCTTGCTCCCTCCCCTTACTGGGATGGGGAGAGAATTGGAAAGGCAAGAGCAAGAAAACTTGTGGGTTGAGAATAAAGACAGTTAAAAGCAAAGCTGTGCACACAAACAAAGCAAAATAAGGAATTCATTCACTACTTCCCCTCAGCAGGCAGATATCTAGCCATTTCCAGAAAAGCAGGGCTTCATCATGTATAATGGTTACTCGGGAAGATAAATGCAGTAACCTCAAACACCCTCCCTTCCTCTTCCTTTCCCCAGCTTTTATTGCTGAGCACAACATCATACAGTCTGGGGTATCCCTTTGGTCAGCTGGGGTCAGCTGTCACAGCTCTGTTCCCTCCCAAATTCTTGTGCATCCCCAGCCTACTCACTGATGGGGCAGGGTGACAAACAGAGAATGCCTTGATGCTGCACAAACACAGTTCAGCAGTAACTACCCTAAAAGAACCATTGCGTGGACAGAAGAACCTAGCAATGAAGCCTTCTGTTTTTTTGCTGTTGCACAATTAGCCAAAAAGCCCTGGACAAGCTACTTGAACACAGGACACTGCTCAGAATCATTTGTTAATACTTTTATTTGAGACCCTGCAAAACTAAAATTCTGACATCTCTTAGTGAACAAAGAACTTACACCTCTCCAAAGCCTCCATGGTTTCTCCTAATAAAAAATCCAAACACATCACAGGTTTTAGTCTGTAGTACTCAGACTAAAGACTGTCTTACTTCTTGTCAGCATAATGACAACTTCTAATTATTCTTTATACCAATTGATCCGACAAAAGTGAAAAATTAATAGAACAGATTTCAAAAGGTAGATATTAGTATCCACACACATGAACTCCTAATGGAATTTCAAAATGAGATTAAAAAAGATCACATATAAATGGAAAAGTCTCCTGAAAATCAGATGGGATAAAAAGCTCTCATGGTACTTAAAATCCTAATGTCTGGTCTAGTCTAGGTTAGTCTGGAAACGTCTGCATTTCTTTTCATTTTCTTGGGGAATTTTAATCCTTTGTCAGCCTATCAAATACTCCCCAAAATAGAAGTTTCATTTAGGTTATTTAAAATGTTATTTCTCAATTGTTCCTACCCCATAGTGTGTGTGAACAACAGGACGCCCTCTTGATATACTTTCCAACTGCAAATTAAGTTTATGGAGTAAAAACGTCTAGCGGATTATCAAACCGGGCTGTTTTGTACGCCATGAACATCCTTTGTTTTCACTTCATCCAGAGGGAACACTTCTGCACCACAGTTTACATAAAACATTTTTGCAATCTGCTTTTATGCATCAAGCACAGAGCATAGATCGTACTACAGCTCTGCTTCCAGGTACAGATATAAACTGTGTATTTGTAACTGCTCGTTCTCATACAATTGCGCGTTGTAACAGTCCGTACGTATATTTGCATGTAAAAGTACAGCTTTCTCATGTCTTCCACTTATTTCTGAGCTTGCCTGACACTTACTCATTCTTTTATAATCATGTAAGGTAGACACAGAGCCCAAAATAGTAACTTTGTCTTTCATCAGGGTTTAAGTTAGGCTCAATACCATGTTGTCAAGAGTTATCCCTAACAGTTTAGAAGTAACCTGCCTTCCAACTTGCTGCAAGGACAGTATTTTGGAGCTGGAGCAGAAGACAGGGTTTGAATTGGCTGCGTTTGTCTATTTTTATGCAGAAAACCAAGATTACAAATATTACTCTAACCCTCAGTAGATCTGCTTTATGGTGAGGCTTCCCAACGCTGACTGGGAACACACACAGTATCTCTGTGAGTCTTTGCACCCGTCATATGCACATGAACATAAGTGTCTACTATTTGTCAGTTAAATGAAGACATTACTGTTAAGCACATTCTAATACTTTCATTAGAAAAGGAACATTTTAGGAAGCACCCAGAGGCTCTTCTCTTTCAGTACATCAAGAGGCAAAACCTATTCCTTCAATTTTAACTGTTATCCATCTAGTTTCAGCCCTTGAAAGCTAAAGCATAATCGTTTAGACAGCCTTAACCAAGAACAGACTCTGAAGAGGAGCTGACTTCTTCAGTATTTAACGCGACATATCACATACTTACATCTGGCATTTCTGTACAGTAGAAAAGGGTCCTGCAGCTGGAAATCCAGGTCTTTAGTAATAGGTTCTGTTCGATTTTCCATGCTCAGTCTGTTCATAATTGTGAAGCCATGCCTTGGAGAAGCTGATCTGAAAATTATCAATTAGAAATCACATGAAGTCAAGGAATAAAAGAAATTACTAGAATTTCTTTGTTGTATAGTTCTCCAAAATAGTTTTTTTAAAAAATTTTATTTTTAAGAGACACTACAAAAATCTAATCTCGTTGCCAAGCAAATAACAATTGACCCTTGCAGTGTTTTGTGTGATCCTTTTAATTATGCCAAAACCCTACATTATGTATGAGAAATAACAGACACACCACTGGTCTCACAATAGCTCCAGAGAGTATGTCATATTGGTGACACTACCATTGGAGGTCCAGTGATTCAGTCACAGTATAATCAATGATATCTGCATGTCTGTTTTTTCACTCCAAGTTGTAAGGCTTCTTCTGAACTTCTGAACATGCAAGATGTTAGAGACCATCAGCATCAAGTTACCCAACCATCTACCCTACAGTTTCTTGCTGGCATCAAAAACAGCAATTAGAATGATTTAGTCATGGGTCAGAGCAAGTAAATTTTTTAACACTCAGGTTAACAACTGCAGACAGTGACAGTCATTCCAGATAGGATTTTCCACATCATCTAAAGCAGAAGAACAAAAGTGAGGGTGTTGACACACTGGAACAGGTTGCTCAGAGAAGCTGTGGATGCCCCATCATTGAAAGTACTCAGGGTCAGGCTGGGTGGGGCTTTGAGCAACCTGATTTAATGAAAGACGTACCTGCCCGCAGCAGGAGGTCAGACTAGATGATCCTTAAAGGTCCTTTCCAACCCAAACCACTCCATGACTCTAAATCATTATGCTCGTTCATGGGGGTTAAACTTCAAGTCAGTTAAATAACTTTTATTAATGTGAGCTATTAAACCTATCGCGATTCTGGCAGGAGATATTCCTTTCAAACTAAGTATGACAATAAAGGAAAAGACGAAGGCTAAACATTTGGTACAAGTGCCATCTCTGGTAATTGCTGGTGGATGGATTTTTCTAGGAAATCCAAAGCACAGGAACCTGCGTGGACTGGTGTCCACAGAAAATTACACAGAAGTGGAACTCTTAGTAAGAATCCTTGTTTCCAACAGTCAGTACTTCACTTAAAAAAACTCAATCAAGAAACAAAAAACCAAAAAACCAGTCCACTTCCACTGGTTTTAACCTAGTCAGAGTCTGAGTTTTCAACCATTCCTCAGAATTTGCAAAATTGAGATAGGTGTTAAATAGGTCATTTCAAGTAAAATGGTCACACTACTCTACATTGTCATAGCAGCAACAACAAGCAACAAAGGCAACACCAGCGGTCTCTAACCTATGATCTGTTGGCTATGTTTTTTCCACAAGATTTTTATGACTTTGTTCAAAGCCACAGGAAATTAAAGTTAAAACTGACGGGGAGGGCAACGTATGATGTTACTTACAGCTCATAACCTGTTCCATACCGTTGCCTACAGGGCAGGCAGGGTAGCAACCTCTGCTGTAAATGGAAACTTCCTCAGCCAACAAAAAGAACAGTGAAAGATGCCAGTTGCTAAAGTGCCAGGCTTCATGTTGTCAGTTTTAGAGTTTTAAAACCAACATACCAGAGAAAAAACTTCTGTTTTGTAGTACGCAACTAGCCACCTCCACCTACTGCTAGCACAACTAAGGGCCAGTTCCTCTTGTAGTGGTAATTATAAAAGCATCTTATCTACACTTACCTGAAAACAACTTAGAAAAATTACTGATGGCGATTTCCACTGCTGCAAAAAAACCAGCATTCCCACTTTACACAAAGCTCACAGTCTCTTGGGCCTCCCTGTAACTTCACACAGGCAGCATCTCTCGCTTTCTCGAAACATTCTCTTGCTTTCTCAGTTCTCCTACCAGATCTTCATCAACATAAATGTTGAAGGAGAAAGTTTCTGCTTTGGTGTCCCATCCCAGCAACTACTGCACAATCTACTTACTGTATTATTTTCTGGTTTTAACAACAGCCACAGGGAAATGTTGGGACACTAATGTGGGAACTCAAACGTAGGGCAGGCTTCATAACAGATCTAAGGTATATGGTAGAATAACTGATGTAACCAACGCTCTGAAAAGCCACAACCAGAGCTGCTGCTAAAAGAAATCATTAAAGACATCCAAAACCTTGGATGAAATATGCATAGAAAATGAATAATCAGACAGGGGTAGTATGAAAGTTCCCTAAGTAGGAAACACAATACTTCATAAGTTCTAGCATTCCCTCACTTTAAGAAACACAGTTATTTATTTCACTATTTGTTTCTTGTTCAGACACCTTTGAAATTGCAAATGCCATATCCTATTTAAAACAACATAACAGATTTCTATAGATTACCCATATTAAGTTTGAAATCACATTTGGAAGTCTTATCCCAATATAAGGTGATGTCTCCTTCCTAATGTTTTCTTCCCTGCATTTGCCTCTGTCAATTTCAGTTTCTTTTCACCCGTGAACAAGGCTTCATTCAGCCACACTCCACCAGAGCTTGCTTTTCCATGTCCACAGGTTTCACCTGCAGACACTAAAATATTAGGTCCTCACCTTGTGTAAACAAACAGTGTTCCCTCCACATCAGTCTTCTCCTGAAGAAAAGCAAAGTTAAGAAAGTTGAAATCAGGGCAGCATTTTGCTAGCCATCAGCGAGCCCCCGACTTTATCCCTGTTTTACCAATACCCTCAATTACATCTCTCTCACCTAAGCCATGAAAAAATAACTAAACCCAACTTCATCAGCTGGTGGTGAGAGACTACAGCTAGCACAGGTCACCCTGCAGCCAGCCCAAGTTTTCGGGCAAGATATGAAAAGGCTAAAGGCTCGACACCACAAGATTAAATGCTGTGCCGGATGAACTCTGCTACACCTGAGGGCCATTTGCAGACCAGGCTCAGGGAGAGCAGCTTCCAAACAGCACCTGCCCTCAGGGGAGATGCTGGGGACAGGCAATGGGGAAACCACACAGAAGGCAGATGGCACAGGTTCTTCACCTGAGCCCCACCATTACAGCAAATCAAGAACCACCTGCAAACAGCCAGGATGTTAAATTACCACAGAGACTCCCCAAGTTAATTAATTTTAAAAATCTTAAGTAGCATTTTTAGCACGCTTTCACACACCTTTTGGCTCCGTTATAGATGTTCAGGTAGCAGAGGAGCCCCTGAGGCCCGCTAGGGTTTAAACCCCAGCCCCTGCCCTGTGAGACAGAACTTTCACAGCACTCTAAGCCTTTCAAAACCCGCTCCCCAGGGGCTCCTCAGGCTCCCCAGGGGCTCCCCATGCTCCCCAGAGACCCTGCGCCAGGCACCACCCCTGGCTGTGGTAACTTGGCAAGGGAGCACCCCAGGACACCCGGCCTGGCCGAAGGAGCCCCCTCACCACCTCCCTCACACCTCAGCCACTGTGGCGCCCACCCCTTCCCCCTCATACGGGAGGGGCGGAGCCTCCCCGAAGCCCCGCCCCTTCCGGGAGTGGGTGGAGCCTCTCCCCTCGCCCCCGCCCCTTCCCTCCCCTCCCCTGCCCTCCCGGGTGCGGGGAAGGGGGCGGCCCCACGTACCCACTCGTTGGCGCGGTGCCCGAAGGTGTAGAGCGCCACCTGGCTGGCCACGTCCACGATGCTGCTGATGTAAGGGTCGTGCTGCTGCAGCGCCGCCAGGCTGATGTCCAACCCCTTGCCCAGCAGGGCGGCCCCGGCCCCGGCCACCGCCGCCGCCATTTTGCCTCTCCACAACAAACACAGGAGTTCCTAGTAGGCACAACTAATCCAGCGCCGAGAGGAAGGGGTGGCGGCTCTCCCCCACACTCCCCGCCGCCTCCTCCGCTCCCGCCCAGCCGGAACGAGAGTGGGCGGGGGGAGTCGGAGCCCAGCCACCGCAATCGAGCGCCGAGCGCCGCCGGCTCAGGATTGTTGCCGTTGGCGACGGGGCAAGCTGAGGGGCGGCCTGGCGGGGCCCGCCCCGGCGGGAAGGGCCAGCCGGCGGCCCCGCGCCTCTTCCGGCAGCCAGCCGGCACTGCGGGTTGGTTTTCCTTCGGTGCTGGCACCCTGCATTTTCAGGCCTTTCCTTGACACTGGGGAGGCCGCAGGCTGGCTTCCTTTCCAGACTGGCAGCTGAGCGGGCGAGGAACAACATGGTTCCCGTGGCTGCAGGCCTAAGAGAACCGGCCAAACTGGGCGGGACAGGCTGCCAAGGCACACGGGCACTTGCTGTGTGGAGCAGGGAGCTCTGTGCCCTCGCCACATGCCCATTAAGTGAAGCAGGAGAAGTATACGTGGCCTCAGGAGAGCAGGGAGCCAAGGTGGAGATGCAGCCACCTAGGCTGGGCCTTATGTATGCACGGGGGCATTCGGGCACGGTGGTGTGCCAGTGGTCAGAGCACAGTGTGTGTGAAGCTGTGCAGAGTTTATCACGTGTGTCTGTAAGCACCTGTATCTGCCAGGACGTGTGGTGGTGCTTCCTGTGTGCTCACGCTGCTGTGCGTCACACACGGCGCTCGAGCAGGAAGAGAAGTTGGTTCAGATCGATGAACACACAGCGTGTGTATTTGCCAGCATACGCTCAGACTTCTGCGTGGAATTTAAGGGAAAAAGAACACAAGTGCAAACTAAGCCATCATAACAGCCCTCATATGTGTATATATATATTATATAGAGGTACACGTGACAAGCAGCTGAAACAGAAACAAGCATACTATGATATGGAGATACACAAACAGCAGAGGAACAGATGGACAAGACCATGAATTTACTTACCATATTTTCCTGTCAGACAGACATATTTATTATTAAGCTATTGATAACAACAGTTTGCAGCAAATACTTGAGCTGTATGTGGCATGCAGATAAACTCAATACATACATTTGAAAGATTTGCCTAACCATCCGGCCTGAACCATCTGCAAGAGCAAATTTTTTTTTCTTCAACCTCTCAGACCAACATAGCAATTTTGGAAGGAGTTACCACCTTTTGTATGTGGAAGCAATAGGAAGCAATAACTTCTTTCCAGAGAATGGGATACCCTGGAAGAACTAAAGTCAAAGGTAGTGGATGCTATCTTGTCGGTTTGCAATACACAACATTTTTAAAAGGGCAGTAGCTGGACATAAGGGATGAAGACCACTGTTTTGTTTTCTTCCCTCCTTTTCACTCTAGGCCAGATGGAGCCTGTGGGATAGAGCGAGCAGTAGTATCTGGTCCAGGAGCAAACGAGCAAGCCCGGGTGAAAAAGCTTCCATAGTGTGAAGTGGGGATAGGAGAGAACTGAGAGACAGCAATCTGGGAATTCCTAGTGTTAAATGTAGGGACAGTGAGTCTCTTGAGCGGAGTTAGGAATGAGCATGCTCTCAGAAAGGACAGAAAGACAGACTCTTCTTTGGGACTCAAGAGAGAATGTGTAAGTTTTGTTGTAGCCCAGAAGGCCACTAAAAATTGTGTTACTAAGGACCTACAGCTTGCTCTGCAAGCGTATAGTGGGAGAGGAAACCTCTGTACGTACCCTTTTATTATAATCCATCTCACTCTTAGTTCCTCTAACGCTACCTTGTTTCAGTTGGGGCTGTAATGAAACACAGCTTTAGAAGTTTTAAAGTGTTTTTGGTATACTTATGTTAGGAAAATGACTCTAAGCAGTTCTATTGCAAACCTCTGGCTGACTTACAGATCCTGTAACAGCAAGAAAGATACATGGGCTCGTGGTGGACAAGGGAAACTGTTGTCCTTGGTCTGGAAATGACCAGTGTAGAAAGTGTAAAATGGCAAAAAAAGAAAAAGTAGTAAGTAGGGAAGATAAGTCACATTGCTCAAACAGTGGACAGATGCACAATCATTTCTTTTTCTTGATTGGATAGTCCTCAGTCCCCAGTTTCCAGGCTCACTTAACCATATTTCTCCTCATGTGCTGGAGTTTCTCATTACCATCTCATCTCCAATTCTTTGGCAATTCTTCTGCTTACAAAAAGTCATAACTTGTCACCAAAGCATGGAAGTGTCAAACTCTTGGAGTCCCACTCCTGGAATTTCCCTTCCCAGGTGCCTTTTCTTCTTCCAACAGTAATACTTAAAAAAAAAAAATTTTTTTTTTTTTTTCTGATGGTGTTGGGGAGGATGGGAGGATGTATTGCAAAGTCATGTAAGGAAGAATGTGTTATAGAAACTGTATTTCAAAGGCTATTCATTTGAACTGCAAATAGTTACTCATAACTCTTACAGGCTAGGAGAAAGCAGTATACAGAATTTTGAAGGTGTATTGCAGCCCTGTTCCGACTGAAAAAAATATTTGAAGCACAAATAAGATGTCTTTCAGCTTTTACAAGTTGCCTTGTTTCTGTTGCCCCTTTTGTCAGGCCAAGTAGTAGGCAATACTTGCAGCCTTGCACGTTTGTTATGTTAGAGTGACTGACTGACCAGCTCAAGTGTGTCTCTTGTGCCCTTCTCTTGACATAGGAAGATTGTAGAGTGCCCTGTTTCCTCGAGCTCCATGGAAGAAAACCCACCTGTGAGGTTAAATATCTTGAAGTAGGCCTGTAAAAAATGTTGCCTGTCTATTTTTGGTGCCCAGTTTGTGGATGCTTCTTTAGAGCTACCTCCCTCCTGGAATTCTGAAAGCCTTTCTTAACATAGCTGGGCAGACAGTTCCCTAGCCGTGTGTTTTGTGTCAGCGAACCTGTCAAGCTTCTGGGCAGGCCTTTTTATATTTTCTGTTGCACTGAGAGGTAGCTTCTGCTGGTTCCAGCTGTTTTGCTATATAAGTGGGATGTAATTGCTCCTTCCATTTAGCCTGAAGTAAAGGTACTTAATAAAGCCATTAGTTCTGCCCTGCTTTATGGGATCACTTGATAGTAGACTAAAAATTTTCCAATGAAACAAGATCTTGTTAAGAAGAGAAACACTGTGAATTCTCACTGCATCTAAAAAGTTAATGACGTTTTAGCAAAAAATGTCACAGCTTAAAAAGGTTGATTCCTGAAACTGCAGTTATTTGCTTACAGTCGGTAATCCAGTAGTCCATAATAACTGTCAAACAGAGTTAGAATGATTTTGCTGTAATTTGTTTATGAAACAAAGTAATTTTCTAGCTTTCAAAATGTCATAATTTCATGAAGTATATAATTAGAATGTCACATTTTTGTCTTCCACCCACCTGGATACTATTCTGTTAAAAAAACCACACCTATGCTTTTGACACAGTATGAAAGGGATTTTGTGTAGGTAATATCCAGACTGATTTAAAGCAAAATCCACACAGTGTGATGTTCTTAAGGTCTCTGTTAATAATAAACATTAAGATGGTTAGGCCAAACCTTTTTCTCGAGGATTGTTCAAACAGATATTAAGCCTTTGTTTCAAATTGAAGAATCTATGGCACTTCTAAAGGCTAAGCCAGGCCTCTTACAGCAGATGTTCGGCACTGAGGATATGATTTTATGTGGATATATTTGATGGCACCGCGGGGTGTACACAACCCCTGCCCCAGGTCCCAGCCATTCGGTCCTGCCATTCTGGCACCTTGGTACCGTATTGACACAGGTGCGTATGTGGCCACAGTGTGAACCAGTCAGACTGGGGAAATGAACTGATGGAAAAACAAGTGTTCATACTGCTGCTGAGATCACAGCCTCGTCTGACTGCTTTCTTACCTGTTCACATTCAGTCCTTTCTCTGAGCAGCATTTTTTTTTTTAATAAACAGCAGGAATCACTTGAGAAAATGCAGTATTGAGAACCTCATTTGCTTCACTTCCTCATCTCAAGCCCTTTTCACTGAATTTCACTGAATTTTTAGAGTTGGAAGGGACCATAGAGATCATCTAGTCCAACTCCCCTGCTGAAGCAGGACCACCCAGAGCTTGTCAGAGCATGTTACTCAGGACTGCATCCAGGCGGGGCTTGAAAATCTCCAAAGAAGGGGACTCCACACCCTCCCTGGGCAGCCTGTTCCAGGGCTCTGTCACCTTCACAGTGAAAAAGTTCTTCCTCATATTCAAGTGGAACCCTTTATGTTCCAACTTGTGCCCGTTGCCCCTTGTTCTCTCACTGGCAACTACTGAAAAGAGTTTGGTTCCCTCCTCCCTCAGCCCGCCCTTGAGATACTTGTAAGCATTAATAAGGTCTCCCCTCAGCCTTCTCTTCTCCAGACTAAAGAGTCCCAGCTCTTTCAGCCTCTCCTCATAAGGGAGATGCTCCAGTCCTTGAATCATTTGAACTCTTTTGGAGTTCTTATTGCATGGTAGTTGCCTTTTCCTTTTTATTCCTTCCCCAAGACTGCCAGAATTTTCTTCTCACTCTGACTGGTGGCACCACTGACTCCCCTGCTAGCAGAAAGGATGCTGGGGCAGTATTAATAAGCTCCTCTTACTCCATCCAGGGCCACTTAAATATCTTTTCATGGTGCTTTCCGGCACGTCGGCTTTGGGGGCAACAGTGGGTTGCTCTTGTGGAGCCAGGATGATCCCCCAAGACTTGGTTACCCATGCTCCACATATTGCTGGGGACATGCTCACAACCTTGCAGTAAGGTACTCCTTTCCAGTTGGGAACCAGTGCCCCTGTGGTTTGTGCTGGAAGCTAGCTCCATCCCTTCCCAGACACTGTTGAAATGTACGGTCTTTTCAGCCCACATTTATTACAGGCTCTCAGTAGCAAGCTTTAGAGTTCTTTCCTCATGCTCAAAAATTGAAATTATTGGTTGTACTGTTGGACCACTTCTTAACTCCAGCCCCAATGGTTAAAGCAATTTTAGTCTTTTGTTAGTAATTTATTACTTGCTAAAGGTTCCTTAATGAGTATAGGATCAGACTGTATAGTTTCATCTGGTGCTGTTATTAAAAAAATTTCTCTGCGCTAAAACTAAATCTGGTTATTTTCATTCCAATTCAAAACAGCTCTCCCCCCCCTCCCACCCCCAAATAAACCCCAGTGCATTAAGTTATTAGCATGCACGTGTGTGTCTGTAATGTTGCTCCCTGGTGAAGTTTATGAGACCGCTTTCAGATTTTCTGCAAATGTTAGTCCACACAAGAATGGAGTAGTATTCTTTGGCATTGTTGGTTTTGAAATTCTGATATTACACACACTGTGTATGAAATAATTAATATAATTTACTATGATTTTCAGTTGAAGGTTGGCTTTTTTCTGCATGTAAGAGACTGGTTTTTTACAAAAGACTGTTTCTTTCTTTGACTTATATTTTTTAAGTGATTCTGTTAGTAAGTAACTCTACACTTTTGCTGTAAATTTATTTGCAAGATGCTGAGCTTTACCCTTTTATAGGCCCAGCTTCTGACAGTGGCCTAGCTGGAGGAGAGCTAAAGAAAAGTTCCCTATTATCATTAATTGAACTACAGTTCTTTCTTTCTAACTTCCTATGTAGATACTCTTCTTTTGGAGTGAAGAATTTTTGATTTAGCTTTAATCACTTTTCAGAAGGCATAATCTGAGGTGGAAAAGTACTTTAATACCTGGAAAAGACTATCACAGGAGGAGGAAGGGAGAGGCTGTACCAATATAATTGCATTGATTTATAGTGTTTTACAGCAAAAAAAATAATAAAATCTTTCTTGTGTACATTTAATCAGTAAAAAAATCTGATTTTTGTCAGTGCTAGATTTAAAATGTTTTAAGGGACTATAGGATTTCAGTGTCTTATCTTTCAGTAGAGCAGAAATAAGAAAATGATAAACTGAAGAAAGATTTTTGTGTGTGGAATATTTATTTCCAGTTATTCTAGATACAATAAAAGGTGTTACCTTTGTCATAAACTTTGCCTGATTTTTATAACTATACAATTGTGAGCACCATTCTGTCAGATCTCTTAATGAAATTCCAGATTACATCTTCCAGTTTCTCCCTAATGCTGATAATGTTCTAAACGTACATTGTTGATTTTCCTGCTATAACAAAGAAAAAATACTGTCAAAACTTGTTGGCTTTTTTCACCTTCTTGGTTTATTTAATGTAGCAAAAATCAAATGTCACAAAAATTGCTGACTTCCTGCAGTAATATTTCTCATAAGGTTTAACTTTAGAAGTTTCTTTACTGTCAACCCAATACTACTTGAATTGCAATTTTAAAAAAATGACACTGGATTTTATTATGAGAAGGCAACCATTTTGCTCCAGATTTGAGTTTTTCAGTAATTTTGTTGCCACTATTGTTGATTGATAGCCATTACCTTATTGCTATCCTGATAAGCTGCCATAAACTGTTTTTATTCATCAGCTACATTCTTTACACAGTTGATTGACTAACCAAACCACCAAAACACTGATGAGAATAGGGCATTCCTGCTATTTCCTGTAAGTTAATAAGATATAATAGTAATTATATCTCACCTGAGGTAATACCTTTCCAGCCACATCTTTCTGGTAATCACCATTTAATTTGGCAGAATCACAAACACCTGTAGCTCTAAAAGGACTATTTCCAACTAGTTACAGAGAAGGTGGCTTCATTTAATTAATTCCTAATAGGAAAGGTTCTATTAGATAATTACATTAAGTCAGGACCTCATTTTTACACCTCACCTGGCATAGGAGCTATTTCCATATTAAGGGAATGGAATCATCACCAAGATGTGCTAGAGTTGCTGTTGCAAAGAAGCTGGTAGCAAGGCTGGTGGAGTATGTGGGCTGAGTGTGGTCAGGGAGTTGTGCCTGTGGTGTCAAAGTATCTTTTTATGAAAATGAGTTCTGTATATTCAAATAATAGGTTTTTTGTTGGTTTTTTTTCTGAGTTTCTTGGTGAAGTAAGGACAAGCTCTGAATAACTATTATAGCTGTTACAGCGTTACTCTATGAAGAGAATTTGCATTATTGCCTTCTCAGCTGACAGAAGTATCTTCTTAGGCTTTGTTAGGGTTTTTTTTGGTTTGTGTGTTGGTGGTTGGTTTTTTTTTTTTAATGAAGAATGTTGGTGTTTATTAAAGACTGATAAAGGATTTCATAGCTTTCTACATAGCATGAATAAATGAAGTTAGAGTGTTGTAGCAATAGTGAATTCTGGAGAGCTACAACGGATAAATGATAGAAGGACAGATCCTTAAAATGAAAATAACCAAGCAAGAAACCCAAGGGGGGTTTCAGCCTCAAATGCTGCCCCAGCCTTTTGTATTTTTGATGGCTGCCCATGCGAATTTACTGGGGAAATTCTTGTGATGCTAATGGCTGTTCCATATCTGCTCCTGCAAGTGGTAAGAGCTTCTGAAGGTTCTCCCAAATGTATGTTCTCTGGTTAAAGTTAGGCTTAAAAGCTATTGTACATGTCTTTTAATGTGAGATCACCTGACTTGCTTATAATAGTATGGTCTTTCCATTTTGGTATAAGGCTTTGGGTGATCATTTTTGTTTTTTTACTGGATTTATTTGTTTAGCAAATATCAATGAGATATTTGTTTACTAAGTAGACTGCCTTTCAAACTGAAAATTGACCCTTTTCTTTTGTCATGCAGCATGTTGCGATAAGGATCCGTGATCACCTCTATGCCTTAAATACAATTGTTTACTTCTTCCTGAAATTTATTAATGCTTCATTTTGATTTTATTCTTTCATTTTGATTATTTGTGTTGCTCTAGGTTTTGTGGCTATGGGAAGAAAAGCTTGGGTAGGAAAAGGGGCTCAGATTTGTGTAACTGCACCAGAAGATAAAATTTGATAACATTTGAAGTGTTGCCCTTGGAAACAATGAATGCAGTCTATCCCTGTCTTTTAGGAGGGATGGATTTGGGCAAAGGCACCTTCCAGCAGGCAACCAAGAGAAGATTTAAGCACTTTGAATGAGATTTTGAAGTGGAAACTAAAGGTATTAGCACCACAAATCTCCAGTGGGTATCTGAGTCTGGGTTTATTACACTTGTGTGAATTTGTTTCCCCCAGTGAATTCTGAGAGCTGTGAAGGTGTTTGGCAGTCCCTCTCCTACAATCCGATTTTGTCATTTCCTGGTGATGCTGTGCTATGTCTTCTGTCAGATTAAATTTACAGGCATATTACCTTGCTTGACAGAAACATGAACTACGTGGATTTTTGAAAGAAACTTCCAGAAACAGTATGGCCAAGTTTTCTTCCTCTTATTTTTCCTGCTTTTTTCCCCCAAATACGTGAATTTAATTATCATCCTAAATTAATCTTATAAATATGATCTTCAGCTGAACTTGCTTGGTGATCTGCAATGAAATTGCTGTGGTGTTTAGGCAGTAGTAAACCTAACAAGACCATGTAAAGCTAAAACAGGTTAAGGACACTTTTGTTGGGTTCTTCTATTATTTACTCTTGACTTGCTATTCAGCTTTATGGAAAGATCTTTCTGAAACAGTTTTATGTGGCTTCTGAGGGAGTTCAGTTACTAAAAGATCAGATAATACAATGTGTTTCATGGTGCTCTCAGAACTTATATATATTGCTAAGATCCTTGTGAGCCTTCTCATCTCTAGGTTGAGCAGTCCCAGCTGTCTCAGCCTTTTCTCATTGGAGAGATGCCTCAGATCCTTAATCATCTTTTGGTCCTTTGCTGGACTCTCTCCAGTACCTCCATATCTCTCTTGTACTGAGGAGTCCAGTAATCCAGATGTGGCCTCCCCAGTGCTGAGCAGAAGGGAAGGATCACCTAACTTGACCTGCTGGCAACACTTTGCCTAATGCAGCCCATGGTACTGTTTGCCTTCTCTGCAGTGGGAGCACATTGCTAGCTCATGTTCAACCTGATGTCCACCAGGATCCCCAGGTCCTTTTCTGCCAAGCTGCTGTCTAGCTGGGTGGCCCCCAGCATATACTGGTGAGACTGCCTTTCAAACTGAAAATTGACCCTTTTCTTTTGTCATGCAGCATGTTGCGATAAGGATCCGTGATCACCTCTATGCCTTAAATACAATTGTTTACTTCTTCCTGAAATTTATTAATGCTTCATTTTGATTTTATTCTTTCATTTTGATTATTTGTGTTGCTCTAGGTTTTGTGGCTATGGGAAGAAAAGCTTGGGTAGGAAAAGGGGCTCAGATTTGTGTAACTGCACCAGAAGATAAAATTTGATAACATTTGAAGTGTTGCCCTTGGAAACAATGAATGCAGTCTATCCCTGTCTTTTAGGAGGGATGGATTTGGGCAAAGGCACCTTCCAGCAGGCAACCAAGAGAAGATTTAAGCACTTTGAATGAGATTTTGAAGTGGAAACTAAAGGTATTAGCACCACAAATCTCCAGTGGGTATCTGAGTCTGGGTTTATTACACTTGTGTGAATTTGTTTCCCCCAGTGAATTCTGAGAGCTGTGAAGGTGTTTGGCAGTCCCTCTCCTACAATCCGATTTTGTCATTTCCTGGTGATGCTGTGCTATGTCTTCTGTCAGATTAAATTTACAGGCATATTACCTTGCTTGACAGAAACATGAACTACGTGGATTTTTGAAAGAAACTTCCAGAAACAGTATGGCCAAGTTTTCTTCCTCTTATTTTTCCTGCTTTTTTCCCCCAAATACGTGAATTTAATTATCATCCTAAATTAATCTTATAAATATGATCTTCAGCTGAACTTGCTTGGTGATCTGCAATGAAATTGCTGTGGTGTTTAGGCAGTAGTAAACCTAACAAGACCATGTAAAGCTAAAACAGGTTAAGGACACTTTTGTTGGGTTCTTCTATTATTTACTCTTGACTTGCTATTCAGCTTTATGGAAAGATCTTTCTGAAACAGTTTTATGTGGCTTCTGAGGGAGTTCAGTTACTAAAAGATCAGATAATACAATGTGTTTCATGGTGCTCTCAGAACTTATATATATTGCTAAGATCCTTGTGAGCCTTCTCATCTCTAGGTTGAGCAGTCCCAGCTGTCTCAGCCTTTTCTCATTGGAGAGATGCCTCAGATCCTTAATCATCTTTTGGTCCTTTGCTGGACTCTCTCCAGTACCTCCATATCTCTCTTGTACTGAGGAGTCCAGTAATCCAGATGTGGCCTCCCCAGTGCTGAGCAGAAGGGAAGGATCACCTAACTTGACCTGCTGGCAACACTTTGCCTAATGCAGCCCATGGTACTGTTTGCCTTCTCTGCAGTGGGAGCACATTGCTAGCTCATGTTCAACCTGATGTCCACCAGGATCCCCAGGTCCTTTTCTGCCAAGCTGCTGTCTAGCTGGGTGGCCCCCAGCATATACTGGTGAATGGGGTTGTTCCTCCCCAGGTGCAGGACTTTGCATTTCCCTTCATGAGGTTCCTATTGACCCATTTCTTCAACTTGTTGAGGTTGCTCTGGATGGCAGCGTGACGCTGGTATATCAGCCACTCCTCCTAGTTTGTGTCACTTGCAAACTTGCTGAGGATGCACTCTGTTAAACAGGACCTTAACATCTTAAATGACTCCATTAGTCCTTATTCTAATCAATATGATTTTTTTCCCCCTTTTTGATGCAAGGGCTAGCGGTTTGGTTTCATCTCTGAATCAGAAAGAAAAAGGGGGGGTGGGGAGAAAATGCAGGAGACAACTTGGTATCTTGGATTATTAAGGAGGGTTAAGGATTGGAAGAGAACTAGTGATAGCATTGTGCTATTGCTGATATAATACATGAGCATACAGACTGGGGAGGAAGGATGCATGTGGAGTCACAGGTGATGAGATGAGGGGACAGAAGAACCAGGAAGAATGGGGTGGACTACAGGAGGCAGAGCTGAGGTGGGATAAGGCTTGCCATGGTGGAGTGGAAGGCAGGATTAGTATGGGGAAAACTGAAGGAGGCTTGCAGCTAAAATGAGACACCTGCTAGGAATAAAAGGAAATGGAAAGGACATGGTTGTGTAGGTCTTGGAGCAGAAAAATTCAGGTAGATTTTATAACTGGAAGGAGTGTAAGAGGAGTTTTTTGAGGTTTTAATGGAATGAAATGCTGAGCACAAGGATGGGTAAACTGTGTGCCGTCATTACTGGAAGCTGCCCTTATGCCACAACCTTTTTTTAGGTCACTTTAATTGCTGCTTGTGACATGACCTAGTTGGAAGTGTCTGCTGTTATGGAACAGAACGTATGGAGAGTCTTTCCTCATGCAACGCTGAGCAATTAGGAACCAGATACAGCATCACATAAATTTTCTGTCTCTTTGTCTCTGAGTGGTTTCTGAGGGATACAGAACAAGAGGCATTTTCTCTGCCTGCTTAAGGAAGAAAGGGACATAGACTTAAGAGTTGTAGGAGAAGTTGGTTGACCATCAAGACAAATGTTGTAAAGACAAAGGAAGCATTTTTGAAAGGCTAAAACCTGCTAGAAAGCATCTGTTTTCCCTACTACTTGGCAACAGTTGCCATAAGATGCAAAAGTCTCCTGTACAGTTCCAACAGAGATGATACAGTCTAAAATTTTCAAATGTCTTAGTATCATTAATTCCAACTGATAAATAGCAATTAGATTTTATCCTAAAAGCAACTGTGTTTCAATAGAGACTGCTGCTTGAAATGTGGTTTAGGATATAGAGGGAGGAAAAGGCGTAAGGTACTATTTTTAGCATTCTATCTTGGATATTGCTGTTTGCACAAATTATATAAACCAAGCTGTTTTGTCTGAGCTTTCAGTAGTATGTGTATGTATGTTTGTATACATAAACCCAAAAACCAAACAGGCCTAAGAGGGGAGAGGGGCTCACGTGTCACTACCTTATTTCATTGTTTGAAAATTTTAAAGCTTTTCTGAAGTTGGATTTCCTCTAGCATTTGGTTTATCATCTGCATTAATTCCATCAATGATGACTCCATTTGCATTCAGTGTAAGCGAATAAGATGGCTTGGCTTATGGGTTTTTCCTTTCACATGGCAAATCCAACTTGCTATGCTAGGAGAGAATTATAACCATGTTAAGTTTGTAGTTTTATTGATTTGCAGGTGTCCTGAGAATATGATCTTTGATCTGTGAATAAGAATAATGTACTTAAACCGCTACAGTAACAGAAAAACAGATCCCAAATTTGCCTTTTCCATAACAGTGACTCTGAACAGATCTTTGATTTAAAGCAAAAGCAGTAGCAACAGGATTGGAGATTCCACAGCATTTCTGGGCAACCTGTTCCAGTGTTTTACCACTCTCACAATGAATATTATTTTCCTTATGCCTAATTGGAATTTACTCCTTTGTGATTTGTCAGAGGTACATAGTGAAAAGACAAGAGGCTGGTACCAACTTCTTTGTACCCTTCCCTTGAAAACCTGAAGACAGCAATAAGGTCTACCTTAGTCATCTCTTCTTCAGGCTTAACAAGCCCAGTTCTCTCAACCTGTCCTCATATGTCATGTATTTCAGCCCCCTCATTTTCTTAGAGGCTCTGGACTTCCTCCAGCGTGTCAGTGTCTTGTACTGGGTAGCCCAAAACTAGATTGGGAGAGACAACTCCAGTTGTGGTCTCACAGGATGACTTCCCTGTGACCTGCTGGTAACATTCTTGCTAATTAGGTTCAGGATGTGGTTGGCTTTCTTCACAGCCAGGACATGCTACTTGCTGACAGATAGCAGCTTTGAATTCCAGTGTATTGACTTCTCCCCCTGTTTGGTATCATCCACAAGTTAGCTGAGAGCGTGCTCCCTCTGATAGTGATTTGTTAATAAAGGTGTTACAAGTATTGCCCCCAATTTCAATACCCGAGGGCCACCAATAGGACTTTGCATTGCTGATCACAAACCTTTGAACATGCCAGTCCAGGGAAATTCTCATCCTTCTTAATTATCCAGTCCACATCTCTATAATTTGGTGATAAAATATTATGGGAGATTTTCAACGGCCTTGCTAAAGTCAAGGTAAGTGACACACATCACTCTCCACCCGTCCACAGAGCTGGTCCTCTCACCATAAAAGCTAGTCATGTTTGCCTCTGGTAAGTCCAGTCTGGCTGTTCCTTTTTGTCCTTTGTGTTCTTGAATATGCCTTCTGGGATGACAGAACATAACAGAACCTAAGGCAAAACTGTCACTGAGTATCTGAGCCTTACCTGTGTCCTTTGTGACTAGTTTCCTGCCAGACTGAGCTGTGGGTCTACATTCTTCTCAGCCTTCCCTTTGCTGCCAGCATGCTTACAGAAGCCCTACTTGCCTCTCATATCTCTTACTTATTTCCAGCTTCATCTGAAATTTGCCTTTCCTGACTCCAGCCCTGCATTCTTGGGCCATGTCTGTGTATTCTTCCTGGGTACCCTGTTGCTGCTTCCACCTTCTTAATGCTTTCTCTTTTGTATTTGAGCCCAGATAGGAATTCCTTGTTCATCCATACTAGATTTCCATCATGCTTGCTTCAGTACTGCCTACCAGAATGACCTGATTCTGTGCACTGAAAAGCAGGTCTGTGAGGACCAGTGATCTGTCCTGGGCCACTTCACCCTGCAGGACAGTCTTCTGTGGGATCCCCCTCAGAACATTACTACACAAGCTGAAATATATCCTAAATTCCAGAACTATGATTCCAGAACTTTCTCTTGCTCACTTCTTTCAGGATGTTGAACTACAGAATATCATGTTTGCTGCAGCTAGGCTGCCCTTGACCTTCACATTGCCCACCTCTTCATCCCTTGCCATGAGTAACAGGTTGAATGCCCCTCCTAGTCATCTCATTGATAATCTTCATCAAGAAGTTGTCATCAACGTGTTAACGTGACTGTTCATGAGAAGGATTTGATTTCATGAAATGTCTAGTTCAAAATTACAGACTAAAAAAGTTTGAATAAGTTTCCAAAACTACTGGGTAATTATCTAGACAGAACCGTTTAAAGCTCTCCCACTCCTTATATTAATAGGAGCCACAGTATTCCCATGCTGACTATGAGGGGAAAAATCAATATCAGCAAACGTACATTCATATTGATTTATCTTCCCTTTTGGTTTTCTAATTTAGTAAAGGCTACTAATGCAACGTTACATAAAGATTCTCAGGAGAGTAAAAAGGCTAATAAGATCAGGTATCAGTGTTTGTTCTGTGAAAGTGAACTGACTTTACTGTACACAGTCAACTGTTGAGTTGTCCAGGATAGGATGGCTCAAAAGTGCATGCTGGCCTTGTATGAGAGGGTGTTATTCCAGGGAAGTGGACTAAAAGGAGCCATCAAGATGACTTTTTGGGATCCAGGCACAACATGCTGTTAGGGTATGTGCATTGGAGAGGAGAAGTCCAAGGAACCAAATAGTAGGAATTTTTTTACACATAGTATTCCAAGGAATGTTGTACATGTATTTGAATATTCTGTTGTATGTGGCTGTTCAGAGTAGTTAGTAACCTTTGTCAAACTAGTTTAGAAAAGGGTTTTCTGGTCATGTGCAAATTCTTATGCAAATGATTGATTTTTAAGATGATATTTCATGTGTTGCATGAGGAAAAAGACTGTGCAAATGATCAGTTTGCTTCACTTACTCATCCTAAATGAAGTAAAGAGAAGCAAATGACGGGGGGAAGTGTTTTTTATGATTTGAAACTTGAAGTTTATGACTGTACAGAACACTAGAAATTTGTCAACTATACACATACATGGTATAAACTTAGAGGTGAAACTAGGACATGATATAGTGCAAGCTATTGCATGTTGGAAAGGATATAAAGCTTCAGAAACAAAACTTATTAGTTTCATGGTGTACACTTAACACAACCGGATCCATCTTGTAACACTTTCTTGCACCGAATATTAAATCTCAAGATATTTAACCTTATAATTGGAATATACTCCTTGTTATGTTAAAAACATGAAAGTGCAACAAGTTATAAAAGGGGAACCTCATTATCTATATTATTACTGTACATCATCTATATGCACAGATTCATAATTGGAAGTATTTCCTGCTTTTCATATAGTTGCGGTTTTTCCCCTTTTTGAGGCTAGGATATTCATGAAGGTACTGTCAAAAAGAAGGACATCAGCTTACTGGTAAATAAAACTGAATAATTTGATCATTAAAAGCCCAGGCTTATAGAGGTGTTTAGCGTCCTAGAAGAACAGCTGATAATCTGCAGCTGCAGGATGATTGTAACAGTTGAGTTTTGTGTCCCAAACTTAATTCCCAAATTTTTCAGCTTTTAATTAATTGGACCATCAACACATTCTGCCAGAGATGCAAATGCAAGAACAGTCTTTGTCCCACTATATTTGATGGAAAATTCATTTTCATTAGTCACTTTCATTGGACCATCAACAAGTTCTTGCTTATGAAGAAGGATTACATTTTGGTCTGGAGTACAAAATCACAATATGGCTATCTCCAAATGGCTGTGATGTAGTTTAAAAATTACTGTGTTCAGACTGTTCTGGGAACTCCAACATAACAGGGATGTGTACCTCTTGGAGCGAGTCCAGAGGAGGGCCACAAACATGATGGGGGGCTGGAGCACCTCTCCTATGAAGACAGGCTGAAAGAGTTGGGGTTGTTCACCCTGCAGAAGAAAAGGCTCTGGGGAGACCTTCTAGCAGACTTCCAGTACCTAAAGGGGGCCTGCAGGAAAGATAGGGAGGGACTCTATCAGAGAGTGGAGTGATTGGACGAGGGGTAATGGTTTTTAACTGAAAGGAGGTAGATTTAGATTAGATATTAGGAGGAAATTCTTTGTGGTGAGGGTGTTGAGGCACTGCAACAGGTTGCCCAGAGAAGTTGTGGATACCCCATCCCTGGAGGTGTTCAAGGCCAGATTGAGCAACCTGGTCTAGTGGGAGGTGTCCCTGCCAATGGCAGAGGGTTTGGAACTCAATGATCTTTAAGGTCCCTTTCAATTCTAACAATTCTATGATTCTATGCTCTTGGCCAGTTGTCCGTCAGCAAAGACTGTGACTCCTGCCTGGAGCTACAGTACCACTAGTTTTGTTCAGTGTAGAGATGTGCCTTTTTCCTAGGGGCAGAGATTTGACTGTAAATATGACCTCTTCACTCAGTCATTTGGTTCCAAAAGTAGAGAAGATATATCAGTATCAGAGAAAAAAAGATATTCCAGTGGACCTGTCAGAAAATAGTACTTGAACATAACTTACATTTTCTAAGACATAATGCTATGGAAACAGAATTACAAGGTTACTCAGCCATGCTTAATTATTGGTTTTTTCACAGTCTTTTGGATATAATTTTCTTGTTATGCATCTCCTGAAACACACTTTCACCCACCCCCAAATTTAAATATATATGGTATTACTGCACAGTTTATTTAAACAGTTGAAACATTTCTGTTCATAGCCCTTATTTTGCCATTTGAAAAACAGGAGTAACTCATACCAAGTGTAGGTGATCACGCGGTTATGTCAGTCCTGGAGAGAAAAAAAGAGACTACACCTGCAGAACACGTGGAAGCTCTTCTCTCTGAGCAGGGGAATGCTAGAGGTCCACGTGTGATGTTCTAGTCTAGCTTCTGAGGTCAGTGACTCTTGTGGTCTGGGATGTTTCTGGGCCTATAACTTGTTCTTTTTCTATACTGAGCATATGGAAGCCACAATTCTGTTATGGAACTTTAATTTGACAAGGTTCAAGTCATGTACATGACAGAAGGCCTTGAAATCTGGGCAATTTTTCTTGTCAGATTACAAGTCCTAGCTCTGAAGCATTTATTACCTATTTTCACTGGGAATTCCGAGTATATGAATTTTTGATTATTGTAGGAAACAGCACTTCTTAGCTTTGTCTTAGAAGTCACTGATATTTTTTTGCCAGAAACATGCAGAATAAATTCAACCTGAAACCTGAGAAATTTAATTCCAAAAAGTTTAAACTTTGCTATCAAAAACTGAAAGGGATGTCTTGTGATAGTGTTGTTTTGGACTTATATTGTGTAAAAGAGGGTTATTTTAAAATTAAAATTAAATTATAGGGTGCCATTTAGTAGCACCATAGTTCATGTGTACCAATGTGGATTTTCAGTTCTTTCATTGCAAGATCTCAAATAACTTCACAAATACTGTCTCAGTGAGGTGGAGAAATAATATATTAATCTTATTTTTAATTAAAAATGGAGGGTAAGAGGCTGCAATTGGTCAATATGAATGAAGAAGCCAGATACCTTTGAGGTTAGAGATGAAGTAATTTTCCAAGTTCTTCCTGTTAAACTCTGAAACTGCAGCTCTTCCTTCTGAAAGGGTCTTTAGGAGAAATTTAGTAGTTCCATCTTTCTTTAGCATCTGCTACAATCAATGTGACTGGTTGACTTCAGCAAGTTTTGAATTAGATCTCTTAATGTTGCTTGCACAGTCCCTAAATCTTGTTTAGTGACAAGAATCTATAATATTTTTTTTACCCCCATGTTTCTTTGTAGGTAATGCTCTGCATGTCCTTGCCCAGCTGCCTGGTCAGTGAATCAACAAGTATTTTAGATATTTACTTCTGCCATTTTGGCCTGGTTAGTGGGAAACCATGAACACCTCTGGCATCTTCTTGTCTGGAAATGCACTTGTCAACACACAGACTAACTTGGAAATAATTATGAATAGCTCCTAATAGGATTCCCTTAGTGCCCTTTCCTTAAATAAAGAGTCCATTGACTGCAAATTAAATGGACGCTATCAAACAAAAATTTGCCAGGGGAAAATCTCGAATGTATTTTAGTCATAGCCCTGCATCTTCTAGAAATAATTTTTAAAAGTCAACACTGATGCTATTTGTTTATATTCGGCTTTTCATTCTTATTATGATGATCAGCATCATTCTTCATTTGTAATTACTTCCACCTCTTATTTCTTATGCATGGCTTGGTGGTTCTTTATCTCATGTAATTTGGTGAAGTTATTAACCTCTTTACAACCAAGGATTTGTCCATATTAATGAAATACCTCTGAAGAGACCTAATACATCATCTGTCTGGACAGTTTTCTGCTAGTGATAAAATAATGAGAAATTTTTTTGAAAAATATTTCCCATATTTGGAAAGTTTACCAGTAGAAATATTGCCAGTACTGCATGTAAATGATGCAGTTTTCCTAACTGAGATGTCAGTGAATTATTAGGGTCTGTGGGGACACTACTTTTCCCAACTCTCCTCAGGCTTCTTCAGAGTTTTTTAGGATGTATGTTACTTTCCCGAAAAACCTGTTTTCTGATTATTAGTTTTCTAATTTGAGGAAGGGAAGCCTATTTGCATGTAACTTTCCCCTGTCACTGTTTATCCAAATACCTGGATGGATATTCAAAGCAGATAAGACTGAATTTAGTCTTGGAGATTAAGATGAAGTGGTGGGTGGTTGGGAAAAGTAATATGAAGAAATTGCAATTCACAATGCATCCTGTCATGAGGAAATCTACCTGAAGATTAAAAGTGTTCGCAGCTTTGTGTTCTCCTAGATCTTTCATTACTTCCAAAAAATCTATAAAACTTTTCCTGCAAACCAGATCACTTCTACCTGAGGTTAGCAGGAAGACTGCATGCCCTCATCTGAAATTTAGGCTTAGTTATAGCAAATGTGTCTCCCTGGTGCTATCTCTCCCTGTGAAACTTGGTGACCAGAATCTTTGGGGAGAGGAATGAAGAGCATAGAGGAAAGAGAAAGATCGATTCGATTTGTTGTATTACAAGAGGCTAATTTTTTTTTTTTTTTATTTTCTGGGGGGAATACACCTAGGCAGAGATACAACTAGAAGTTAGCAAGATGTCAAGTGCTTCTTTCCATTTCTGCAAGTTTCAGTAAGAAATTACCCTGCACTTACAAATCTACTCCCTCCCACCCCCAGCTGGGAACATACTAGCTTCCACGGTGCCTCACAGATGGAGGGGAAAGACAGAGAGATGTCAGTACCAACATCCTTACTAACTGTGTGTGGTGGCTGGGAAGTAAAGGGTGAAGGACATGACAGTTTGGCTAAGTCAAGATATGTCTTGAAACTGATATTAAGGAAGAAATTGTCTTTCTTCCTTTATGGTACTTTAAATGCGATCTGAACCCAGAAAGCTAAATAGGGATAAGAATGAAAAACTAAGAAGAAAGTATGCAGAAGATGCGATGCATTATGATACCTTAAATAGTGCCAAGTACGGAGGAAACAAAAATAAAATGTGTTACACATTTTTTTTTCCTTCAACTTTTTTTTTTGGGGGGGGGGGGGGGAGAAGAGGGCCAGCTGGTACATCTCTTTTATTCAAATACAGTGTATTTTAAGATATACTCTGGCTTATCCTTTGGAACTTGAGTATTTTAAATATGTTTAGCAAGCTACTGGATAAGAGAAAGTATCTGTAGTAACAATAGTCTTGAGTAATTCAGAGGTCATTAATCTTTCTCTGATTAACAGCTGTTGTCACTTGGGTATCAAAGATGACCACACTGTCTTCCTCCATGTTTTGTTGTTATGAGAGTAAATGATTCAGGAGCACCTTTATGTACAACTTATAGCAACTTCCATGTGTTGGCCATTCATAGGCTGACACTTTGAGTTCATGATTACCTGGTAGTTTTTCCCCCACCTTCTAATTCACAGTTCGGTTCACTTGGTGGGTGTTCCTTTCAGAGCTGAAGATAGTTTACTTAGAGGAGAGCGCAGAGTGCTTTTTGCTTTGTCAGATATTCTCTGACACAGATAGCTGCAGGTAAATGGTACCCACAGTCCCTCCTGGAATCATTTCTTACATTCAGAGGAAATAAGGTGATGGAAAACATGCGTGCTTTCAGGTGGGAGATAATAATTCAATTGCTGATGCATTTGTGATGTGCAGTGTAGTTTTTCAGGTCCACTTCTGCCAGATGTGCAAACCATAACAGTTCAAATACAGTCTTTTACCTATAATAAGCTGAATTTGGCTCTGGCATTAGTTCTAATTATTTAAAGTTGCAAAACAACTTTTTTGCCTTTTTTTTTTAACCCTATACAAAGGACAGAGCTGCTAGTGTTGCAAAATAATTGAGTTAGAGCCTGCTGCTAATCATCAAAAGATGATTAGTTTCTTGTGTTTATGTGTGTTCTGAAGTGAATTCAACCAATCTATTATGTGTGTTTTGTGTTCCTAGGGATGCAGTATTTTTATGTGGAACTTGCAAAAGCAGACACAGTTCACTGATGTTTATTAGTGACCTTGTCTTGTCCTCTGAATTATGGACACTCTGCTTTGAACATGGGGAAATGCTACTAGCAGTCATTATGTGGATGTTCTTTTTTTGTAGTTGTTTAACCTCTCCAAGGCCCCGCTGTAGTTCTAGATGTAGAAAAAAAGAGAAACTGAATTATGAGTGTTTAAAGCTGAAATATTTATAGAAGCAGTTTTTTATTTAAAAATAGCATTTGTGCCTGAGAAGATCAGATGTACCACTTCAGTATGAAAAACAAAACCAGATTTTAGTTGATATTATTAATAGAAATTGCATGAAATTTGATAATGTAATTTAGCTGAAAATATTTTCTTCCAGTCTAGGTTTTGGAGTGTTTTTGTGTTACTAAATGTTATAAAGAAAAAAAAAAAGATTTTGTATTTTTTAGAGATTGAAAGGACAAATAGTTGAATTATTGTTTATTAAAGAAAGAAATATATTGAGGGTCAGAACATACACCTTAGAAATGAGACCTTTCAAATTAAAACAGAGGCAAGTGATATTAGAAAAATAATTTTGCATACTATGGGAAGATGGGATTCCCATCTATCAGCAACAAAGTGCTATAAATTAAGATGAAAGTATGTTCTAGAAAAGATTCAAATTAAAACCTGGATTATTTAGGATCAAAAGTTTCAATAATTGCCTGTGAGAAGCTTACACAGACTTTCAAAATCCATCCTTATTAAAAATGGCAACAATACGTGGAATCCTGAAATCATTATTGATTTTTAAGTCACTTTTTGGGTTGATTAACACTTCATTTGAATGAATGTACTGCAGGGTGTGGCCCAATTGATATTAAGGTGATGGCAATCATTAGTGCTCTGGTATCAAGTATATCCAAATTTGGGACATTTGGAAATGCTTCCCCATTTGAGAAATCATATATTAATGAGATTGAAAGAGTAAAAAAAGTATCCTGTATTTTTATTTTAAGGCTCAGGCAAAGAATGTAACATACTGTGGTATTTTTCAGCTCAATTAAAGAAACTCTTGCACTTTCTTTGTAAAATGCTAAACTGTGATAGGGAGTAAAATAAGTAACTGTCATGAGTTAGTGCTTTGACTTTTCAAATACTACCCTAGAGCACACTTGGCAGGGCATGGGAGGGTGTGGGGGAAGTGCCCTTAGAACAACAATCCACAAGTCCAAATCAAAAAGGTAAACTTGAATGTGTTTTGAAGAGCAGTTTTGCTCCACATTCTTTAATATTTGAAAACATTCCCAGTACTGTGGCAACTCTCTCAAATAAAAATTTGAAGAGAAAAAGTCTGCCTAAAACTTTAGGTACCAACCATGGAAACCAAAGCCTGTCTGAAGAAAGATAAATTCTTGCTTCATGTTTCCTTAGAATGACTTGCATCCTTCTCCCCCAAAAAAACGTGAAGCAGCACTCTTGATTAGTCAAGAGAAGGCAGCATGCAACCATTAATATTAACTGTATTGCATCACACCATCTGGCTCCACCAGCTTGGAAATGATGGCCTGTATTCTTTAGTCACAGCTGACAGGAAACAGCAAATTAATTGGAAGTACAATTGTGATTTACCTTTTACCCCTTACTCTTGAATCCCCATGGTCTACCATTCACTTTGCCTTTGAAAGGCCAAATACTTCTAACTATATTGGTTTATCTATTAAGGAGAGAATATTTGTTGTATACTAGAGCACTAAGTATACAAAGAAAAACAAAAGCAGGTGGAAGGTGGTGTAGAACTTAAGTTTTCTTTTAAAAAAACCAAACTTTTTATTTTTAACTACAGAGATGAAGGAATATACTCTTCTGTAAGCTTTTCTGTGAGGGTCCATTTAACATTTACTCTGAGGTATTTATGGACAGAGAAAGGAATGTTAGCCTGTGAGAATACTGTTAGGCAGCCACCTACTCTTCTTATTATTTTCTAAGACATAATTGACCGCATACCCTTACTTTATTTGAAAATACATTTGATCTTACCTCTGTAAGTATAGTTTTGCTACAAACAAGTTTCCAAAATCCTTGCAATTTAATCTGGTTGAACCTCTGCATAAAGAACAAGATCTTATTCGATGTCTTCATAGATGCTCCAAAGATTAATTAGCCCATGCTTTGTAATGCTTTAAAGAGTTAAAAATGCTATGTAAGCATTATAATTTGCTTCTTCACTCTAGAGTAGTCCAGCTTTTAATTGCTCTGCTTGCCGTATTACCAGGAATTGAACTCTTGCAAAATAAGCAAAATCAGTCATAGTTATTAATCGAATGAGACTTCAAGTAGAAGTCAGGGTGACACCAGATGTAGTAAAGCTAATGAGCAGATTGCATTTTTCTCCTGGAATAAGTACTG
The DNA here is from genome assembly GCF_001431845.1 of Calidris pugnax. Classification (NCBI taxonomy): domain Eukaryota; kingdom Metazoa; phylum Chordata; class Aves; order Charadriiformes; family Scolopacidae; genus Calidris; species Calidris pugnax. Next base: position 4,778,733 of record NW_015090800.1, on the reverse strand, counting down.
AGCTGACAAAACTATATGCTTTGGGTTTCACTGTGCTGCCTAGTATGCTACCTTCCTGCAGCTCTAAATACATCTCAACATTAAATACAGCTCAATGACTTATGGTCATTATAGATCTCACTGAACTTTGAGTGAAGTTTAGAAGACCAAGCTAATTTCCTGTTCTGATAATTATATTCTGACAACATCCTTACAATAGCTAAATAATTTCACATGGCATTTTTCTCAAAGTTATAGTGGTGTCTCAAAGTATGGTGTGGTGTTAATTCAAAACGAAGCTTTAGCTCAAATGTCAAGTCTATCTTTGTGACTAGTAAAATTATTTTTAAACAATTTCTGTGTGCTCTGAAGTTTTTCGGATGCAAGACACTCTAAATATCATCAGGGACTGTAGTTGATACTGCTGCAGACTATAGGAGCTTGATCTCAAGGACTGAGATACGTAGAACATGGGGAGTCACGAGCATGTTCTTAACTAGTGCCAGAACATCAGCTCAAGCTGATTGCTCCTTTGTGTCACTCTTAGGGCAAGAGCGTGATTCATCACTTCCATTTTGCTGAATACTGAAGTGCAGATGTATCTTTCTGGGTTAGATTTTACTTCCATTGAAGACTAAATGACATCCTGATCTCATTTGTAATAATGTAAGTTGGGAGTAATTTGGTAAAACTGATTGACCTACATCAGTATAATTCTTGTATGAGATCTTGTCAGATTCAACAGCTTCACTGGAAATAGGTGTGGTTTTAGAAAATATATATATTGAGTTTCTCTGAAAAGTATGTGGGTTTCCCATGCACTAAGGAGCATGTCTGGATTCTGATTGTTATTCACTGGTAGAATACTTGTAAAATAAATCCACAGAATACGTTCAAGCCATGTGCTCTTCCTGTGTGAAAGTTCAGGCATGATGTAGCTTTCAGTGAATGATTAGACTTGACCATGAGCCTGCTTCCATTTTGAAAATAATACCATCTGCCATTCTTTCATAGTGTGCTTGTTCCTCTATCTTTGTAACTCTCTTGATGACTACATTGTTTTGATATGCTAGGCCAGTTAAGCTGCAAAAATCTAGTTTAAAAATAGCTGTATGATTTTTTAAAATGATTTTTTAAAACTGGAGGAGCACTGAAGAAAAAATTGTTTATATATGGTTATAAATCTATTTCTGTAGTTTTATTTCTGGTAAGCTGAAGCTATCTGATACACTAGAGTAGCACAAAAAGGAAGACTTGTATAAGTATAGATACGGAGTCATTTCAGGCTGTGGACAGGATGATCTTACTGGCATGTCTTTGGGTCACTGAAACAAGCAGGATTTGTTTTGGGGTTTTTTTTTGTGTTTGTTTTTTCTCTGTAGCATTCTTATACCAACCTATTTTATTTTGAGAACGGAATTTCTTTTTCAGTTTCTTCCTTCTTCAATTAATTGATGTCTTTCATGTCTAGACATCAGTTAGGCTGTAAAACAGCAGTACAGTAATGTACAGCTAAATACAGATATTCAAAATGTGAAGTCTGTCAGTCCGTCCCCTGGGCACGAGTCGGTGCCTGTTCATGTTAGAACAACAGCCACATGTCTTATTAAATCAGGTACTCTTTGTGCAGCCCGTGTCCTGTGCATTTCCTCTGCTCTGTACTGCATAAGCTCCACTGTTGTGCTTGTGCTGATAAGAGTTCCTTCCTCAGGCTGCAGTGAAAACCAGCAGCTCCTGTTGTGCGTGGTAGCTATGGACTTGAATGGAAGAGAAACGGAATCAGAGGGTTGGTTGTAAGAGTCCTATATTATTTAAATATTCATTTTCTACCTTCTCAAACTCTACCAATCTGGAACTCGCAGACTACATGTTACCTTTGGGATTGACAGGCAGCACTGACCAGTAGAAAGCTTCAAATGTCGATACCTCCATTTTCCTGCCTTCCTCCAAAGTTCAAGCTGTGTTTCTTCAGGAGATGGCAGCAGATGATACAGTAATTGTAAAAGTCAGAGACTCTCCTACGAGACTGAAGAGAAAAAAAAATTAAAATCCTTATTTCTGTCCAACAGTTACTCAGTTAAATAACAGAATGATCAAGCCTTTTGCATTATGATGATACAGATGGTACTGAGTAAGATTTTGAGCTTTTTGTGTCCTTTTGACGCAACAGAAGTACCCTCCAGACTAAAGGAGAATGGTAAAGTACAGTTGAAACTGAATGAACAGTTTTGTTTCACCTGTTCTTGTTTCATAATTGCAGTATATCAATAGACATTTTATACTAATTACAATAAAAGAAACACCACTGAAGTCTTGTTAAAATGTTGGCATTCTTACCCCTTTCAGTCTTGGAAACAAACCAGCCTATGTTGGAAGGGACCTCAGGAGGTCACCTACTCCAACCTCCTGGTTGAAACAGGGACCAGGTTGTTTAGGGTTTTGTCCAGTTGTCTTTGAAAATCTCCAAATGCATCATTTTCTCAGTTGCCCTTCTGAGAAACTTGGTCCAGTGCCTGACAGCTCTCAGGGTTAAAAAATGTTTTCTTTATGTCAAGTTGGACCATCCTGTGTTTTAGTTTATGACCATTGTCATTTGTATCTGGTGTAAAGAGCCTGGCTCTGTTTTGCGATGGAAGTCTGGAAGAAGAAACTAAGGAACTGGACAGAGAGAATTCTTCAGAGATTTAGTTGTTAAGGAGCTAGATCTGTAATATTCATCTTGCTTTCACTCACAGACCCTTCTTCTAATGTCAGAAAACTCGAATTGTCTCATGGAAACACAAATAAATGAGATATAAAGGACATCTCCTGAAAAGGCAATCGGAGGAAAAAGCAGAAATGTGACCTCTTCTGTTCTCTTTACAGCTTGTTGCTTGAGCAACATCGGGTCAGACATTTATTCTGTTTTCCCAATTTATAAGATTACTTATGATTTTATCCGTTTGTTTAATGTCCAAAATTCTGGATAAGGATCAAGGCTTGAGTTCTTTATAACTCCTGCATTTTCTGATTTAAGAAAACAAGACAGAAAAGTGAGAAGGAAAGGTCAGGAAGGAGGGATAGCGGCAAGGAATGGAATGATGCAATTGCATATACTTGCTATATGTGTAATTGGTATGAATTTTCCATTTATTTATTTTTTTAATTAAAAAACAATTAGTTTTTCCTCCTGTAGTGTGAAAGAGGAAATTAAATAAAGACTGAAAAATTCCATGGTGCTCTGCAAGATGGTGAGTTATGAATAACCGCTCGAGCAACCTTAGCCTCTGGCGTACCCTATTCTGAGATCCACCTACTTTGTTACCTTGCGGAATGGTGTAGTCTTGATCAGCTGGTGAGAAAGCAGATTTTTGCCCTCAGTGTAAACTATTATTATTTTAAGTTCTAATAAAAGGTGGTCTTCCTGTAACTGTCACTTATTCTTACCCTAAATCAAAGAGGATATTAAACCTGATCTGGAAAACTTACTCGTTGCGATGCATTTCTTTTATAGCAAAAAACCCTGCCTTTTTGTTGTTGTTGTTATTGTGGCTTTGTTCTTTGTTTGGTGGGGTTTGGGGGCTTTCTTTTTGTTTGTTTTGTTTCTTCTTGTGCATCTCTCTGTGTGTGTTAGGAGCTTAGCTTGGACATTCTTGTCTCATGGAGCTCTTGAGAGGTAACTCATAAACTGGTGTACACATTGATGGCATTATAAAATGACTAAACTCTTAACTATTTATGTTAAGGAAAGATAAATACTTCCTTCGGAACATGTAGAACTAGCGAGTAAAGATTTTAGAGTTGTTTATTTCTTTCATATTGTTTGTCTGCATGTTTAAGCAAAGATGGGAAGAAATGAAAGGGGAGATAAATAAACTGTTCTGATTGCGTGCTGGAGGGGTAGTTTAAATAACAGTATAACATTTTTCTCCTCTTCTAAAGCTACAGATTTTTTTGAGAAACTGCAAATGTAACAAACACCTCTTAAGCTATGTTGATTCAAATCTTACCTTACTGTATTATCCCTCAAATCAATCAATGCTCTCAACTTTGCTGCCTGTCATTTGACCTATTTTACTACTTCTATTCCATCAAGGTTCCACTGCAGCTAAAGAAACTTTCATAAGGAAAGTTATAAGGAAAACATATTCAGAAAACCACGTGTTACGTATTGCTATAAGTACTTGGACTATTCAGCAAATATTGTGGAGTTTACAAACAGTGATAGCCACACAACCACTTTAAAATTAAAGCTATTTGAATAATCGTGTGTAAGCCCACATCCATGCAATTGGAGTGGATTTGATTTATAGAGTGTTCAGGAAGCTTTCCAGGATGCCTTTGATATCTCTCTAGCAAAAGACACTTTGAAACACTTTATATCACACTTCCAGAACTTCTGTAACACTTAAAGTCCCACTAAATGAGCTTTTGGAGATTCCATGAGAATGATTAGTCAAGATGGAACCATAATGAAATGTGAAGTTTTAAAGTTGATGATTTTACCAATTCAATTAGGGTATGTGTAGCATTCACTTGGGGTGTTTGATGAAGATTTTTATGGAAATAAAGCGAGTTATTTTGAGCAATCTATTGGAACTAACTTTGTTTTAAAGGATGATTTGTGAAGAAGGGCTTGAAATCACTTGAATGCAAGGTTTAGGTGGTACTGCAATAACCCTAGGCTGACTATAGCCTGTGGCCATACAATTCTGGAAACTGAGGTTGAAATAAGACATTGCTACATGTTGAAGTTGTCTTTAACTTAGCACCCGTTTGAACTGACCACCAAATTGTCATTCGGCTAAACACAATTACCAGTCATTTTAGCAGAAGGCAGTGGGAGAAACGCAAGCTGTAGAGCAGATTTTAAGATTACGTGAATGAAAGCTGCTGCAGTTGAAACAGAGGCTGATTGCTGGGAGAGTTGTGATTTTCTGCATTTTGGAAAGAAATGATCATTAAAAAAGCCAGAAGAAAACTACAAAGATTGTGTTATAACCAGATATACTTACTAAGCAAATTTAGCCCTTCAGGGTAGAAATTGTGCAAAATTAAATGCTTGACATTGTATGCAAGGCAAATACCACAGTAACTGACTATACTAACCAATTAATCTAATCATCTTCCTCATGGCTGATATGTAAGACCATGTATTTTTAGACCATTTTATCTCATTAGTGGTTATTGTAGATCCTCCAAAATCTGACAGAATTCCAAATTGTTGGCTTCCTTGAGTTTGTCAATAATTTTCTGCGTTGACAAAGCAGATTTAGAAATTCTGAGACTTTAAATGCCAAAAGAGAAGAAAGGAACTTGGTCTTATAGCCCACTCCTACATTTCTTTTTTTAGCTGAGTTTATGATCTTTATACTTGGAATTGGTTGTACTGCCTAAATATATTTCTCTGCATTACCTTCTTATTTTGACCTTGTGTAGTTTTCATTGTTTAATAATTAGATCCACTGAGGTTTCCAAATGCCAGCGTCCTGTAATCCTTCTAATGACTGTAAAGTCTTCCTCAAGAGCTTGCAAAAATTTACTCTTTGAAGAATGTATCCCTTCCAAAGAAAAGAAAAAAGTCCTTCATTGTACTTGCCCTACATCTCTACTTACACGTGGTGCTTAGTTACAGACAGGATACAGACTACGTATTCCTGAGAATTTTGTAGAACTATGTTAGAAGATTAGAATGGTAATAACTTGTTCATTTTTGTTGTGTAAGCAGTGGCAAGTATCTAAGATACCCTCAGCAGTTTGCATAGTGAATGTTTTTTTGGGCAAAGTGTAGGCTGATTAGATTAAAAATTAATTTTTCATTGTAGATCTCCTAGTAGACATTATTAGATCATGTTGCTTGTTTGAATGATGATTTTAGAGTATTATTAGTAGTAATTATTTTTTTTATTATGTGGGTTTTTTTGTTTTGTTTTTCATTGGCAGCAGGTAATGATGGATTGCTGAGTTTAAATCTCTCTGTATCAGTACATATCAAATCTAGATAGGCCAAATTATTTCTTATCTAAAACAGAAACAGTGCAACACTTTTTATTAGGTTCAAGTCTTTTCCTTAAGCTTTTGTGGCAGAGTTAACAATTGACCTTTTCCCTTTTTGAGGAACAAAGACTACTTCTGTTTTGAAATTCTGGAAAGGTGTTAGACCTTCCTCAGTTCACTAATCAGTGCTGTGGCTCGGTGTCCATGATGGTGATGGCATAGTGAAAACTGTCACAAGTTCTCTTCAAGTTTGATAAGCATTTGGATTTTACTTGGAGTAAATGTCTGTTGTATGTTCAAGCATTTGTTTGCTACACTTCAAGTTTGTGCATGAATTCATAAAATGCCACAGAGTAATCATGAAATACTAATCACCTATTTACAAGGATAAATGGCGAGGTCTTTCATTTCTGCAATTGAAATTAAAAAAAATCACCACTGCCACCACCCACTGAAATCACAGGTCGCAGTTGAAAGCTAATGTATCTAGCAAGATTTGAATAAACTACACTTTCACATATCCAAGTTACTTTCTAGAAGTTTCTGCCCTCTAGAAAATTGAAACCTACTTAGAAGCACAGAATAGTTTGGGTTGGAAGGCACCTTAAAGATCATCTAGTTCCAAACCCTCTGCCATGGGCAGGGACACCTCCCACCAGACCAGGTTGCTTCAAAGCCCCATCCAACCTGGCCTTGAACCCCTCCAGGGATGGGGCAGCCACAGCTGCTCTGGGCAACCTGTTCCAGTGTCTCACCACTCTCACAGTAAAGAATTTCTTCTCAATATCTAATATAAATCTACTCTCTTACAGTTTAAAACTCTTACCCCCCATCCTATCACCACATTCTCTGATAAAGAGTCCCTCCCCATCTTTCCCTGTAGGTTACCTTTAGGTACTGGAAAGGTCTATAGTGTCTTCCCTGAGCCTTTTCTTCTCCAGGCTGAACAACCCCAACTCTCTCAGCCTGTCTTCATAGGAGAGGGGCTCCAGCCCTCTGATCATCTTTGTGGCCCTCCTCTGGACTTGCTCCAACAGCTCCATGTCCTTCTTATGCTGGGGGCTCCAGAGCTGGACATAGTACTTAAAGGCTATCACTTTCATCTACTTAATTCTCTGTCTAATGACATTTTATTCTAATTACTGGCTACCTTCCTACCTGGTTATCAGTTATTTCATTCTTTCCTTTTTTCCCCCTTTGATCTAATATTTTCCATTGTTTGCCAATACTAGGCCTTAATATGCTTTAGCAGACCATAGAAATATCCTGATAAATCTTACAATTTTCCTTTTAACTTTCTGTAGTTGCTTGTTGACATTTGAATGCAAATGTAAAAGCTAGTGACTTAAATTTCAAAACCAAATAACCGCTCCTATTAATTTCAGTGTGAGAAATACAGCTAAATTTTCCAAGGTGACATTGCAAATCAGTCTTTCTGACTGTATAAAATTTCAAAAGTCCCTGTGCATATGGCACTATTCCAGATTTTAAGAAATGAAATCACCTAAAAATCAACTTTCCTTTTCTCTTCCATCCCTGATCTCTTTTGTTCTTGAGAAAGTCTCCTGTGTTCTAGCTAGTTGATAGTTTTGAAAGGTCTGCAGTTTCCTGACCACACTTTGAATAGCTTTTGATAGAACTATGAATTGCTTTCATTCCAATTAAAATAAAGCAACAAAAAAAATTCAAATAAAGATCACTTTTAGTAATCCATACTCATAAATATGAACAAGTATGACATGATGATTCTTTTAATGTACCCAGGATGAATTAGGCTATCACTTTGGCTTTGAATGGTCCAAAAGAAACAAACACCAGACAGAAACCAGAATTATTGATGTGTTTGCCTTTGAAAAAAGGAAAGCCTAAGTCTTTGTGCAAAGATCACACTGTGTTTAGAGCCCATTTATTTAAATCAGTGACAAAAAAAAAAAATCCCCATAGTTTTCAGTGCAAGAAAGTGCTGATTCTTATGGGAAGCCTTCTCTATTTGTTGGCGGAGGTGCAAAACCTTAAATCTGGGGGGGAAAAAATACCTTTCAGCAAAGTAATAAAGAGCTCTGGCACTGGTTATCTGAGCTGGCCCTGGAAAGAATCACATTCGTATTGTGAGCCTTATTACTATTTTGGGGGATAAATACATTTCTTTTCCACTTTTGAATAATTTACTTTCTTATTTTATAGTAAAAGGCGTTACTGCCAAAATAGTGTGAACATAATCTACTGCAATTAGCTAGCTAGATAACTTATGCAGTAGACCCAATGAAAACCCTAGATCATTTAAAATGTACTGAGACTGCTTAAAAAAGCCTTAGGAATAATTTTATAAGTTATAAAAGTAGTTCGATGCAGAGTTATTGTATGCTTTTGTCTGCTTTCATCCCAGTGCTTTCTAGCCCCATCTTTAAATACAGCATGACAGTAACTCTTCCTTTTTGAATTAAGGAAACATTCTCCTGCACAACCTATTTGGGAGATTTCTGTTCTGAAGATGGATGTGGGTTCTGATACTGGATTTTGAAGAAGTTGTTGTGCCCAGTGTACTCTATATATGGCTGGGTAAGAGAGAAGGAGTATTACATTGTACACAGAACAAAAAAATTCTTGACACGCAGAATGGACTGTTGCATGTTCACATTATGCACCCTACAAATCATCTTTGACACTTTGTGACTTTAAATAGCTGTTTCTCAGAAATCTCTGTCTTGGTGCTTTATATGGCTCTCATTACTATTGTTCTCAGAGCAATTGCAGAACATTTTTTCACCTCCTAGCATTCCTGTGGGGTAGAAAACTAGTATCTTCACTTTAGAGCTGGCTTAAGACTGAACATAATTGGACCATTTGTCGGATCTATAGTCATCTTCTTAGAGGAGGTCTACAAGCATGGATTCAGTCTGGTGTGAGATACCCTTGTGTCTGATCATTAGACTGTCCATCTTGCCTCTAAATCTGCTGGCTGCCATATCGCTCAGGGGCTAAGAACTTTCTAATTGTTTTTGTATTGAAAGAATAAATCTTTCATAAATATTTTAAGATCTTTCGCTCACTTATGTTCTCATCTTTGGGCTCTGTGTGTATGAGGATCTAGCTCTGAAGAAGGCTAAGCTTGCTTCCTTTTCAGAAGGCCTTAAAGCTTTTCGGAGCATTGGTCGTTCAAAAATAATAGAAAGCCTTCTAATTTTCTTAGGCTGTACACTCTGCCTTTAGGATCCTGGCCCAGAATGTACCAAATCAGAGAACTCAGGATTTCAGAGGCCATGCAGGGAAGGGCTCTTGTCCTTCATGACATCTTCAAAGTGCTGCTCTGGAATCCTTAAAAAAAAATCCCTTCTTCTGTAGTACTTCTATGAAGAATGGAAAGGAATTGTAAAGAATGGAAAGAAACAAATTTTAGGCCAAATGAATTTTCCAGATTTCTGGGGAGGGTAACAGCTTGTCTTCCTTCTTGAGAGAATTATTATTAAATGTGAATTTCAGTAATTGCACTATTAAGAAAAAACCATACAAGCACCTTTACTTCAAATGCTACCTCTTTACCTGTTTTCACAAACTATGTCTTCTTAGTGTTCTTTGGCAGAAGAAATACTTTAGGGGAAGGTGAGATTTTCTCTCTTGTGTCACCTGATTCTCCTTCATTAGCAGGATCTTTCCATCTTAATCCTACAATCAGTTTCTTTCCACTTCCTGTATAGAAAGTTATTTGCATCAGAATTGCTGAGTAAGGACACCTCAATTTATAGTAGAATGTTATTTATGCTGAAGATATTAATGCCAGCTAATATTCTTGTTTCTTGTTCTATTTCTCTTCCGTATTTGATTTTTGGTAATTGGCCCAACTTGTGTCCCGCTATGGGAACTTGGCAGAGAGAGAGGGATATAGAACAGAGAAAAAGATTTGTAGGTGGCAGGGACAGCTTGTGTATGTGGCTGCATATGTATGTGAGCTGGCATAAAGCAAGGCTATGTGGCTGGGAGCTGTGTAACTATTACTGTATAGAAATCCTTATCTATCTGAGATTGTGACCCAAGAAGGGCAAAAGAAATGTTTACGGGTGCCCCACTGGTGTTCGATTTCTGTACAAGAGTGATCAGCGTGCACTTAATTACTTCCCCAGAGATTATATCCATGCAAGGGTGAATCATGCAACTCTTGCTTGACTCATGGCTGGGAAAAAAATGGAGTTAGCACAGTCCAAAATGGCCTGGATTTGTGGTCTCGAGGAGAAAAATAAAACGTATATTTACACAACAGATGTAGGTAGTGAAGGATTTGCCGTTCAGTCCTTCTTATAATGGTGAAGGAAGGACTTTTTTTTTAAACAAAAAGGCAACTTAAATTGAAAGTTAATATATTGCCATTCCACCTCTAGTTGTGATCTTGCTTGATCTGGTGAGTTAAACGGGGAAAGTGCATGTGACATTATTAGACAAAAACTAGGCAATAGAGGACAGAGTATTTTAATTGCTCAGAGGAACCCTTCCTCCTGAGTCAGAAATAAAGCTGCATCTCTACATGGTGTCAATGGCAGTATGTTGGTGGTGAATTCGCCTTTGAATAACATCTAACGCAGAAGTTGTGATGATCAGTGGTTATTAGAAACCAAAATGACCTTTTTTTAGGACAAGTGCTTTGGCTGCATCCAGTTTTTGGTAAGTGCTTTGCATCTGTTCCAGTTTTTCTTGTAGTTCTGAGTGGAAGTGTTGTTTTCTTGTTTCTTTGCCTAAATCTGTTAGATGGTGGTGTTTTCTATTATATTTTGGGTTCCATCTGAGAGACAGCTCATTTAAAGTGGTGGGGGGAAAGCCTCTACAAGAGACGGATATTTGATGCATCCCACTGAAATCCATTTGTAGGGAAGGCACTATGTTCATTCAAAAGTAATTCCTTTATAGGGGTATTACTGACTTTAAGACACTCTCTTCCCAGTTGGAATGGGAAGCCACTGGAAAGGAAAGAACCAGTGTGTTTTGAGTTCCACAAATAGTATTGCGTACATGGGGTGTTAAATGGCTTCTCTTGCTATCAGGAGAATTTACAGCCCCAGGTTTGCAGGTAGGACAGGATATTCTGGACGTTCACCCCCATATAAGTCAGAGTGGGTTAGTTTCTCCAGGTTGTGGCAGTTTCCGCAGCGGTTCCTGAGGGGCTTTTTTTGAACTCTGCCTCTCTTGTTTAACATGGCAGCTCGGAGAGTCCAGATACATTTAACACGTACCGCATTCAGTTCGCATTTGGTTTTAAAGAAGTCATTTTTGCTCTCTGCGGAGGCTTCAATTATAGAGGGCCAAAACGACGGGCGTAATTAAGGCGAGCGGTGGGATACCAAGCGGAGAGCGCTTTGGCGTTTCCACCGCCGAGGATTTCGCTAAATCCTAGCTTGATTAATCTGTTTAAACATCTGTGCCATCCTCTCGTCTCTGCAACTTATCCCCGGGTATCTCTTTCCCTTCCGCTGCCTGCCCGCCCTTGCCGGTGCCTGCCTGCTCCTAACGCATCCAGCACCGACCGCCGAAACGCTCCCAACACGATGCCTTCCCGGTAACCGACGCTTCGGCGGATGATCTTGTCCTCCTTGAAATGCAGCTCACAGTCGCCTTCCGTAGCGGAACCGCAGGGCAGAGCCCACAATAATTGAGAAACCGGATCGAAGCGGGGCCCGGAGGACGCCGGCAGCTCCGGGAGGGGAGGGTGGCGAGCCCGGCTCTGTGCCACCGAGCCACCCTGTTGCCACCGAGCCATCCTGCTGCCACTGTCCCCCCCCCCCCCC
>NW_015090800.1:4765121-4766771 GCF_001431845.1 Calidris pugnax | reverse complement strand
CCACCCTTCCAGGCCCCGGCGCTCCCCTCGCCTCGTCCCCCCACTTCTCCAGGCAGCCGGCTCCAGCTCGCCTCCTTGACGTCATGTCTGTAGCAGGCAGGCTTCGGCAGGCGCAGTGAAGGCAAAAAAAAAGCAGCGTTGTTAAACTTTCAGCTCAAGTCCGGCGGTTTCCCCTGCCGCCCTGCGCGGGGGGCTGCGTGCAGCCGCCGCAGCTGGAACATCTGGAAGCGTTCAGTGTGTCTGTCTGTCTGTCTGTCGGCGAGAGGGAGAGAGCTGAGGGAGGGGAGGGAGTAAAGGGGCTGGGACTGTGCTCTCTTCCTCTGCAGAAACAGCTCCCTGCCAACACAACGCGCTCAGAATGGCTTTGAAGAGGAGGAGCAGCAGCGTTTGAACATCTCTCTCTCTTTTTTTTTTTTTTTTTTGCCTCCTTTTCTTACTCTTGTAGTTGGTGGATTTTTAAAAAGACATTTAACCCTCAGAGGTTTGTCCTGGATGCTTTTGCTTTTTCCTTTTTTTTTTTTTTTTTCTTTCCTCCCTCTCTCTCTCGTTTTCCCCCCTTCCTGTTCTTTTTTATGGTTTAACAGCCAGAGGTGCTGTGCTAAATTCTTGGAAGGGGCCCGGATGTACTGAGGATGCATTGCAATTTCACTAAAGGAGGCAGTAGTGGAAAGGATCAGTTTTTGGTGTTTGATGCAATAATGGGAATCAGGTAATAATAAAAGGAGAAATTCTGCAGCTTCCATTCTTCCTTGAATTTTACCAAGCCGATTTTCGGAGGGATTAATCTGGACTCCTTTTAAATGGTCAATGAAAACAAGAGGATGTACATTCCAGAAGAAAACCATCAAGGTAAGCCTGAGATTTACCTCCGAGGATCTAACAACCCCTTCTCTTCCCCTACCCTTTGTCCCTAACACCTCGGTTCCATCCAGCCGCCGCTGCCACAAGCCGGGGGGGCAGGCGGAGGGGCCGGGGGGGCAGAGGACAGCCTTTGACACCGCTTCCCATTCGGAGCGCCCAGCTTCCCTCAGCTGCAGGGAGACCTCCCCAGCCCCTCGGGGAAGGGGGGCTTCGTCAGGAAAAGCCGGGCAAAGAAAAGTTGCTTTAAGTCGCCCGTCGTCGCCTTCTAAGGCGGAGGGGCGAGGAGGGGCGGCCGGCGGAGGGGCTCCGCGCTGTGGCCGGGGGGGCAAAAAGCGAAGCCGCCCACCAGCCCGCTCCTCCGTGGCACGGGGAGATGGACTCGCAGCGCGGCCACAATTAGCGGATCTTTCTCAATTAATATCCTCCTAACCCCCATCTGGGTACGGCTTCGTAAGGCACCGGGAGCCCTTCCCTTCTCTTACGCTATTTCTAATCTCTCACACCAAAGGGGAGGAGAAGGGGGAATTATCTATTTACACACATATACACGCGCACGTACGGAGAGAATTAGGGACAGCGGGGAGTGCCTGGATGAAAATTAAAGTTGGCTTTTACTCGGGGCAGTGATTTCTCGCCCAGCTCCTCTTAGGATCGTTCGCATCATGGATACCCACACCCCGTGCTGCTGCTGCTCCTCGGCATTCCCAAACGGCCCCCGCTATTCCCTGGAGTAAAACTTTGTTTGTCCAAACTCCAGAAGCCTTACCCCCCCCTCCTCCCCCCTCCCAC
>NW_015090800.1:4672618-4765079 GCF_001431845.1 Calidris pugnax | reverse complement strand
CCAAACCCCCCCCGCCCCCGGCCAACTCCTCCTTCGTGCCCCCCCCCCCACACCTTCATCCCCCTCCTTGACCTGCAGGACATCCATCCCTCGGCCGGGGCCAACTACCCCTCCCCACAAACGAGCCCCCACCCGCTGCCATGGACCACCTGCTTTGGTTGGGGGGGGTAGAAAAAGAGGGGGTATCGGCCTGGAGAGGGTCCCCACCCCCGGTGAGCTCCCCAGGTGACTCCTATTCCTGATGTTGGCAGTGGAAGGTTCAGCAGGGGAGGTGTATTAGCTCTGTGGCAGCCCTTAATGGTGGAGAGACAGCGAGCTTTAGAGATAACACCACCCTCCTTCTGATTAAATGCAGATTAAAATGAAAAAAAAAAACCAACCCACCCAAACAGCCCCCCCCCCAAAACCTCAGCACCCTAAGCCACTCTATAGAAATGAGGTGGGAGGGGAAAGGAAGCAGCCCCTGATCCAGAGTGCTCCTTCCAAGTGGGAGCGAGTCCGCAGCACATGCATTCAAGCAGGCGTCATGGGGCTGCTCTCCCTGGACCAGAGCTGATAAAGTGGACGGAGAGCTCAGCCTCCATAGCAATATGCCAACGCTATGGCAACCTAAATCCAGCTCCCTCCTTATCAGCTGCAGTGATTATATAATTGGAGGAACAGTTTTGCATCTGTCTCTTGATGCGGGTTGTCATTACTCCCAGGTGAAAGAGCAACTTCTAAAAGCAAACAGAAAATCAGCCAGGTGGAAGAAAGTTCTGTTCCCTGATAGTGCTCGGGCTGCCATTTATTTACCATCTATTTTTATTTTGTGCAAACAGCACCCGAAAGGTTAAATTGATTAGTAGGCAAGAAAACCTGGTGACAAGGAGATGGGAGCAAACCAATCACGGTGTGGAATGGAGTAATTAAAGCAACCACAGACTCCCACTTAACAAGGTGGAGGTAAAAGAGATGAGTAGAAGGCAAAGCTGTGTCTGTGGTGCTGTTTTGCTCCTTGCTTATAAGAAGAAAGATTGATTTGGAGAAGTGCTTTACTCTTGCATCCTCCTCAGTTGCTGGCAGCAAGGTGAATGTTCCAGATACTACCAATGCGAGACAAATTTTAGATGTCTGCTCTTCAAACGTGAGTGATGTGACTAGGCCTCTGCCAGCAGCTGCTTTCTGCACGTGTCTGCTCTCAGTTAGCCCCTTTTCAGCCTACCTGAACAGCCTTATGCTCAGGAGTCTGGCCAGCAGGGAAGCTGGCGTAATAGTGGCTTATTAAAAATAAATCAAACCTGCTAGAGGCCACTGGCTAGTTTATGACAGTTATGGGGAAGAGGAATTGTGTTTGAAAGCGCTTTGTTGACTTCTTAACTGCTAATTTGGGTAGGTTTGTAATAGACTTGTTTTATGCTTTTGAATGTGATCTTTGTAAGCTGCAAATCTTCCACCCTAAAATTAGAATTTTCATATTTTTTTATTATGGTAGTCTCCTATTGCACAAAGAAAAGGGAACTGATAGTATTTGTTGATGCTGAGATACTTTTCAATGTTTATTTTTGCTCCACAATGGAATCCATTTTTATAAAAATTAATTATTCATTGTTACCATAGAGCATGTGTTTATCTAGAAAATTTTAAAAAGCCGCTTGCTAAACATCAGAAAAAGCTTTCAAAACTAACGACATCACATTTAATGCACACGTGGGACTGGGTGGAATCCTAGATGGGCATCTTTAATACGTTCCCTCATAATATTTTGAAAACTTGCACCCATAATATAAAATGGAAAAATCAGTTTTCAAACCCACGTTTTACAGCCCTCTCAAGGGAGGGAGGGGAATGAGTCAACCTGGCCTCTGGTATCACAAGTTTTGAATCTCGAAGCGGAGTTTAACCATCTAGTTACATTTCTCTGCTTGCGATTCTGGTGTTCGGCGGGGTCTTGCCTAGTGAGATTTGGTGACCAGCTAGGAAATTAAACAAACCTGGTAGTTTTGCTGTGTTTTTTAGTTCCAGGGGTGAGGTGGAGGTGGGAGGGAGAGCGGGGGGGGGTCCCGGTACTGCCTCTCCCAGAAGGTGGCACTACAGGGCTGCGGAGCCTGGAGTCCTGGCCCTGCTCCAGAGGGGTTTGGCAGAAGACACTTCTCGGGCTGCTTCATCCAGCTTTTCAGGAGGAAAGGCCAGGCATAGCACTAATAGATACCTATCTACCCCCGGAATAAAATTCATTAGGATTGAAGAACCCCTGGTAGGTCACTTACTCCATATAGTAACTATCCTCTGAGTGAAAAGCCATTTCTGATACCGTGTCTGAACTACCCTTCCTTCAATTTCATAGAATACCTCTGGGCTTTGTCCTTATTGCATATTTTGAACAGATTTCTACCTGCTGCTTGTAAAAAAGAACCCCCTCGGGTATTTGTCAACCATAATTAGGTCTTCTTGCAACCTCCTTTTCTAACCTGCACATACTCTGTTCTTGAAATCTTTCCCTGTAAGACGCTCTTTTCATAGTCCTTGTATCTTTTGTATCTGTTAAATTAAGAACTAATTAGTATTCCTTTTATTTCTCAGAAGCCTATTGATAGTGAGAGGGTCAAGTCACAAGCATAGTCCCTGATGCATTTTCTGACCTGACCACAAATATTCCCCTTAACTTTGCAGGTATAACTACAGGGATGATTGTGTACACTTCACAGCTGATTTCAGTTGAACGGTTGAAATCTGGCTCATGCTGTGCTACAAGACAAAACCATTGGAGATATGGACTATAATTTATTGGATATTTGCTTTAATTTTCTGCTCTATTTTCAGAGTACCAGTTTTATTTCCTGTATTTTTTTGGGGACAATGCTTTTACACGTAGGAGAAACCGTGCTCTTTCCATGGTGACAAAGTGATCAGATTAGGAAACAGTCTTCATTTTTGAGTGTTTGTATTTGTGTTCTCGTTTTGCTGTAAAGGTTTGTCAGAATAGGCGTTAGTTGTGGTGCATAAAAAATGCCTCTAAGTGGTTTGAAACAGCTTATCTCCAGGATTTTTTGGGGAAAAAAATCTGAATCACTGTTTTAAAATGCAGCACTAAAATTCCAGCCTCCACTGATTCAACAGTAAACATTTGTGTTTATAAAGTATGATCTTCTGCCTCAAGGCACTGGCAACATTCATTAAGTGTTAAGTGTTTAATTCAATATAATATGAAATAGCAGTGTAATACAAAAATATTTATTATAATGCTCTATAACAGTACTTAAATATTCTGCATAAGGCAGTGCACTGCATTTACTTGTGAAAGTTGCCAGCAGAGTCTTCAGAAAAGTATTCAAGTGCTTTCATCCATTTCCTACCCTTAAAAGGAGTATTTAAGTATCCTGCTGAAGGCATGGAATTTAAAGTATATACTTCTGAAAGATTTCCTTTGAAATTATCTTCAGTTGTGGAGACCGATGCGGGTTAGGTCATCCTCAGCGTTCCTGCTGACTGGCTCTTCCTGAAGTTTGTGAGTTCCTGCAGCCATGAGCACGTACACGTACAGACCCAGCTGGCACGCTCCCTGCAACCAAGACACCCTTAGCAACCCACTCTTGGTTGCATCTCCGCTCTGCAATTGAATATGTTTTGGGGGTTACATGTGTGTAATTCACTGCAGCGCATGTGATGCGTCCTTGCCACATGGAGTTCATTTACCCTACCGAGATATTTACTTTGAATTATTTGTCCTCATCTTTTTGTTTTGGTTCCTCAAAACACTTGAATTCAGAGAACGTATCGTGTAACTGCAGCATTACCACATATGCTTAGGTTTGGCTTGCTTGCTTTCAATTTTGTGGAAAATGAGTCTATATCCATGCTTAAAATAGAATTCATCTGAATGGCGATCATTCTAAAACTTACTTTTTGTGTGTGTGTGTGCGAATTGTCATCTTGGTCATTTGACTTGTTAGGAACTGTCTTGTTTAACCCTTTGGGGGAATTAATTCAAGGGCTGGACTCGGTGAAGCTCAGGAACAGCAAATACAGGATCTCTTCTGAGCAAATGTGTTCTCTAAATTTATTGTCTCTCAACCAACATAACAGATGTGACTATGTGCAGTAAAAGTCTCTCTTAAATTATTGAAAACAACAAATCAGATCAACACTGAAGAAAGCTTTTACCAATGGCAGATATATGGCTTACAAAACATAATGTTATTAAATGGTTCAATTGCCTATCTTTTTTTTTTTTTTTAAGACTGTAGACAAGCCCAATATATTTTTTGGGCCAATCATTATCTGAAATGCTGTTTCTTTATTTAGATGGTGGGGCTTAGATGAATATGAGAGAAATGATATTAATTAAAATGTTTATTACTGGATTTCAGCATCATTAATTTTAAGAAAAGAAGACAATATTAAGCATTCAGGGGTATTGGTTACCACTGAATACTTTTCCTTTTGATATAGTTCTTCTATTACTTAACATAAAATTGGCATTTTTTTTTAATTTTTATCAACGGAAGTTTTTAAAAAATGATTATTTACCATTTTTAGATAATTTTTACTTTCTTGGAATAAAAGCATCATTGTGCATTTAAGCTACTTAGGGAAGGATGAGGTGGGGGGAAAAAAAATCCCTCTTTTTTTGTTATGGGAGAGGAAGCTACAGTCAGTCTTCTGTGCAGAGAGCATGGTGATGGGCTTATGGTGCTTCCACCAGAGAAGAGATAGAGTTTTAGGTGGTAGAGTAGTCCTGCTGGCAGCTCTGGAATACAACTGAAATTGTTGGATCAACTGGAATACAGCTGAAATTGTGTGATCACAAGGGCACCTGTTGCTATTTCAAAGTAGTCGTGGGATGAAACAGTGTAATCTATAGTATATACAAGTCTTTGAAAGAGCCCTTGAAATAGTTCTGTCAGTTTCTACAGATAGAAATAACGAGAGTGTTATAAACTTCATTAAGAACTTGAGAAAGATTCAGGGTAGTTCTCTTTCAGCTGGTAGAGTCACAGGTGTATCTGTACTCTGTATAGAGATTTCCAGAACAAAAGGCCTTGCTGAATTTCTCCCAGAAACTTAAATATAACATTAGATATTAGATGGTTTTGATTGTTGAATTTGACAGTACATTGGTGGCGGGGAAAAGCAGAAAAGATTAATATATGTATTGTAGAAGGTGACAGAATTTGATGGAATCACATTTTGTCTTTATTTTGTCATGTTGGCGGTTGTCCAGATACCAAGGTTGAATTATTGTCATCTACATCTGAGAAATTATTAGCGCAGTTCATCTTCAAGAGAAGCTTAGATTGAGGGGAACCCAATGATGATGGCTTTGAAGCTGGTCTGCTCCGTATGTCACCTTCCCAGGCATCTCTCCCAGAAAGGATGTTTCTGGGAGATGCTGCTCTCACTGGTGCGTGTTTCACTGCAAAGAATTGCATTTCTAAGGAGCAGGCATTAAATAAAATCATAATGTGGGATAGAAGGGACCTGCAGAGACCAGTTCAATACCCTGCTCAAAACAGGTCTAATTAGATGAAGTTGCTTAGGGCCACGTCCAGTCAAATCTTGAATTTCTCCGAGGTCAGAGCTTCCACAAACTCACTGGGCAGCCTGTTGCGGTATTTAACTACTCTCGTGGTAAAAACCAACCAACCAAAAAAAAAAATCCCCCCAAACCAACCACATTTTCCCTAGTATCTGCTCTGTATATTTAAATCTGAGATGTAATTTACATATGTCAGCCAATAGCTAAACTGCACCACGTTTCTGTGTTTAATCATGGTAGCCGTTTGTTGAAACTTTGAGATGGACGACTTGAGGGACTTTGCCTCAATGTATCCCACCAGCTTCAGAGTAATTTGCTTGTTTTTTTGGAAATATCATAGTTTATAGGTGAGGTGTGACAGACCTGGAATCTTAATTGCTCTGATAGATACAGTGAGGGGGGTGTTTTCCTGCACTGTGCAAGAAGAGCTTTCATGCAGAGTTGTGGCTGGAGAGGGAGACCGGCACGTATAATGATGAGGTAGTACAAATCTATCAGTTGTTCACTTTAATGTTGCAATACATGTTACATATCAAGCCAATAGACGAATTCTCCTATAATTTACAAACATTTCACTGAATCTAACGACTTACTGTTGGGATATATATACCCACACATAAAATCGCCATGGAATTGATGACTAGAGGGCTTGAATCCAAACAGGATGGGGGGTCCTAACTTTGATTTAGATTCCTTTTTTACTACTGACTAAGGAAAATTAGGAAAACTGTTCATGGATGCTCTATGGGGTGTTAGAAGCTTATACAGGAATGCTAAGACTATGTATCTGTAGAGGACTTCTGCAATTTTCTTTTTTAGTCTGTGTGTGTGTTCCGTTTGGTTGGTTTTTTTTAATCCCAGATATCAAATTCTTAATCGCAATGGCTGCTCAGCAGGCAAAATACTCAGAATCCGTAAAGAGAGACCAGCGAGTTGAATCTCCTTCAACAGCTGGGAGGAGTTATCAGAGTACCAGTTAAAGGCCTGTCCACGGGGAAGGGGAAAGAGGTTATTTAACCTGACACATGTAAGGAAATAAAAGAAATCCACAGGATTGATCGTTCTCCTGAGCTAGGCACCAACAGATTTAGCGCAGTTAAAAGGGAGGGAAAATTTGCATTTTTGCTGAAAGATAGAAGATTAGAATAAGGTAATTTTTAAGGGTGACTGGAGACTTAATGGTTTTCAACCCAGACCCAGAAAGGAGACCAAAAAAATTTGGCTAATCCCATGGGAACTCTCTTTGCATCTTGTACATAAATCTTAAGAGTTAATTGTTTTAAGGAAAATATTGTCTGAGATCCCTCTAACCTTAAAGGATGCTTTACCATATGTTTAAAATATGCTTCTCTAAATGGTATTGTTATTTATCTTAAATTTTTCAGGTTTTCAGCCCGTGATGTGGATGGTTGCCTTTGGGTATTTTGGAAAAAACAATTAAATATGACTGAACATGACATTATAATTACAAAGTAAATATGCTCTAATTGAGTAATTAACTCAACATTTCTTCCTAAAGGCATTGTAGGAACGAATTCATGTTACTGATCAGATTTCAGATTCTTTATTCCAAAGGAGAAAAAAAAAGACTTTTAGTCTTCAACATGGCTGACTTCTTAAGATTCCTCAGTTTTTGAAATTTAGTATGTATTTTGGATACATGAGAGGTTCCTCTAACACTTCTTGTCAGATGAAATAATCTTTTATATCTACAAAAAAGTACCTGTGTCTCTTTGCTTGCAAGTCAGTCCGACTCTGTGAGGTACAAGCTATATTCTGCTTCATGCATTATTGACAAAAAAAATAATTCTGAAATTGAAACTCGTATGATTTAGCTGTTAGTAGTAGAGTCCGTGAGTTTTAGATACAGAAGTGTTACAATAGACTGTGTGAGAAGCAATGGAATCCAGGTGAATTCAGGAATTAAAACTGATGTTTGTTGAAGATAGAGGAAAATTAATTATTGCACTTAAATGCATTACATAGTGTCTTTATGTTGAATTTTATGTTTAATACAGATCAACAAATATCAGGGAGTTAGTTAAGTCTTAAAAGTTAAGACTGCTATGCAATGCCAAGCTTTCATGTGTTTTCTTTCTTATAACTTTCATATAGTTCACAAAAGAACATTTTCCATGCAGACCCCATATATTTAGAAATTTGGATGTAGTTAGGTATGAAGGGATCTGATTTCCTTGGGATGAAGTTAGCATATTGATAGCAGTTAGCAAATTAAGTCAAATAAGCCCAAATGCCATTAAGAAAAGAGAGGAAATCCATAGTATTCATTACTTTCTTGAGTTGTAAACAAATAGACTTGCATGCAGGGAGGAAAGCTTCATTTGTGTGCTGAAATTCCCATATGATACTTAAATCGCCTATTATTGCTGATTTAAAAATTGTATAAATGCACAGAGTGTATTCAGGTGTAATTTAAATTTAAATTGGTGTCTTTAGAGAGAAGTAAAATGCATTTATAGAGTGAAAACTGAAAGTGATCAGGCTTAATTGTGGTCTTTTGTAAGACTGTATTCAGGAGCAACAGGTAGGAGTGAATTACACGAAATTTTTACATCACTTCCACCTAAATTAAATTTGTAAGTAAAAAGCTGGAGAATTGCAGACATCAGTTGGGTTTGGTGCAGGTAGTGTCAAAACTGAATTGTTAAATCAGTGAATGGCTTGAGTGATATCTTTTGTCTGTCACATTCTCACTGGCTTTGGCTCAATCGCACAAATCCTGTGAGTGTGAAAGGTTTGTTAGCAGGTATTTGGAGTGTGTTAGTCCTGTACAGAGTTGTACACTCTCTGCTGAGCTCTGAAACACGTTTCTCTACAGTTTTCTTGGAAAAGAGTTGTTTGTTATTTGTTAAATGTAATGAAGTTTATTGCTTAAATGAGAAATGGGGGAATCCCAAATTCCTGGAAAGTTCTCGAGGGACTTTGTTGATTCTATGTTAATTCTGAATTTTTTTGGATTTACATTATGACCAAAGGAGTTGTAGTTTAATTTTAATTTTGGATTTGAAAGCAAATGCTATAGTGACTGTAGTATAGAGGGTATCTCTTCTCAATTTGGCCATTATAGCAAAAGTCAGAAATACAAGCAGAGTGAAAGATTAAGATGAACATGACTTGAAGGCTTTTATCTGTTTTAAGGCAAAGGGTGTAAAGAAAGATCATAAGAGATGAAAACTTGTGTCCTAATTCTCATGCAGTGATAAAAGCTGTTATGCATGCCAGGAAGTCAGTCAAAAATAACTAGAGGTACTCGCTACTGACAGTTCCTAAAAACAACTAAAGTGTTTTAAAATAAAATAAAAACAAAAAAGATATCAAGCTTCAGAAAATTTGAGCATGGAGCTCTACAGGGGCTTGGCAGAATTTCCAGAGAGGTATCTTAGCGTAGAGTCAAACTTCAACTGCTTTTAAAAGGATTGAATCTTAAAATGTGAATAATTCAACAAAACATTGCAAAAAGTTTTTAATGCTGATAATGCAACTTCTGTTACTTTGTATGAAACATGATGCTCAGACATCTTCCTAAGTGCTTTTAATTTGCCATGTGAGTTGCACAACTTAGAGCTTTTCTGTCAATAGATATGTATTTGACCAGAACATACGTCCTGCTGTCTTAATGCAAAGCTTATATTGAAAGAAGTTTCCATTTGAATTGTATGATACATATGGGTCAGCAGTTTTCTATCTATTTTTCTAGTACTTAGCGTTCTGTTTGAGAACTTTGCTGTTATTTTGTTTTGCCTTGACTTTGCTCTTATTTCACCAGAACATCTTTTTACTTTTATTTTGCGGTATGTATTTTTGAGATTTTGGCTTTTGGGCATTAAGCTGGTTTTTCATGGAGAACATTGGTGCGTGGAATGCAGAGCTGGGGTGGAGTGTTGCTGAGGATGTTGGCATGTGTGCCGTAGGGCCAGAGGATGCACCATTCAGGAGAAATATGGATGGAGAAACCCTATGAGGAATCAATCCTACAAATATCAGAGGGCAGGAAATTTATTCTTATACCATGTATCAGTGGTGTGTTGATACTTCAAAAGGAATGTGATGTCAGCTCATCCAGATGGCTTTTATTACTCGTCTCCCATGTCAGTGTTGAAATACTATTTTCAAATACTATTTAAAGCTAGAATTAGTGTAGAAGATGGAAAGCCCCACTTGTCATCTTAGGTTTTAAACCTCTAGTTCGTGCAGCTAGTTGTTTTAATAACAGTGTCTAAAGTATCTAAACCTGATTCTGCTGCTACAAAACACTGAACAGAGAGATTTAACAGATTGTCAGGTGCTATTTGGGAGATTAATGTAAAGACTAGAGTAGGGACATTTAGAGGATCAGTCTGTGTTTTAATTTATTTCTGTGTTAGGATGTAGACTTCCAGAAAGTCTGTCATACCTCTACAAAGGCTGTATTTCTTTCTTTTTGGAAGACTGGCAAAGAAATGTTTTTGTGAAGTTATCTACTTATGTTCCTATATATTTACATGGTCATTATTCCCATAGTATGAACATCTCCCAGTGTTGAACACTCTGTTGCTCTTCCCAACATGCCCAGTCAATAGGCTTGCAAAATTAATTTTCTTTCTCTCCATTAACTATGTTTTGAGTGTACGGTTATGTGAAGATATTACTCTGGGAGATTCAGGCAAAGATATTAATATGGCATTTAATTTTAATGAGATGAATGTTATGAAATCGTGTGTAGTTACTGATGTCATCAAGCCTGTAACAGACACCGACAGGTCAATACTGGGATGCTCCATCCATCTGGCTGGGTGTAAGCCAGGGAGATCAGCCCCTGCCCTGGTTCTCCTGACCACACAGGCAGGTCTCAATCTTGGGGTATGGTCAGAACAACAGGTTGGTCTGTTGTACTGGTCCAGCTGCGATGGGCAAGTGCAGGGCTCCCAATGGACACCCCCATATCATTGTTGTCCCATGATTTGCACTATACTTTTTTAGTTCTGGTGACTCTCCTTTTCACTGCCTTCATGCCAGCCTTCTCTGTCCAGTCTTCTCCAGAATAAATAACCCACCCTTAGTTATTCTTTTTTTTTTTCGCCCACTGGTCCCAGCTTTTCTACCCAAATTTGGTGGTTCTGATACTGGTACTCGGTAATCCTGGCCTTATTTGGCATTCCTGACACTGTTATCTGGGCACTGTTGGCCTCGCAATACTCCCCAACAGGACTCCAGCACTTTCTTTAACCGAAGTATGGTCGTCTCTGACTCAAGTCCCTCTTAAAGGTGTGTGAAATCTGGCCATTCCTCACAGTGGTGCCTGTAACTCTTGTCAACTTCACACTTTGGTGTTACATCTAGTAATTTCTCATGTCATATCCAGTAGTTTTCCATGTCGTGTTCAGTTACCCAGACCAGGACTGAGTCATCTGCATGCAACCCTAATACCAAGCATTCCGAGTAGTCTTAGCTTTGGCAAGTGAGTGCTGTATATTAATAAGTAAAGAGGATTCTCTTCTTTGTACTTACAATCTTTCCCTGGTGATCAGCAGTTTTATTGTTAGGAGTTGTAATGGTCAAAGAAGGAGGCTAATATCTTAGGTAACTGGAAACAAATCATCAGGCAGATTTGGTCAGAGATCCACAGGTTTAAGAGGAGTCAACGCAGAGGTCTTGGTGTGAACTTTGAACCTGATAATTTATTAAGGATTGTGTGGTTTTGCTTTTGAGCATAAGTTGCAGACATAAAGTGTGCTTCTCTTGAATGTAGGTGTTACCATGACCAAATGTGAATCTGACAGAAAAGGAGACTGCTGTCTGGTCACGGGGGACAGCACATGGTAGCATGTGGAGTACACACAGTGAACTTGGTGCTAATGGATATAAGAGGAATTATGCTCCCTTTTCCTCCCAACTCTGCACGTACATATCAGTAAGCACTACCAGGGCTCGAATAGCAACCTAGACAGAGAGGCATTTCTGGTTTTATCTGCTATCCTTCCAGTGTGTGTGTGATGGGACATTTTTATTTTTGTTTTCAAATGGTTGGAAAAAAATAATCTGTGCTCTGGAACCATTAGAATGTCTCAGAGATGTCTACAGTTGCCTGGTGCCTATACAGCTACGTGTGTGTGTGTGTGTATATATATATATATAGGCAAAAGTATAATTTGCTTAGTGGATAAGAATGAATAAGTGACCATGACTGGAAGGATCTAGCTGTGTTATGAAAGACTTGGAAAGAAATAGAAGGGCATGAAATAAGAGAGAAATGGTCTGTGTTTTTCAGGTTGTCATTCTTCATATAGTAAAATTAATCATTTGGATCATTTGGCATAGATTTCATTTTACTTCACTGTAGGTGCTCAAATTGTCTAGTTGGAGCTAATCATCTAGAGTTCATGGGTAGTCAGTGGAGAGGAAGGTAGCCATGGCCACAAAACATTATGGATATCTAAAATAGGGGGGTGGACTGCTTTTTTGGAGGTACTTAGCTATGCCTTGGTTGTATAGATAAAGGTTTGATGACGAAGACTAAATGTCAGATTTTAGATTGCTAGAACTAGTTAAATAAATTCCATGTTCTGCATGTGTGCTGATTTCTAATTTTGGTTCTCAACAACAAAAGTGTAGTGTGAAGATAGGAGTTATGTACCTGTAGTAAGTTTTTAGTAAGTCACCTGTCTTTCAGGTGACCTGTGTGAATGCAAATAGATTAAAGGTGTAACTACTGCCTGAATGCATGCCATTAAATAACAGACTGTTAAAGAAAACTGTAACTCATGAAAAATCCCTGATGGAAATTCAGGGAAGCTGCTTCTTGAGGGGTATCCCTCTGTCCAGCTGGGGTGAGAACAATTAATTTTTCCCAAAACTATATTTAGGAGGGGAGAATATTGTGAATGCCAAATAGGTAGCTTCAGGAAGGGGGTAGGACTTTCCAGGCAGCGTCAGAGAGGGATGGCAAGCGTGCCAGAAGACACGGCATCAGAGAAACCGTGCTGTAATCAGTTCAATCTGCTTCTCCTAGCTAGAGAGTGTGGTTAACCAGGCTGGCTGGAATGTACAAAATTTACAAGGGAAAATTAATAGTTAGGTAATAGCAATGTGGAGAGAGTTCTCTGTAGTAACTCTTTGGTTTGTGTGTTTTGTGCTTTTGGGTGAATAAATGCAGCATGCCCAATTTTGAAAATCCCACTTTTGAATCATTGCAGACTTATACAGTAACAGGATCCCAAAGAGAAGACAATTTGAGGTGCAAAATTAATTTAGTCTTTTTAACTTGGCAACTTTGCCCAACTTTGGATATGTTGGCAAAAAACCTTTTGCCTGCCAGAGCCTGGAGTACCAGATGAAGTGTGCCGGGTCTGTGATTTAAACAAGAGGGAGAGCCCTTGTCCCTCCAGGATGCAGCCAGAGGAGGAATAGAGAGGTATTTCATTCTGTTGACATCAGGAGAAAAGGTTAACCCTTCTCAGTAGGGCAGGTTTTTATTGTTGTAAATAAAGTTTGACACAATTTCTGTATATCTCTATACTATATTATCTCAAAGAACATGTATCTTTTTGATTTTTCTTCCTCTCACTGCCACAATCTGGGATATGAATGAAGTCTTTATGCATCATCCTATTACCTCTTTTTCCAGAATTTATAGCCTATTCTATCATATTGTCCTTTGCATAAGCTACATAGTGACTGAAAACCTGCCGTGCCTTCGAAGAAAGGCTGTGCTGCCTCGGCTACGATATGTGAAACAACTATTGTAGCTTCCCAAAGACCATCAACCAGAAATTCTACTCACAGAAATTGTCATCTATCACGGGGTAAACCATTTCAAAGCAGTACTTGCCCTTCTTGAAATAAACTCATTCTTGTGAGGTGTTTATAAAATAATTGAGCTTTGAAAGTAGGAAGTAAGGGGAGTTTTCGATGAATAATAATTTTTTTTTAAAAAAAAAGGTAGTATTTCCCATGAGTGGTTTCCACTTTAAAATTTCTATAGAAATCACAAACATATGCTATGCCTCTATGGGAAGCTATTCTATAATTTTGCATAGGGTTGTCTATGATGATTTCTGTCATCATTTCACCATTTGCTTTTGAATGCTCTTTTACTGCCTGTGCCTGGTAATGATACAGTGACTCAAAACTTGAGACAAGAGAATGTTTCAGGAAATGTATAGATTTAAGTGGGAGTAATTTACTTAAAATAACATAACTGTTTTTGTAACACTACTTTTCTGATTAAGCCATTGTGCTGCAAATAACTTGAAATAAGGACGACAATGGGGATTCCCAGTCTATGTGTGAAAATGTTGCATTTACCCCACCACAGGCCTCAATATGTTGTAAAGGATACCATTTTACAGAAAAATTTCCAATTGATGTATTTCAAATAGCAACATAATAGCTTTGTGTTTCTTACTGTTCTTGGGCTGTCTGTGGATAACAGATTTTTGAGGACATCTGCTAAACTGAGGGGTCTCACCCAGCAGTTTCTGAATCCTTTCATTTGAGAACTGACAGGGACATTAGAAAAATACCCAACCCCAACCTGAGGAGGCAAAGTGGAAGTGACCCCTGACATTTCACAGTTAAGTTTTCCACTGGTTTTTAGCCATGTATACCTTATTAGACATCTGAGTTTGCTCAGCTACAACTACCAAATATTTAATCTCATAGAGGCTTTTGCAGTTAGTCCAGGCCATGCAATGTCAAAAGTCTTTTGCATGCTGATAAATTCTGATCAATTTTTTTTTAACTCTCTCCTTATAGAAGACTAAATTATTGCAACATCTCATTTTAAGATCTTATGCACTCTACATTCTCTTGTACCTCTTTTTTTCTCTGTTCTTTATACTATTTTATTATTCTTTTTGAGGTGTGGATTCCAGAACCGGGGCCTGCGATGTTGTGTTCCATAGTAATGCTCTGTACTGACGCACTACCTGGGCTTTTAGGATAGGACATGTAGGTTGAAACTCATTGAGGTCCATGTTGTCTGTGTGTCAGTTCACTCTGACCGTTAGAGCCAGCCATCTGGTTCTCAGGACAAAGCAGCTCAGTGATGGAAGAGGAACTAACTTGTATGTACGGTCTGCTTCCAAACAGGGAGGGCACAATACTGATGCCAAGCTCCAGAGGTAATGATGGAATGAGAGCTGCCTACTCCTTGTAGATAAACTGGATGGTTTTTGGTTTTGTTTTTTTTGTTAAGGGTTTTGTTGTTGTTGTTTTGGGTTGGGTTTTTGTTTGTTTTCCTAACGAGCAGTAGAAAAGTCCAATCTCTTACCCAGTGCTCAGATGCTATTAGACTACTGGTTTGTGGGAAATTTCTTGCCTCTTTTGTGATGCTGATCCTATGAAGCGCAGAGCGCCCCAAAAAAGGAATGCAAAAGTCTCAGCTTTCACCACCTTCAGTGTGATCTGAAAGCTATCAGAAAGACAGAGCTGGAGCAGTGGCTGGAGCACTAATTCAATGGCAGTGCATAAATATCGCCCACTGACTTCTAAGCAAGTGCTCTACAAACCTGGTGTGCATCTGCTCTTGCCACCTTTGCTCTGGTATGTGTAAATTCAGTAATGATCAATGAATCTGCTTTTACATAAGCAGGATTTTTTATTTTTAGAAAGAATCTATAAAGACTGTCTCAAACATTTGTCTGCATCTACTGCAGAAAAGGTCACAGAGAAGCTGGTTAACAGTGTTTGTATAGACAACCAGTGACATCAGAACTATTTCAGGGGTTTGTGTTGCAATGTTTAACCTAAGATGTAAGCCAGATGTTGTTTTTTCCTCATACAGGTGCTTACAAAGATTGTCTCTTGCTAATTTTTCCCACCTTTTATTACCTTCTCTCCCCTCCCCCCATTTTTGCTACAGCTGCAGTCTTCTGATTTAGTGCCTTATTTAGTTTAGAAATGCGCTTTAGTAGAGCAAGTCAAGAGTGCTTGTTTTTGCATCTGGATATTACACATGCCTAATATTCAGACTTGGAATGTCTTCCAAGAGGACACCAGTAAATAGAAAATAATGTTAGAGAAAAGTCTGCATGTTAGAGATAGAACATGCTACTTTAGACACCAAACAATTCAGTAAAATTATTTTCCTCTGTGCAAAGTGGCTATAAAAATATGGCTCTAAATGTGTTAATGGTGCAATGCCTCTAGATCACAAAGATTTAGTTTGAATAAAAGGTTGTTGGTATTTTTTTTTTAAATTGCCTCCTAGTGTCCCCCTGAAATTGAAAGAAGCCACTGTTTTTCTTTGTTATACAGCATGGTTTATATTCATCCAGTTAGTAATTTTCTATGGGTTTGTTTTAACAGAGATTCGCAAGTGCAAGGGCTTCCTTTTCTTGTTTTTCAGAGAATGTTGCATATGGAGCATCCTCTTGAGATTCTGTGGATGAAAGGAAACAGAAGGATAGGACTGAGGCAGCATTTTTTTTTTCTTCCTTTGGTTCAAATTTTTTCTATTTTTGCATGATCTCTTTCTAGCACCTTAATGGTGCCAAGTTAAAAAGAGCCCTCTTGTTGGAATACTTTTATTTGTCTACAATTATTCAAAAATAAGATATTATTAACTAGATGACTGAAATTAGAAGAAAACCCGATCTATTTTTACATGCTTAATTCTTAGGATTTGCTAGAACTTTTTGTATAGTCTGTTTCAAAACTTTCCTTTTCGGTTGCTTTTTCTGATGTTTTGCTGATCATACTCCAAGCAGCACAGAGAAAAAAATAATCTGATTTTAAAAATAAAAAATGTGGTTTTTATAACACTAAGATTAATAGCTGAAATCAAAGTCAGTTTTGACACTTGAAACACCTTTTAATATCTTTTCCTTTGAAACTGTCTGCATTTCAAGAAGGGAGTGCATCTTTAATTTATTAGGATATTGCATGCGTTATCTAAAATTAGGTAAATGCAATCTAAAATAAATCCAAAGTTTTGTCTTTCTGAAAAGCAACAAATAGTTTTGGGGTGACTCTTTTGAGTAGGTGCTAATGATACGATTTACAGAGGGCTGGTTTTCACAAAGTATAATGTAGTAGGTATCTCTTAAAATTAGGTACATACTATTCTCTTAAGTTGTATGCCCAATACCTGAATGAACCTTTGATTTGGGCACCTACTGTGATCAGTCCTTACAACTCTACCTACACGTTTGGAGACAGTAGCAGTGGTGCAAGCTATGGTGCTGGATAGCCAAAGGAATTGATGAACTTTGACAATTTTGAATGAGGGGGCTAAAAAGCAGGAGAACTGTGGACTAGGTGGCCTTCAGAGGTCCCTTTTAACCCAAGCTAATGTGGATTAATGGCTTCCTCATGTGAGTATCAGCACTGGGAGGGAGGGTTGGCAGGGAGTACTTATGACTTGTGTAGGAAGGTTAGATATAGACTCTCCTTTCATACACTTGCTAAGATCTTTCCAACAAACTCTGCCTGCTGTCTGGATTTGTGCAGCTGAACACTGATCCCATAAACAGCAAGAGGAAGCAAAAAAAACGTGGCCTGGGAGAATTTGCACTGTGTATTGTTTACCAGGACTGATCTCTATTTAGATCTGGATGCTAAAGGGTTTGGTGTTTTGTGGTTTGTTTTTTTTTTTGGTTTGTTGGTTTGTGTGTGTGTCTGTCTTTACTGACATTCATATTGTCTGTAACTCAGATACAGACCTGGATAGAGATCTACCTGATGTCACTGGGAACAGACTGCTATTTCTGGACTGAGGATACTATGAGTTGGGAAAGAATTGATTGATTTTTCTAGGATGAAGAAGCATTGAAATTACGGGCTTTGAATTATTTAGATATTTGTACATATTTTCCAAATACGGTCACATGTTTTGGGCCAAAAGCAGCTACAGAGTTGCTCTGTACTTTGTGCACAAACCCATGTGCATGCACGTACTCCCCACACATAAGTGGGAGTCATTTCATCTCATTTAATTCACTTAAATTTTACGTGCTATTAAACTTATTTTTCAGATTACTTCTGTGCAATCTGAAGATTGGCACTTCCAGCAGTTGGTCTCACTTGTATTTCAGATACCTGTCTTCAGAATGGAAGAAATAGTCCTCTGTGCTGGCTATGCAGGGAGCTTAGACAAGATCCTTTTTTTTTTTTTAAATGGTTTGGGTAGCGTGAGGCAAATCAAATTTAACAGGTTTGTGTGTTGATTTCTGTCCCCCTCTGCATTCTCAGAAAAAGAATCTGGAGACCATCTAATACAGTAAAGAACCCGTAAAAGCTTAATTTCTGTAAAGAAGTTATATTTAGATTACTCACTAAAGAATAATCATTCACCAATAAGAAAATGATGAGTGGTTGAGAAGTTTGTCAGAATAATCTAATCTATGGAGTTACAGTTAATCTCCAGAGGAATTTTACTGAAATCAAGGAAATTTTACCAAAGATGTGCTTGAACCAGGCATCCTTAGTGGTGGTAACATTAATTGAGATGAATGTGCAAAAATATAGGTTTAAGTGAGAAAGTTCTCTCTTGATGCCTCCAATTGAGGATCTGTGCCTAGAGTCTGTCCAAGCAGCATGTTGTTCTTTCAAGAAACTCACCATGACGTGTACGCATGTTACTGCAAAGGTTTTGTACTGATAGGTACCCTAAAATTCTTCAAAAAGATGTATTAATGCAATGTACTGTGAGACATGCATCAATTACTGCCTCAAAAGAGGAACCTTGGGTTTTAATTTATATGCCATTTGGTGTTACAAATGCCTTTACCCTTTGTGTTCTGTGGGAGATTGCGTTGTCAAAGCAGATCTACGGTTTTACGTAACAGAAAAAAAAAAGTCTTACTCGCCATTCCTTCAAATACAAAATACATGGCCTTTTTTTGTTCTCTCAGGCTTATTTGAAATTAATACAAATACTGTTATTAGTAAAAAGGATCTTTGTCACCAGTCCTCTGTTGGTTTTGGATTTTATAAATTTGTCAGTGAGCTTTGGGTGAATGAAAGCGTTCTCTGGCTTGATCTTTGAGAGTTTAATGTAGGTGCCACCAGAAACAGATCTAAAGAAAACAAAATGGATTGTTTGTGGGTTTCTTCATGTTTTCTTGAGATTGAAAGCCACAAGAAAATGCAAGTGCTTCAAAGGAAATTGGCCTCTTACCACCTCCCCACCCTTCCAACCTAATAAATTTATCTCCTAATAGAATTTTTAGTCCAGCTGAGTTGCATTATGAGCTTCTCTGGCTCTCTTGATATCTACGTCAATTATCAGACTATCCATATTAGATACTTGCCTTGGGGCTTAGTATTTAGTAGACTTCATGTGTTTTTTCCCCTCTTCCTCCTCTCTAAAAAGGACACCTTACCTCCCAGTCTAGTTCTCTTGAATCCATAGTTACAGAAGAGAAAATCAGAAGCTGGATGGATTTTTGTGACTGCTGAGGATTTTCAAACTTGTGGCTTTCTAGATTCTTCTGAGCAAGATTTGCCAAGGTGCCTTTTTGGTGAAGGAGGCAGAACAGACTGTTAGTTTTGTTTCAGAATGGAAAGATAAAACTAGAGAAGTAAAAGAAGGAACACTGTGATGAAATCCTAGATGAAAACTTCTTATCACATGTTAATTTGAAAGGAGGAGGGAGGGGGATTCTATCATTTGTGTTATTGTAGACAAAGCTGTAAAAAACTAAATTTGTCAGTAAAAACATAGTTTGCTTTTACTACAAGTACAGGATCATGTCTTTTATTAAAAAACAAAAACCAACCCACCCCCAAAATACAACAACACAGTCCAAACAACCCTCACCCCCCAAAAAAAAGATCCAAAGCAAAAAAAACCCACCCACTCTAAACACCTGAATTGTGTTCATTAAAAAACATAGCGTTTCCAAACATAAAAATAAGGGAAATGTTAGAAATTTGTCTGTGTCTACATCTTTTGCATGTCTAAGATAGTTCATATGGAGGAAAGATCTTATCAGGAAGCAATGGGTTTCCAACATACTCTGAAACAAGATATTTTTGCACGAAGAGAACTACATATGTGGTAATTTTAAGGGAGGAGTTGTCCCATGATTTATTCCAGTGTTGATAGGGAATTATTAGTGCTTGTATTCTTCTTGTGTCTTATTCATGAGCCAGGAATCCCTTGTGCTGGATGATCTACCAATGTAGAATAAAAATCTGTCCCTTTCTCAGGAAATTCAAAATCTAAATAGTGTTGGCAAAATTGCGATAACTTGTCACGCAGTGTCCATAGTTAATTTTCAAGCATAAATATTTAACTTGGAGGTATTCAATACTTGAAGTGAGAGGAGCTTGTGCACTTGCTGTTTTCGTTAAAATGAACTTGTTTTCACATTGTTAGTAGCTCATTGCATCTTCTTATGTTAATGGCATGCAGCAAAAAAGCCCTCTGTTTGGAGTTGGGAGATAAAGGAAAACAAAGATCTAGTTGTAAATGAAGCATGGTTCCTGAATAAGATTTTTTTGCTGAGATTTTAAAAAATGTTTAGTCTCAACTATGGCGACCGAACTGTCTTAAATAACGTATCTTTTATGTGGGTGTTCTCAAGCCCCAAAGCAATTTACAGGAAAAAATTCTTTAACTCTCTTATCTGGGCTAACAACTACACACTGATTTTTAATCTGACATGGTGTTTTAAAGTGTATACGTATACTATAAAATTTATTATAGAAAAAGTCATAGTTTATGTTGTAATCCAGCTTTTATTATAACCCCTACCTCTACTTACAAATTACCTCCAGAAAAATCTTGGTTTTGGAAAAAACTAGTCACCTTAGCAGTTAACCGTCAGAATTAAGGTCTTTTCAACTTGCTTTTAAAATGGCAAATAAGGAAAGACATCCAAATTGTACTTTAAAGAAAGTGAGTTTTATATTCTCCCCTGCACTTGCTGGGGGAAATTTCCAGGCATGTTAACTGAAAATTTAATAAAGATTTCCATAAAAGACTATTTTCTAATACAAATAAGTGGCTTTATTTCACTTCAAGATCTTAAGCTTTGGGTATAGGTAATTGTTATTGTCCTGAGATACTGAAAGACTTTTAGAAAAATGTGTTTGCAGAGATGAGGCCTTAAAACCAAAGAAATAGAGTTCCAGGTCAATTGGAATGAGGGCCCTCACCTTTCTTCCTGAGGAGTGACAAGTGTGCATGTGGAAGTCTCACAATGTGCTGATCTGAAGGCTTGAGTGAAGCAGGGTTTACTTGAGGGTGGTCTCTTTTGATAGTTTAACTGATGGAAGAAATACATAAGCAACGGCCTTCCTTCAGGTGAAACTTGCTTTAGACTAACAAAAGACATGACTTCCCACTATAAATCTTGCCTCATGTATGTGATTTCAGAGGAATGTTTTTCTGGCCTAGTCTAATTGGCCTAGAGTGTGGGAGGTGCTTCCACTCATCCAGGAAGTCGGTAGGTGAGCTTCCTTTTAGTAGAAAAAAGGATTTTCCTTAGAAAGTTTTTTCCTAAGGTACATCCTGAAATTTTCTTCCTGCAAAAGCCGTTGCTTCTGCTTATTCACTGTGAGTATGGTGATAGATATTCCCTTTCTGTTCTTTGAAATGATACACACACACATAGATCTGTAAACATCTATCAAAAACATGTATAAAATATATGTGTATATATAAAATATATATATACACACACTCTTAAAGACTGTTATCGTACCCCTCTCCCCCTCAAACCCTAGAGGAACAGCAGTCCAAGTTCTGGCATTCCCTTTTCTCTCGCTTTGCCTCATAGTTCATGTTTTCTAGGCCTTTGCTTGGTCTCCTTGTTCTCTTCTGGGCAGCCTGAGCTGAGCTACATCTTTCCTGAAGTGTGGGACCTGGAACTGCCCACTGTATTTCAGCTGAAGCCCTGCCAATGCTGAGCTGAAGAGTAGTATTACTTGTAGTGTTTCACAGATTCAGATTTTTATCCCTGTTTATATACTACATTGCAACGATTGTCTTTTGTGGGACGCAGGCAGTATGTCAATAGCAACTTCTGTTCTGTTGGGGATCCAATATAACCCCCAAGGCTTTTCTGATAATAATTTGGGCAGATGATTCATTTTGCTTAAATACTTTGCATTTGTCCCTGCTGAACTCCATTCTATTTTTAACTTTCTCCAATTCATGAAGTTCATTTTGAATTCAAATCCTGTCCTTTAGTGTATTTGCTTTACCTCCCGGCTTCATAGTTACCTGCTTGTTTAATAACACCATTCCCTGTTTCATCATCCAGATCATTAATGAAAACATTGAACAGAATCAGATCCAGGGAGGCTTTTGGGTACCTCGATGTGACACATCATCCAATTTAGACTGTGTACCAATGGTAACTGTTCTCAGACATCAAGTGATTTTGTACTCATGTTACAGCAATTTTTTTTCTTGTTCATGTGTCCCTAGCATTCTTGTGAAGTTGTCATACAAGACATCATAAAACTATTAATGAAGTCAGGAGACAGGGCACCTACTGCTTCTATGTTGCCTGTGAATTCTGTTACCTAGTTCTGGAAGGAATTAGTTTTCTTTTTTTCTTTTATTCATGACAGATACATGTCTACTGCTGTTTTTCTACTTGTCCTCCAAGTACTTACTGACACTCATTTATTTTACTTATTCCAGGTTTTTTTTTTCTAGAGATTGAAGTTCAACTCTATTTGAATTTCCCCCCTTCTCACTTTTTTTAACTGAGGACTCTATTCACCCTTTCTCAGTCCTCTGAGATCTCTCCTGTCTTCCATGAGTTCAAACCAGCAGCTAATGGCTTTGAGATTATTTCAGAAAGTTCTTTAAATATTCTAGGATCTTCTAGGGTGCTAAGTAGCTGAAACCATGAATGTTATTTAAGTACTTTTTAACTTGTTTCCCTTTTACAGCTGGAAATGATACCTGTTTTCATTTGGGGATTATTTGTACCAGTCACCTGAGCTGGATGGGTTTTTCTTTAGTAAAAATTGATGAGAAAAGGTCATGTAACACTTAAGTCTTCTTACAATCATCTATCAAATGCTGTCCTTTTTTTCCATTGGTTAATGGATCAATGTTTTCCACATTCTTCCTCTTGTTAACAGATGGTCTCATACACTGACTTTTTTTTGGGTGTGTTATTCTTCATGCTTCTTGTTAGGGATCCCTCACTTCCGTCTTTTATAATTTTGTTCCTGTGTGCTTGAATTAATCTAAACAGTAATTCCTCTAAAATAAATATGTGGCTAACTAGATGAAGTCAAGAAACTCAAAAGCTGCAATTCCATTGTGTCATTAACTTGCCTACTTCTCATATGGAATGGTCACTGCTTAGTTTGTGTGTTTGTTTTTTTTTTTTTTCAATCATTCTTTTGAGATAGATGTTATTAGAATGCAAACAGCACTTTAAAAGATATCAGTGGTCATCACTGTATATTTCAACAGTGATTTTGCTGATGACCTTTTTGGTGATTTAGTCGTAAGCTTACAGTGCCAGATATTCTGTGCAGCACGGTTCATTTCCTGTTGTATCACAACCTTATCTGTCACTTTTCTGACTAAACTCTGGTTTTTCAGACCTGTATTTCTGTGGTGTCTGCATTTGAAGTAGTTTTGCAACTTTGCATTTTTGCAGAAATGAAAGTCTCTCCCAAACACCTTGTAATTGAATTTGTTCACTTATATGGACATCTATGTTTAGTTACTATTCAAATGCTTAAATTCATCATCCCTAGCACAGAACTACTTGAGAGAGAAGGGTTTTGTGCACCAGCTGGACGTAGTCAATAGTACAAATTCTTGCTAAAGGGTGATAGGGATTAGCAGGGTGATGATGCTGTGGATCACAGTGCTTAGTGAGTTATTACATTTGGGTGGGGAATGAATCTCCATTTCCCATTTCTGGTCAACTTCCAGCTTAATAACAGTATAAACAAATATGATTAAAGTGATTTAGGTATCGTGAAACTTTGTTTGTAGTGGGGAAATCGAGTGAAGTACTTTAACTGCTAAATTGCAAAATGAAAATAGCAAATCCAGTAACTGCAGCTCTCGGGTTACAGCAAAGTTTTGTGGTGGGGGAGAAATGAGTGCTCTAGATGAAATTTAGCATGGTGCCTCACAAGTTCAACACAAACTGTGTTCTACTTACCTCTCAGGAATTAACACAAAGTGTTTAGGTTATAGGGTAGAATTTAATTCTCACTGAAAGTTTGGCTATGCTGTCTTTGAAAATATTTTCTTGGTTCTTCACTGTACTTTCTGTGAAGCTGTGTGAGTGTCACTCTTTAATTTAAGCTTTTTTCTCTAAACTGCCTGTAGATCAAGTAATTTGTCACTGCTTTAGCTATTTAATACAGATAGAGTCTGAAGTCTCTGAGCTTCATAAAACAGACAGATCCTTATCAGTAATCAATATTTGTATTATTTGTTAATATGAATCTGTCATTACTGACTCATCTTTTGAAATTAATTTGAGACGAAGCACTCAATTATGGGACTGGTGATCGTGGCAGAAACAAAAGCAACAAAACCACCAGAAGTTGCATCCTTAACTTTGCTGGCACATCAAAGTCAAATCCTCATGTGAAACCTAACTAATAAGCAATAATAATGAAGAAGCTTGACACATTCCCAAATTGCAGAAAAGTCTTCATTAAGATGCAGCAGCTGTTTATTTTCAGGACCACATGGTCTAGTCAGCATGATAAGAACACAGTGGCGATGGATCAGCAAGTTTTCTTTTACTGGAAAACACACACATCTTTCTTATCCACTCTAATGGGTCAGTATTAAAGAAGAACTTGAGTTGGAGAATAATTAGAGTAATTTTCCATTTTTTTTATTTTTTTTTTTCCCAGCATGCCTCAGGCTAGGGAGGTCAGATACACGCTAGAGAGAAAAACTGCATCTGGAACTAGTCTGAAAATAAATATGTATCCCATGAGTAGTGCTGTGTACGATTTGCTCAGTCTTAGAGAACTAACTACGTTTCTCTGCCAGTTGATTGCCTGCTTCGTTGAGGAAATCTGCTTAGCCTGTGCGATTCTGAAAGCTCTTTTTCCTCAGTTTCAACATCTGAGGGATGTGAATTAACTATTTCCCATTTCTTGTTTCTTTCAGCTTTCCCTTTCACATATCAGAGTCCTGTTACTCACCAGCTTCCTTTGGCTGGTTCGCAACTAGGAGGTTTTTTAGTGAGCAGAGACAAGCTCTAGATTTTCCTGCTATGTAATAAAACTGTAACAGCCTGGAAATCTTATGGCAATGCCTGACATAAAATAACATCTGACTCGATCGTGTCCTTCCTTCCAATTCAGTGAGATGAATTTAAAAACTTGCATGCTTTCTAGGTAGAGGTATATCGTGTTGTGCTCTCTGTGTCAATGTGATTGTATTTATTCTACGGGCTTTAATTCATTTGTAGTGCAGTCATTGCTGTGATATCTTGGCACTGCACAGCCAGCTATGAAATATGCATATGCATCTTGGGCAATTATTTCTATTCAAGAACAGTTTGCCAGTTACCCAGCTTTGAACGTCTTTCATACAATATTTTAAGGAAAACAGTGTCATGTGGTCTTCTGTTTCCTTTGTCTAGTAGTCAGATCTATTTTGTAACACCATGTTTCTATATTAGTCTAAAGTGGAAAACTATCAATAGTAGACTTTGAGCTTCCTTTGAAACGAAAGGTGAACCCCTTTACTGGGTTTCTACTATCTGCCTCTTGCATATACACTTTTTCTGAAGCATAGTGTCTGCTGATCAGATCTAAGGAGAAACACAACCTCTTGAGTGTGCAGTGTGTTGAACCTGAACCCTGGTTTCACAGCCTGGGAAAGAATAAGATCTGTAGACCATTTGGGCTTCCTTTAACCTGTATCTCAATATATGGGCCACAGGCAAGCCTGCAGTCCACAAAAAAGATAAGTCTAAAGAAGACTTTCTTCCTAATTAAAAGTCTGCTGTTGTGACTTTGTGTAGATTTTATGTTGCACTTTCCTACCATGGTATATATTGTCTTCTGTGAAGGGTCTGTGGCAAAATTCAGTTAATCTGTCACTAGTTCTCACATATCTTGATTCAAGTATACTCCAAAGAGTAAGGGAATCTGTTTTGAAGTTTCAAAATTCAGTCATTTTGAAGTAATTGAAGTTTTTGCATTGCTGAAAAAACCTCATTGAAGAGGCACAGATGACTTAACTGTCTTTACTGAAACAATGCAACAATTGGACTAGATTGAAAAGGTGACTTTCATTTTTTGTACTGCTAAGACCTTCTAAATATCAGTGACATGTCACCTGGCATGTATATTCTATTATTATGATTGGGCAAAAGCATGTGCTCCCACAGCTTTTGCTAAAAGAGGTACAAAACTCGGGACTGCTAAGTCTTAGGATTCTTGTTACTACACACTTTTAAAGTAATGGTTCCTCCATTGATTTTAATAGTTTGTCTATCTTAAAGTCAGCTTATCAGAATCAGTTCCAGTTTCTAAATGTATGTTGGTTGGCCTTAACTATCTGCACAGCATCCTACTGAGCACAAGAGCCACAAACTCTGCCTTTGTGTCCCAGTTTCTGCTTCAGGGTACCTTCGAGTCAGGCTGTTCTTAGCCTTATACATACGTATTGTTTGCAGAAAGAATTAAGCACATTGTTAATATTTCACTTCACCTTGAGATAATCTTGAAAACATAAGGATTTTTATGATAGAGCTTGAGAATCTCATCTGGGTGCTTTGGCATGTACTAAATAGCATGGTGCTACATGTCAATGTGACATTGTGATGAGAACTATCCTCACCTTTTGAGCTTTCAAGCAATCCAACTTGCAAAATGTGTGGGTAAAAAAGGAAAAGGACAGTTTCTTTTCTGTGAATTCCTGGAGGTAGTATTGATTGGAGGCACTTGTAACAGCTCAGTGTCCATTGGGTCTTGTTGGGAAAGTGTTGCAAGATGAATGATTGCATAGCAGTATTACTTAAAATGAAGAGTTTAGATTGGAAGAAGAAGCTGGTAGTAAGTGGATACCCTGCGCGTATCCTTAACCTTAGCTCTTGATTTTACTGATACGTAAGGTTTTTGAAAACATTTATTTGTCTTTTCCTTTCACAGGTTCCAACTATGGGAGTCCCCGTCCAGCTCATGCCAACATGAATGCCAATGCAGCTGCAGGGCTTGCCCCAGAGCATATCCCTACTCCGGGGGCAGCTCTGTCCTGGCAAGCTGCGATTGATGCTGCCAGGCAAGCCAAACTGATGGGTAGTGCTGGCAACGCAACGATATCCACAGCCAGCTCCACGCAGAGGAAACGGCAGCAGTACGGGAAACAGAAAAAACAGGGTACCACCACAGCT
This sequence comes from Calidris pugnax, assembly GCF_001431845.1. Lineage (NCBI taxonomy): Eukaryota > Metazoa > Chordata > Aves > Charadriiformes > Scolopacidae > Calidris > Calidris pugnax. Next base: position 4,738,259 of record NW_015090800.1, on the reverse strand, counting down.
ACACGTCCTCCCCGGGCACTGCTGTGTTTAACACTGAAAAATCCCATCCGGAGGGCATGCATCAGCATCGTCGAATGGAAATATCCTTTTTTGATGTTCTCGTTTGGAAAAATAGCAGATTGTTTGCGCGCTTCAGGCGCTATTCGTAAGTGTGAAGAAATCAATATATTAAGTTGAAAGGCGTCGCTGGGAACGTAAAGTACACGAATAGTTTTTGATGTCTTCACTGAGATCATTTATGCTGGGAGGAAAAAAGTTTAGGGTTGAAGCCTTAACTGTAGTCTTGTGCAAGAAACCACTAGAAGTTTAAATGATAGAGGCTAGGGGTTGTATTCTGCTCTTTTTAAAACACGTGGCCCAGGCTGAAATCGATGGGAGATAAACAAGATATCTGAGGGCAGAATCGAACTGACTCTATGGGACTGAGAGCAGCTGCTGCCTTTCCATTCTCTTTTTTACAGGCACTTAAAGAGGTGCTACCAGTTAAACAGCTCTAGTAGTTTGATTCATACACTTTTTTTTTTTTTGTTAAAAACATGGCATCACACTTTCTACAGCACGGAGAAAAGAATGGGGAAAAAAAACCCCAAACATATGCAATAAAACCCCCCAAAAGCCCAAGGTCTGTTAATTATATTGGAATTCCACAGAAACTGTTGAGGCTCACTAATGTTTGGTAAGAGATACTGGTCAGCTGGAAGCAGGGAAAAAGGAAGATAGTTAAAGTAATCCTGCAGCATGTACAAATTCAGTACAGGGTCAGATATCTAGTAATCTGAACAAGAGACAGACTGTGTCACAGATTTTAGATGATAACCACTGACACACAACCGCAGAATGTAATGGTCAGTGCTACTTCCCTGGAAAGGCAGTGAGAGTTTGGCCATTGGCTTCATCAAGTGGAGGAAGCAAAGCTTTTTTTAGTCACCCAAGTCTGATCAGCACAAGCTGGAATTTGAGAATTTGGCGTGAAACAAACTGAAGCAAAATACACCTCCCTCGCCTCCCCAAAGAGAAACCAAGACTAACCCCGAACAGTAATTGTCAGTAAATCACAAGCTAATGAGGCTCTTCAGTAAATACAAAAGGAAGCATGTTGTTAGGGATAGATAAGCATGTCAAGGGAAGGCAGTATAGAACTCAGCAGTTCTTAATATGATAAAAAATGAATGATGGCATTTAAGACAATGTGATAATATTGTTCCTTTGGGGGTCTTGTGGGATGCTAGAAAGATGAAAACAGAGTATGAGTATATTAGGTCTCGCTGACGTGGACATATTTTTCAGATTAAGAACTTGTTAAAAATGTTCCTGTCAATTCTTAGATGTCCTTAAACTACCTGCCTGCCTGTTCCTTTTGTCTTCAGATGCTAATTTTTAACCCCCCCCGATTAAGTTTGCTACTTTTCCCTTCTGGCATAGCTCTGATACTCTAAGCATGAGAAGATGGATGATGACTAACAGGATGAAGCTGAATATTGGTTTACTTGCCAGCACCCCAGTAACCACATGTCGTTAGAGAGAGAGCACGGAGTGACATTTGATAAATGAATAGGATCAGCAATGAATGATGGGAATGATGTGTTGTAAAACAGGATATAACACTGCTGAGATCAAGAGAGGACCAAACAATGGGATTAAAGCAATTCAAAGATGTTGATGCTTGCATTTTTTGGTTTTGTTTGGCTGTAGGTGAGTTGATGGAAGTATTTTTTTTTCTATCAGAACTTCTCATTTGTCACCTAATGTTTATAAACGTGAAACACTTCAATGACAAGCAACAATATCAAAGAGTTGTGAGAAGATTTAATTTTATTCTGTATTCTGACTTCTTCCTAATTGCTTTAGAACTACTGAGAGAAGCTTAGCCTAATTTGCTGAATCACTAAAGTCTAAGCATAGTAGATATTAAACAAATATCAAATGGCACTTCAGTGGTGTTTCTTACCCAAACGTTATAGCATTAAGGACCTGAAGGTGTAATTGCATATAAGAAAAAGTGAAAGCAAGTAATTACCTTATTTTGCACAGATGTAACTGTGTATTTAATTTTTCTGCTATGTGTGCAGTGTATTTGTAGATTTTATACTGGTTTATCTTTGCAGTGAAAAAAGAGAATATAAGTTAAGTATGCCTAATCAGTGGTAAATTAATAGACAATAATCTGGTCAAAACCAAAATGTCTAGAAAAAAAAAACGATTAAGAAAAGGAAAGCCTGTGGAAATTCAGGTCTCTATGGACTAAATGTTGTATATACAGCCTGAGGTATCTGAGAGGTCCTGTTGATTTCACAAGTAATCTACTGATCCTGATAAAGTGCTCTTCTTTCTCCATGTTATTGTATGTATCCTATTATTCATAGGTTTAAGAGTTTGGAACCCTTTGACTCTTCCATGAGTGAAACACAGAATGTATCTGAGCACACACAGTGGTCAGGTCCTTGGAATTTGCAGGTATCTCACAGTTCAGGCTGCTGCACATCCTGATCTCCGCTTCTTTTCTACTAAAACCTGCTGAAAACAGTAATCTCCTGACCAAAATCATACATGTTGTGTTGACATTTGGGAACACTGCAAACCCAGTCCCACGGTAGATAAATTCATGCTCAAATGCACTCTGTGCACAGGTTATACTTGGTGTTCTCCCTGTCCTATCCTGCTCTTCATTCCCTGGTGAGTCATCTCAGAGCTAGTCTCCAAGATGCTCTTGCAGCCAAGGAAATGTAGACAAACTGGAAATCTGGTCTCTAGCCTGAGTCTGGAGACACTTCACAACAATTAAGGTAAAGGAGTCCACCAAAGTAGATGAAGTACAGTTCCAACAAATTGGTCAGTAGAAAAATGCCCCTTGGTTCCAATGGACGGTCAGTGGGGCATCAAGGTTGTGCAGGATTTGTTCATTGAACATTCCAAATATTTGTGTGGTGATTTTTTTTTTTGTTTTTTTTTCCTAAAAAAGTTGATGCCAGGCTGAAATTGATGCTAGTTCTTCTGTCATAAGGAACTCTTGGTTTCCTGGTCTCCCTAATATATTGTGTAGGCACATTTGTTTTCCCTATGATGTCAAACAAAATGCAAATAAAGGAAAAAGAAATACTCCCTCAAATAATTTTTAAGCAAAACAAGTATACATAGCAATGTGCAGTATAAGCACATTTTGGACAAAGCCCTTTTTTCTTTTTCCCTTAAACTTTATCATCATTTAAATGTCTCCTAACTGAACATACGCACGTATTTCTTCAGCCCTTGCATTTAACTTTGAGATATGACAGAGGGATTGAGAAAGGGGAAAAAGAAATACAATAGCAACAAAAAAAATCCCCCAAACTTTTGTTAAAATTATTTCAGGGTTGGTAAATGCAGATGAAAAAGACTGAGAGAAAATAATCATAAGAGGAAAGGTGACAGTCCTTCTAGAACCAGCTTCTGCTATTAAAAGTAGGACAGCCACACTTGAAGGAAAATAGGGAAAATGCAATCTAAATAAATAAAAGAAGAAAAAACTTTTAAGAAATCTGTGTTTACTCTGGCACGCGACTGGCCTACACTGCTTTTGACATATTAGGAAGATTCTTGGCTGGGAGCTCCTAAAAGCACTTAAAAAGGCATATGTTTCTTTTCAAAATATAAGGGGCTTGGAATGTTTTCTTTAAACAGAATTCTTATAAATCTTTTTTTTAATAATTTTTTTTTTATTTTGTGTGCACACTTTGGAACAATTTCCTTAACTCCATTCCTCAGACCATTTGAAATAATTATTTTACTGACTATTTTTGCCAATTGTGTGGCCTTAGCTATCTATATCCCCTTTCCAGAAGATGATTCCAATGCCACCAATTCCAATCTGGTAAGTCCTTGATGGTGTTTAATCTTATTGTTCTGAAAGTACTTTTGAAAAATGACTAGAGAGACTATTGAAGCTAGGGAACATATATATATCCATCAAAGATGAGAACATAATAAAATAAAAGTTGGTTTTTTTGAGTGCTGTGTCTCCTCGCAGTTGAGCAGGCTTTAAAAAAGAACGTACCAAAAATGTTGGGTGCTGGATGTGATGCTTTGCTTAACAAATTTCTGCATGCTGCAAAATACTTGGTAAGTTTTAAACTGCAGGTGGAAGAAAGCTTTTGATGGTGGATTATATGGTGGTTTTGTCTTACAAAGTTCTATTGTGAAATTTATACTCTCCCTGTCTCAGGTGATGTACGAGAGCACAACATAATGGCTAATTTCTGGGAAGTACTTTGATGCTTGCATTTCACAAATCCATTTGGTTGAACGATGTTTGTGGGTTTGGGTTTTGTGTATGTTTTGGTGTTGTGTTTTGGTTGTGTTTTTTTTTTCTCCTTCCCACTATTTGGAGAAAAACATAGCTTTTCCGCTGTCACCACTAATGGTACTTTGGGATAGAACTGTCCATATAAAAAGGCGAGAGTGTTTACTTTTGCCTTAGCATGAAGTCATAGCAAAGAATTCTGTTTAGTAAGAGCACAACACAAAACAGCTCTGGAACGCAATTCACTGAATTAGCAGAAAGCATTTTTCTTCCTCAAATATGTGAACAAATCTCCTACTTGTCTTTTTGGATCAGGATGAAAACTTTCTCCCAGAGTTTAAGAGTTGGGATATTATTTCCTGATTAAAATGTACTGAGACACAAGACATTTTAGAGCAACAGAGGAAGAAAACAAAGCCATTCTTCCAAAGTAGGGATAATTGGGATGGCTGACAGACATGGTAATTAAAATGATCCATGCTGACCTTGGAAGTCAGGCATTTGATTAAGTATCTTTTGCGGCTGTATAAAACAAATTGTAAACTTTGGGACTTGGTTGGAACAGTACTTCTGTGCTTAAAAACAAACAAACAAAAATGAACAAAAAAAAATTTAGTGTCGTGCTTTTCTACTGTAACTCCTTAAAGAAATTTTAAATTGGAGCAGGAGGAGATAAGTGCTTGCTAACTTTTAACTATTCTCTGTATTTACAGAATATGTGAGTGGTCTTGTTTCTTTTTTGCTACTATCTCTTTGTTAGCTTGACTTAGTGTTTAACATCGATGAATTGTGTCGTGTATGTTTAAAATGCTTCAGTATGGTACCTTTCAAAAATGAATATCTTTTATTAAAAAAAAAAACAAAACCAAAACAGATTCAATTGATCCTCTGGCTTAAAAAGACAGTATGTTGTTTGTTGGGTGTTCTGACTTGCTAGGTTGAAAGAGGAAAATGAATCGGAGTTGAAGGTTAGAGGACTCTTAAGTTGTCTTGAGTTTAACTGGGTGAGGGTATGGGTATTTGTCTTATTTTAGTGAGGAGACTGCTGGCTAATACTAGATTGGGAGTATATTCATAGTTAAATGAGCTATATTGAAACTGTTCTACTCTTAGAAAGTATATGCACCTTGTGAGCTGAGTTGCTATTCTGCATCTGTTTTCCAAGACATCTTTTGCATCATTTGGTCAATCTATCAAAACATTCATATTGTTTGTGAGTAGGATTTAAAAAAAAAAAAAAACAAACAAAGCCCAAGAAAATCTGACAAGCAAGGATTATCTTCTCAGGAAAGTTTAGAAATGGTATAACCTTGAGGATGAGGAGGCATTGTTAATTTATCTGAACTATTTCCCAGAAGTAAGGGCAGAAGAAAGGAAAATGGGGAGTCTGCTGGAATACACTTGGTTCTTTGGATCATAATGGAAAAGGTAATTGAAAATGGAAAATGGGATACTTGGTATCCCATGACGGGCTTGCAATAGTGGAATTAAGGCTCTATTCCACACTATAGCTAAATCCTGAAGCGCTGACTGCTCAGTAGCCTTTTGTCCTGTGATCTCCTGTTTGTCCCTGTTTATGGTTATTGAGTTTTGTGTGTTTTGGCTTTGGGTTTTTTGTTTTATTTTCTCAGGGTGATATACATATATTTTGGCATGTATATACTGCTGTTGGGAAACAAACTTTCTGAGTACGTCAGATGCTGCATTCTGAAACTTTTCACAGAATTGTGAGGGGTTGTATGTTCTGATCAGTGAGTAAAGCACTGAGCAACAGGGGAGGGGAAGTTAGAGGCAAGTGGGTGAGATAAGGGTGAAAATATGTGTTAGTTGTGTTTTGGAATGGGATGAAAGAATAGATGAAACTTGGAGTTAAAGAAAAGCTATTCCAGATGGCAGGAACTGCAGAAGAGTGGGACCTTACTCTCAAAGAGACAAACTGTACATGGAAGCAACTAGAAAGAAGCTGGGGTTAATAATATGTTCTTATCAAAGCTCATGTACTCACTTGATTTTTTTTTTTAATTAATTTTTTTTTCTACCTGTGAGCATGTATTTTGCAATCAGATTTCTTTTGTAGCCATGGAGTCTAGAGTTCCAAATCTGAAATAAGAAGTGTATGTCTGCAGCGTGTGCTCATAGGTTAATGGCCTGAGCAGATGTGTGCACTGTGCAGAACTGTGAGTCTGACAATGTATACAGAATCTTCCTAGCTGCCCAGAAGAAACTTTCACTTATGTAAGAACTCTTGATTCATTTCCATTTTGCAGTTTAGTTATTTTAGGGGTAAAGCTACCGCAGAAAATCCCACATTCCTGGATTCCTGAGCCACCCCTAACTTCCTGAGACATGAAGAAACTATCTACAGAAAACATCTGATGGATAGTAACTGTTTTACAAGGTCTGAAAGTGACACAACAGTTTTCCAATAAGCTGCCACTTCTCCCTTAGGGTCTGAGTATTCCTTCTCTAAGGTTTCATCATAACTTTTCAAACAATATTTTCTTTGGGTACTGAGGTCAAAATTCAATCAGTTGTTTTTCAAGAAGCTAATGGAGTAGAGAATGGTGAGAGAAGAGAAAGGAATTCGGAATTGTCTGTGTGGTTTCTTTCCTTCTCTCTGTAAAAGCAGAAAAAAGACGGCTAAATAATGTTTTGATAAATAATTGCTCTGTATGAATCTCACAGATGTGGTCAGCCATTGGACAAATAGGGCACTCTTATTGCTGTGTGCAATACAGCAATACACAGAAGTCATGGAGACACGTGGTACAAAACCAGTAACCTGTAGTCATATTTCCATTTAAATAAGCTTTGTCTTTAGGTGCAAGACCTATTTGATCTGATGCTGCAGTAATAAATATGAGCATTGGAGCTAAATACAGAAGAGACCAATAAATAATTCCTTCCCTTTTGTGTTAGGGAGGAATTGTGATTAGCTGTTACATATTACAATTTTAGGCCAAATACCACATGGATATTCGGACCGGTTCCCTGCAAGCTGGCTCCCTAGAACAATAATTCCTCTAAATCCTCAAGCCATTTTTATCAAGTCTAGGGATGGTAACTTGGATTGTGAAGCACTTTCATTTTTCAAACGCACATTTATACTAAACCCCAGATCTTGTATTTTTATGCTCACTGCAGTGTTGTTGTTGCTGGCAAAATGCCAGAACAGTATAATGTAGTAATAACAAATGCTTGAAATTGGCTTCAGCAGTTTTTATATTTTACTTCTGCAGTGTCTTCACTGGAAAACTATTGAACCCTCACAAATGGAGGGGAGTTGTATTGGGTGCAAAATCTTTTTGGTATTAATGAACTCTGCTGACACTTTGCTTAAATTTCCAAGAAAGCTCATGCGTGACTCTCTGCAAAGAGCAGTTATGAGTTCTGTTGGTGCAGTCAGGAAAATTTGAGCTAGTTTGAGGGGAATTAAAGTTAGCCTGCATGAGAGGATGGAACTGATATGGAGGCTTTCTGCTTGTTATCCCTGCAATTATGCATTAGAACAGAGATAACGTACATTTAGGAATAAAACTATAGACTGCCTAAGATAGGAAGCTGAAAGGAAAAGGCTTCTGTCACTTTACTGGCAATTGCAAATGGCACATGCCTGGTCAATGTCACAGCATGGCGATAACATAATGAGGTTAAGACCAAGGTTTACAACACGTTCCGTGGAAGTCGACTCAGTAGGTTGTTTATGCTTTGGATAAATAGCAGGAGAAGATTCCTTGTGTTGTTTTGATAGCTCTGCTTTCTCTCCCTCGTCCTTATTACAGAAGGAAATCCTGTTGTACACTAGTTAAATTTAAAAAAAGATCTCTCGTGTTTATATGTGAGCTTATAATGGGATGTCACCTTCAGACTAATTTGTTAAACCTGAAATAGGACACTGAAAGTAAAGATGGGATTTCTGCTTGCTTGTCAGTGCTTGTGCCAGCTGGTGTTTGTGGGGAACGCCTGCCTGCAGAAAGGGGGCTTGCCTTTCAGGAAGGTAGGGCTGCTTTATTAACTGATGACTATGGTGGTATCCAGTTGAGCAGGTGATTCCTGTACAAAAAAGAGGAAAGTGTTGATAATATTTTTGCCTTTACGGCAGACTGACACGATAGGTGTGGATGTGGTTATATACGTATTACATTTCTAGATACTGGCATAACAGACTTCAGCATTTTTATATCCAAAAATTCTGGAGTCAGCATGTTGAGCAGTCTCTCCGTTTTTCTTGTGCAAACTGAGAAAGTGTTAGAGAGCAAAGTGGAAGTGAGGGGGTCAGGAATGGAAAGGATGGCTTTTCTGGATAGGGAACAATATTGCAGAATAAGCTTTTACTTCTTTTGTTTCATTGCTATCATTCTCCTGTGTGAGAGTTCCCAACTATTGAGTGAATACAGTAATGAGAGATGCTACCATTAAGGATGAGGTGCAGGGCCGGGTAGAGTGGATACCAAGCTAATAAGGTCTGAGAGGTTTATTGGCTTGGGCCTCATGCCAGCACTGCTACAGCTGGGAGAAGTTATAGAATTTTAAAACTGAGGAGTAAGTGACAGAAGCTGGAAGAGAGGAGCTGAGGAGGCTGGAAAGAGACTGAAGTCAGGATGAGGAGAAGAAGAAAGGAGGTTGGACCAAAAAGCCTTGAGAACTTCCTTCAGAAATCACTGGACCTGTGTGATGCTAAGGAAGTTGAATATGATGAATTTTAGGCTCAACATTTTCCAAAGTCCTCAGAAGCCCTGCCTCTGTCAGGGAGGGGCTGATACTCGGTGTCTCTAGCAGTAGTGAAGCACAGGGCAGAAGGGTAAGCATTGGGGTTGAGAGGAAGATATTCAAGCTTGTCTGCTGGTTCTGGTGCTGGCAAACTGCGGCCTTGGTTAAATTGCTGTCTCAGTTTTCCCATCTGTAAAGTAGGTTGGTTACTGCTTTCACGGTGAAGGTAATTAGTCCATGCCTTAGATCGTGCAGACCATTAAAATGAGAGCTGTAGAAAAGACTGTCAAGAAAAGAATAAAATCTACAGCAATCGATTCCATGCCAGTGGTCACTCACTGAATGAGAAGGGTAAAAACTAGGACGGAGGCCTCATTTCTTCACAGTGGTGGGGGCAGAATTTAATTTCCACAATGAAGCATGTAGGACTGCATCATCACAATTTGCTCATGTGTGTTGAATTAAATTGAGGGGGACTCTTAAATTCTGATGGTTGAATTTGCAGCCTTTGTATCTTTCTTTTAACGTAGTGGTATCACTTCCTAGGCTTTGTGAAAACTAAATGGGTAAAGTAGAGATTAACACCTGTATGTGTTACTCCCAGGACTAAAACTATTGGGTTCTCTGGGCAGGTCTCTGCCACTTGAGTTGTCTGGATAATCAGCAGTGGTAAGAGGTGCTTATCTCTGTGGACCAGGGGAAGATAGGATTAGGAAAGTTTATGGCAGAAGGATTCAGAGGTGTTTGCCCACAACAAAGGAATGTCATGTTCTGTTCCAGGCCCTGGAAAGGAATAGTCTCAAAGGCTTGCCATTGAGTCCTAATCAAATCCCATCCTTCTGGTTTCCTTTATACCAGTGGTCCCAGTGTACTCACCCAGTCTGTCCTTGTTGTTTACCATGTCTTGGTCTGCTCTGAGATTTCTCATGTCTGTGTGTCCCCATTTTTTTTCTTGCTTTTTCATTCATTACCTTTGCTAAGAAATTGTTCTCTTTCCAACCCAGCTTCCACCAGACCTGTCCCTTTTGCTTTCCCTTTCTCCTCCCAACTGCAGTCTCCTCTCCATTGTGGTTTCATAGGTTACTCACCTGTTTTCTCGTTTGATCTCAGTGCTATCCTCACTCAGCTTTGCCTCCTTGACCAGTTCTCTTGTTAGTGCTAGTCCTGAATTCCTTTCTGCTCCTAAACCTGGTCTCTGTAACCAAGCAATCCCAATGCACCTTCCAGCTGCTTCTTCCTTATTTTCCAACTCCATTCTCAACACATTGGGTTCCCAGTCTGACCCTGTCCCTGGTTTGGCCTTAGCCCTTTTGCTTTTGAAATCAGTAGTGTCCTTCCCGATGTCTCAATGCCAGCAGTAGAAATACTGAGAGAAGCCCTAACTCAAAAGTTCAGTTGTTTTATTCCAGCTTGATTCGGACCAGTTGAGAAGAGTTATCACATGAGTCCTTGAAAGCCTTTGTAGGCCTTGCTCAGCTCTGTGGATATGGAACATACATTCTGGTCTGCAGAAGCTGCAAGATGCCTGATTAGTATTTGTAATGGCAGTTTGGGTGTTAAGTCTTAGCAAGTTGCTGTGGAGCCTGTGCAGATAGAGGTTTTTGAAAGCCAATCTGGCCAAACTTACATGGGTAGGCAAGGCAAAAGATGCAGCCCTGATACAAAGACCATTAATTTGGCAGTTTATATGACCTTGTTGCAAATAATGTGATCACTAAAGAAAATAGTTGTTGAGATTTTTCTTTTAAACTGGGATAAATCCTTGGATATTGTTAAATTCTTTTGTCTGAAACAGTGCACAAGTATTCAGCCTGAGATGCTAACCAGCCTCAAACTGTAGTATTAACTGGTAAAATCACAATTAAAAGCAGCTGAAAACAGAATCTTAATAACAGAAAGTGGTGGGTAACTTTTACAGAAGTAGTGCTAGAGATCTACCTCCATTAATATCTTCCATATTAAAGTGTAACACAGTGCTTCAGTGAATCAGTGAGATATTGAAAAGTGGCATAACAGGCTTTCAGAATTAAATAATGAATTATATATAGTGCTGTAATGATATCAAGTGCATTTACAGTATGCAGAAATAATGTAGAGAAGAGGATTAAGAGATACAGACCAAGGGGGAAAAGTAGGTTTCAGATAAGATTTGAAAGTGAAATATGTGCCTTTAAGGTGAAATTCAACTATTCAAGAAGGGCTGTCCTGGTTTGGAGGAGTTGCAGAGGAATGAACCTTCGTACAAAGAGCTACAAGATTGGCAGAACCAATGGATACTCGTATTTGCTTACAGTAAAACTGTAAGTGTGAGTAGGAATATAAGTTGTGGGCAAAAAAATAAATCTGTTAAACTAGTCCAAGTCCATGGAAACAGTAACTTGAAATTTGCAGGTTGTATGTTTTGGTGTGATTTTGAAATTTTAACTATATATTTTGGTTCTGATTGACGGCAAGTTTATTGGTTTAGTCGAAACATAAACCCATTTATCCCATTTCTTTAGACAGCTCTGATTACCATGTTCCCTTTCTTTATGTGTAAGCTTTCTAAATCTCTGACTTATCAAGTGTCTTTTAGATATATATATTTAATTTTTTTTAGGTAGTAATTATTCTTGTTTATCAAACCTCAAGTTCACTGCTTTTTTTTTTTTTTGCCTTTTTTTCCCCCCTGTTCAGGAAGGATAGGAAAAATGTGGAAGCAGGCCAAATAAGAGATTTTAAGTACTGTTGTTTTCTCTGTAGTCTAATTCCTGCCTCTGCAAAAGTAACACAGTCTTTTAAAAGCAGTGGAAATGGCAGGCTTGTTTGTATTGTTTTATGCTACATGTATCCTTATCCATCTGTAAGTCTGTGGGATGTTAGATTTCTGTTCATGAGTTCATCAGAATTCTTTCAATAATGTTAGGAAACAAGCATCTCTATCTAGAAATTCAATAGATTATTTATGATCTTTAGGTTTCTTTACATATAGTTTGTATTATACCACATTTTGGGGGCTTTTAGTCAACTTGCCATAGACTTCACTAGAGTTTACTCGACTAAGTTACCCAAATCTATCTACTCATTTAGTGCATGCTATTGACAAATAATTGTTGTAATACTGGGCTTTGCTGACATCTACAAAAATCAGTGACTCTAAAGGCAATAGTTCTTGTACTTGTGCAAACCAGAAAAAAAACCAACAACTTTTTATAATTCCCTTAAAAATAAAAGAATAGATGTGCTGATTGCCAAGGGGCAGAATTGCCAGAAAGAAAGAATATGTTTTGTATGTTTGTCAAACTTTTGACTAGCTATTCCTCTCGGGGACAATTCCTATTTTTTCCCCTGTCTGCTAACTTCTAAAACATGAGGGCCCATGTGTCATAGCAGCTCTTCAGTCCTCCTGGCTGAATGGTAGACAGCCTGTGCTTCAAAGCACGCTAAGACCATCCTTGAATTTCACTTCTGTGAAATGCTGGACAATTTATAAAGGATTTTGTCTATAACCCCATGGAACAAAATCTCTTTTCTTATACAATAACTGTGAAGAGCCTCTACTTATCAATGATATCTCTCTATTAAGAATACGATGTTGGAAATTCACCAGTTAGGAAGACTTCCAGTGAGCAGCAGGAAATACTCATTAACATCTCTTCAGCATGTGGCATTCCTGGCAGATGCTGGGAAGCTGGCACAGCAGGTTATCTCCTTAAGACATTCTTAGCAAGCTCGGTTTCACCTAAGGCTAGGCAAGGGAGCTGGACCCTCTTTGGACTGCAGTGGTTTTTTTCTAGCCTTTTGCTTAATAATGTGTAATGGTCTACGGGACACTGAGAGACTCTAATGCTGTATACCTGTAAAGTTTTATACATGCATGTTGTAAATTGATGTCTTGGTGCTCATGGTGAGCTTATCCACACTGACCTTAGGCTCTTATGCAAAAGACCTGACCAAAGGAGCATACCCACTTTTTGAAATCTCTTACCCTCCTGTGGGTGCTGGTAGTACAGTTTCTTATAGTCTCTGTAACGGTATTGTTGACACCTTTAGCCCCTAAATTTGGCAATGGCAGGAGCAAGATGCCCAACTCCCACAGCATAACTTTTCCAGAAGCAGTGTGTTCTTGGTTCCCCAGCTGGCTGTGTTGGCAACTCTGCAGCTGTTTTTCAGGCTGTTCTGATAAACTTGCACTGATGGAGAGGTTTGGGGTTTTGGAATTCTTCCTCTTGTGCTGGCTTGCTATTGTCTGTTGCTTGTAAAATTTATATTTAGGTAGCTTACATTAGAAACTGAAGCAACCATTTTTTGCATATGATTATCTTCATCTGGTATGTTGAAATGTTTTTCTAGTTAGCAATAGAAGAGCTTAATCTCTTACTCTTTGATCTGAAGCATGGTGAGTTCTTCTTATGTGGACATTTTCAAATAGTTTAGTTCTATTACATACCCTCAAATAGAAATCCTCCACAAAAGTGGAACTTGTGTTTTATTTTACTATTATTATTTTTACCCATTGAAAACCACTTAAAGTGCTGTTATCCTTGTGTGGCCTTATTGTTTGTTAGAGTCACTTTAAAACAAGAATCCCTGTTTAAATGACATTATGCAGCCAAATGTGGTCACGAAAGATTTTTTTTTTAAAAGATCTACTTACATAATTGTTTCACAATCTAAACTTGTATTTAAAGACAAACAAACAGAAAGCTTCTCCTCATTATGGTCACCAAGATAATGTCTGAATCTGAACAAAAGGCACATCAATGCCCTTCAGGAGTAGCTGGCTGAGATGAGAGACTGCAAGATGAAATAACATTGAAGAGAATGAACAGCTCCAATTCATCTCGTCTAGCTGTTAACTCTAAATCATAACAATGGCAAACTAAGATCTCCAACACACATAAGATCTGTTACCACAGATAGTGACAGATATTGGGACATTTAACTGCTATGGATTGTTTTTCTGTAGAACAAGGAAATCTGCTGTCTCTGCTCTTCAAAGCCACTGCTGTCCTTGAAACAAAGGGAAGGAAATAGAGGATTTCCAGATTCCCACTTCTATTAAATGCCTCAGGTGCCTCCTGAGTCCAAGAAGCTAACTAAGCATATGCTTGTGCAAATAATGAATAATCATGTACAACTATATTAATGGAGCGGTACTTCATTTTCATATGGACTTTTCTCTAAAATCCAATGCTGTATGTCAAAGTAGTTAGAACAGAAGGCAAAAGTTGGCATCTGCACATAGATGTCTGGGCTGGATGTGCAGGTGTGGTGCACACCTCATGCTGCATTGATTTCTACCAGCAAGAAACAGGTAAATCTTCTTTACACTAAACAATTTGGATCCTAATTTTTATAAGTCATTAACCATGATTCATTCTTCCCTTATTCAACCTGAACTAAGTTTTAGCTGTGAATCAAGTCCCTGACTTTTTTTCAAGCTCTTATCTTAATATTTTCACTGTATCCTACTTCTCATTTGACAATTATATAATTTTATCCATCTCTGGGGTGTGATGCTTTCATGCTGACATAAAATAAATTCTTGTTTATAGCAGTTAAAAGGTAAGGCTGGAGTTTGACTTACTCAAATTAAACATTTAACACATTTTACAACACACTTAAAAATTACATTCCAGTTTCAGCCTCTTTTTTTTTTTCCAATCTTGGATATAAATATTAATGTCCAAATCTATGTTGTCTCCAATTTTAATTGTCCCTATGATAAAACCAGCACTGTTGCTACTTTGTTTTCCTTTTGAAGCATCAGGCTGTTGCATGCAGGTATTTGATAGGGGAAGAGGGAGAAAAGGAAGAAGCAGATGAAGCGAAGTTGAATGTTTTAGCCTTTCGGAGGCCATGAAATATGAGAATGTGTTTAAGTCTTTAGGATGATCTTTCTGTACTGAAATCTTATGGAGTGGAAGAAAAAGGAAGAAAAAAAAATATGCTCAAATGTATGTGAAAGTTTCAGAATTTTTAATTCTGCTAATTTTTGAGCACGTACCTAGCAGTCACAGTGCTTGGGGCTATATGAGGGACATTGCATTTTAAATGTTTCAAGAGGGAAATCTAGGGAAAATGCAATGCAGTATTTGAGAGAAGTAAGTGCTGATATGACTATGGAAATATTTCTGATAAATATATCTTGAAGTGAATTCAGTCCTGGCTGACAGCTCCGTTTGGAAATGTTTACCTTTGCTTTCACATTTCAATACTGTATTGAAAAAGGATACCACAGAGATATTGATTCCCCCCTTCAGAGGAAGAGAGATCACAGCTTCTATTCAAGCTGCTCCTCATGTGCTTCTCTCCTCTATTCATCTTGGTTACTCCAGTCATTTTCCATGGTAGGCACGTAACCTTGTTGGGCTCTGGCATGAATCTAAAGGAGTGTATTTAAAACAGTCAGTGGTTTTTGTGGCTCATTCTCCCCCTCCACCATCTAGATCTGAACTAACATGGCTCCCAGCCTGTGTGCCTGCTGCTGATCTTCAATAAAATACAAAGGAAGGTTTCATTGGATGATAACTTATTATAACTTACACATTTTTCCTTTTCTTAAAAGAATAATAATTTCCGAAGAAGGATTTTTGGATCACTAATTCTTAAGCATGTCTTGGCTTTTTTTTAAAAGTCTCTGTTGATCTCATACCTTGAAGCAGAACTTATGAAGAGTATGGTTCCACCTTTGCTAGGATTTGCTTCTGAGATCTTGGGGACCAGAGTTATGGATGTTTCTGGGTGCTGCTCATAGTAACTCACTCCACCCAGAGGCTGTGTAATTGTCAGAGGTAGGCTTTGTCCCTGTCATTCCCTGTCTTTAACAAAAGTACACACTCCTACTGACACAGACGTTCAGGGTAACAGGCACCAACCAGTCTGGAGGCTTCTCCCTTGTCTCTGCCTGCAGACACAGCAGCAGCTGCGTGTGTAGGAGGAGTGCCTCTTCCTCTTCCTTGCACCTTCCCTCCTGTCTCACTGGGATGGGTAGCAGGTCCATTTGACAGTCTGTGCAGGAAAGGAAGCTGTTCTGCTTTTGAAATAGCAGGTAAGGCCTTTCAGTGATCTCCCATGGGTGACTGTTTGAAGCTTTGATCAGGAGAGTGTTGAAAATTGCCTCTAATCGATGCATCTGCATATACGGACAGAGGGCCGAACGCAGCTAAATAAAGTGATAACCACGTTGCTCTGTGTGCCTCTGGCTATAGAAACTGATGTGCCTTTACTGTTCCAGCCCAGAAGGCAAACTGGGCTCAGCAGAGCCTTTGACCTTTTGAAAGCATGAAAATCCATAGGGAGCTGAAAATGATTCCTTTTTCGTAGAACTGCTTAAAATAAAGTGGCCTCTGACCTCTGGAAAGTATGTCTGACCATGTGGGACTTAGGAAGAGACCAAATGAACTAGACCATAGCAGGACCCGGAGGTGAGCACAAACTCAAATTTGGAGGCAAACTCCATAGATCAGACTATATTGAAAAGTGGGAGATGGTGATTTCAAGCATCTGCTCTTGTTTTCCACTGATCTCATAAATTCATGCAGTAATTCCTCTGTCAAGAAAAGGGAAGATGTGCATAGCATATTTGTAAGGACAACAAGAATTCTAATTTAAAACTGCTTAAGAATAATGTAACCTGAAGAAAAACAGGGGTTTATTTTTCATTCCTCCATACGTTATTCTATTACTATGCAAATTTACACCAGGAATAAAAATGTCTTTCCCAGACCCATGTAAATGCTGACAGATTATGCTTGGCTTATGGCTTAATTGTCCCCATAACTTTTTCTATATTTTCACTAATTCCTGATGATAATTCTTATTATTTTTTTTTCTCCTGAAAGTGCTCATCAGCATTCTCTTTGAAGGATGCACATTGGAGGTAGATGGTTTTCAATGACGCTCTTACTAGCACAGCATAGAAAATTAATTGCAATTAACTCTTCTATGGTTTAGTTTTTCTCCTTGGGCATCCTAGAATCTTATTAGCCACCTTATCCAAAAGCTTTGCTCTGATGTTTGTGTTTGGTTGACCTTGAAAGTGATCTGGAAGCCACCCTGAAAAACTGTTGCTTTTCAGTATATGACAGTTTGATAGGTTTGGCCTATATTTCTTGATTCCAGACACATACTTTTTGGTTTTGGCTACGCTGAAACACATTGTTCAGTAGTTCCCAATTCTCTAATAAATATTCTTAAGCTCGCACTGTTCTAGCAAAATCATAAGTGTGTGGATTTATCTCACTTGGGAAGTGAGTCTCGCTCAAACAGCTTGCAAACAACACGTTGTGTTTCTTCTGCTGTTTGGCTGCTCCTGTCATGTCTCTGCATCTTCCCTCCATCTTACCTGCATTGCATACAAGTAATTATGTAGTTATTCCGTTCTGCTATCAGTAAATACACTTTAGTTGGACTAGAGAGCAAGAGAGATTGTGGGCTTTGAGTCTGTTGTATTTACTTGCCATATTAAAGCCTGCTATTTTAGATCCCGTGGTCTGAATCAGAAAAGCAAGAACTGAAAGCTCGTAAACAAATCCAGATCCTGCCTCCTAAGACACAGATGAGAACATATTCTCCCTCATCGTACATAAATGAGAAAAGCGGTGATGATTGTAAAGCAAACACTGAAGGGAAAATGGCTCATAGAATAACGTACAGAAAAAGAGCACCAAGTGAATTTTAAAAAGCCCTCATCTTATGCCCGGCCAACAAGGATTGTACAATGATTTGTTCAGGCATTTAGTGTCAGAAAAAGAAAGCATTCCTGCTTCAGGATATTTGCCATTTTCTTCACAATAGTGAAATACTGTATACAGCCCTAAATGTTTTGGAATCTAATCTCATCACATCCATCAAATGACCATGCTCGAGGTATTTATTGATGAGGCTGGATAAATCTGAGCTGAAGAGAACACCACTTGTCATGGAGTGAGTAAAATCCTGGGCATGATGCCAGACTCTCAGGGACAATTTTGCCTTGATGGCATACAGTGATTTATACTTGTCTTTGCTTCCATCACTGGGTGTTAGAACAGGGAGAAGGGAGGAAGGAGGAAAGCAAAGGCACTCTGTTTTCACAGGGATGTTATTTACTTAAAAATTAAAATCTTCTCATTGCCTCACCATTTTCTGGGAGAGAAAAAAAAAAAAAAGTAGGTTCCTAACTTCATTTGAAATTATATAGTTGGTGCTAAACATGAGTTGGATATGATGGTTGTGATGACACTTTCTCACCCTAAATTAAATTTTTAGTGCTGAAACACTCATAATCCTGTGACAACAGAAGCTTGCTTACGTTAAATAATCTTAGACTGGACTGCTGATAAATAGACTGAACTCTTTGTAGAATTTTTCTTGATGCTTTGTTTCAGTGAGCACAAATTCATTTTCCAGTTTGCTCTCAGTGAATCATAGAGAAGTCTATACACTTTAAAGATGGAAAATGACCAACACGTAGAAGCCTTTTATGACTTTCAATAAAGCTTTTTGTTTTGCTAGATTATTAAAATGATTTTTTGCACTTGGGAGCTGACTGACTTGTGCAAGGAGCAGTAGTTCCCACTTATTCCCTATAGTCTTACAGGAAAATAGCATTCCCGGATAAAAGTTGAGTCAGGAGAGAGAAATGACTCATTCTTTGTACTGTTCCCCTCTGACATTACTTCATGAACAATCAAGAGGTTTAGTCTGAAGTATGGCTGTTGTATAAGAATGCAGACAGTTTACATTAACTCTAGGGGAGAATGGAACAAGAATTTGGGAAAGGTCCATTGAGGGTTAATAAATAGACAAACTGCAGCAGGCTGAGGAAATCCCCTGAGCTGAAAAGAATTGAAGGCTGGGACAGTATGTGGGAGAGGTACATGCCTGTCCTGTCATTGATCTTCCTTTGGCTTTTGATTATGTTTGCTCCTGAATGCATGGTACTGAGTTAGATGAACTCCCCTTCATTTGGGGGGTGGAGGGGAGGGAGGGACTAGGGGGGAAGCCTGAAAACCAAAACTTTGGGATTCAAAATCCAGAAAGAGTCCAAGACTTTTTGTTTTATGGTTTTGTGGCCAACCTTCTGCTGCATGGAGGGGAAGGACAGAAAGGGAACCAATGTATTTTGAATACCTGAGACAATGCAGAAGCTGTCTTTTAAGGTCAGTTGCCTTTTACTGAATTTGGCTTAACAAAACATAATTGTAAGTGAAGCTGAAGATTTGTGGCTTGCCATTGTAAGTAAATCTTAGGAAGGAGGAAGGTTCAAGATTGTCAGCTAAGAAGCTCACCCTGAAACAGTAATGTAGGAGCTGCCAAACTCAGGTAGACATCTGAAAATGCACTTTTACCTCAAATTGAAATATTATTGGTAATAAACTTTGGCTCCGTATATATTGTGGGCTTAGATCCGAATGAATTTGGGAAATGAAATCTGAAAACTATTCATAGGGAATTTTCTTCTTTCTCTTCTCTTCACATGGGAGAACTCTTCCCAAGAACATCACTTCAAGAAACCAATAAGAGGGAATTAATTAGGCTGGTCATCAAAACTGTGGCTTGTAAACCCAAAGCACCAGTGATTCCTGCCATGAGATTGTCCTGTCCAGATATATTTAAGGTGGCATTGCTAACAGCAAAGCTAAATTCTGTGCTTTCCTGAATCTTTCAGGATACTGTCATCGATTGTCTAAAGAACTGAAGGTGAAAGTGGTCTTCCTGTTATATAAAAAAGTCTTTGTTTGGGGAATTCAGTAATTTTCGAAGAATATTTGGCAAAAGTTCTTCATCTCAGGACAATACAGAGAGTTGGAAGAGTGGTATTAAGTTGACATGGCAATTTCAGCTAGAAATTGAGGGGGAGGGAGGCAGATAGTATCACAAAGTTGGTTTGTTCATTTGTGATATAACCCTCTATTCAAAACATATCTTTTAAAATCTAATTTTGTTTTCACGCTGCAGTTAAGCAAGAGAAATTGGAAATCTGTGAAGTGACACCACGAATCCTGCCTTAGATTCTTGGCAATGTAATGTCACAAAAAAGCTGACAACTCGCCATCAGACTTCTGACACTTTTTTTTTATTCATGATGTCCTTCAGCAGCTTTATTTCAAGGAGTTTTCAGTGGAGAGTCACATACAAGGACTATAAAGGAGATAGCAGGACCCAAGATATTTCAGCCTCCCTCCAAGGAAAACAGACCTAGCAGCACGGTCTAGATACTGTCCCTATTTTCATCAATTCCCTAGCAAGTTTGAGTCCAGATATAAGTGTCCCAGATATCAGAAAAATGGATCTCTCTGAGGCCTCAGAAACCTTGCCTGAACAGAATCCTCTCAGTCTTTCCAATAAAGTTCCTGATAGGGGAACTTTCTTAGAAGACAGCTTACAGGAACAGGCTATGCTTACTCCTCGTGCACAGTATCAACAAGTGCATCCTTTAATCACACAGGGTTATTCTACCCATTTTTAACAAGGTATCTGCTTCTTTTTTAGTCTTTTCACCTTCTACATAGAGGAAGCACACCGATAGTTTGACATTTTTCCAAAGTAGCTCAGCCAGTTCACCAACTGTGCAGAGGTTATACCTTAACCCGTTCAAAACCAGGTATGTAGGAACTTAGAGAGAATGCAGTTGCCTCAATATTAGTAATGAAATGGAATTTCTCTGGGCTCAGGAACTAGCCTGGGATGAGCTCTGTGGCATTTAGGTCAGTCTCTAGTGTTGTCTGAGTTGAAGGTCTGAATGCTGACTCTTTATGTTGGAAAATATCCTGCTGGTTTTGCATTTGTTTTTGGCATTTCTCAGATTCTCTAGGAAGACAGTTCAGCAAAATTACTCTGAAAGCCAATAAAAAGAGGCTGAAAATGTTTTGGGTTTTTTTTTAACACGCTAATATATCACTAGGATGCCATTAGAATCCAGACATTGATGCATTTCCAAATTGAGATCCTGTTCTCTATACACGTGCTTCTGTTAAATTTTGCTGTTAAAGTTATCTTTTGTCGATAAGGTTTCTTTTGTGGACCACTAGTATTTGCTGCCGATCTCTTGAGGATGTTAAAATAATCTAGTGAAACTGAGAATTGTAATTCTGAATTTCCAAGGACGGGCAAAGCAAAAATGCTGTGTTACATAATCTGTGGTTGGATCTACTTGACTTCTAATTGGCCATTGTTCTCTCTCTATCAGCAGATGTGGAGGGGGATCAGCATGAACCAATTCCTAGATCAGTGAATTTTTGGGAGGCTCAGATTCAAAACAGGACAGAAACATAGGAATGTGTCACAGGATCAAGAGGGGTCCTATAATGACTCTTCAGGTTACCAGGTCATCTTGCTGGACTTATCGCAGGTTCAAACCCTATGTGAAAATGTTGATGAAGTGTTTTTTCGGTTGTGTTCTTTTTTTTTTCTTTATGGCCTAGAAATATGACCAGAACATTTGTTGTTATTTCATTTCTATTTTCACAACTTTTCCACGTATAGAACTGCCATGAAAAAGTAATCATCCAGTCACAACTGAGTGGTATGCTAATTGTTTTAATTGTTTCACCACATTTGCTTTCACTTCCAGCACTTAAGTTGAGCACCTGGATTTAGGGCAGGTATCAGCTCCTCTTTGACACTTACTTCTTCAAGAGAGCAATTTTAACCATGTCAAGTGAAGGTCACAGAGCCCATAGAAATATCATCTGTGAAGTGTTATAGTATTTTCCACTGTAGCAGATCATACGTGTATGTATTGTGATAATGCCTTTGTCATTTTAATAATAGTTAATATAGTGATTTGAAGAAAAGCCATTCAGTTCCATTAGGAACACTAATTATGCACTTTTGAAAAGACTCTGATAGTACACAGGACAAAGGAGTTATAAAATGGTTATAAAAATCCTTGAGTCGAAACGTTCTGGTAAGTGATTCAAATGGATAGTTCTAATGCAACCAGCACAAATAAATCCAATAAAAATATATTATGGCCCAAATTACATGAAAAACAATTATAGGCTCTAAGTATAAACACTGATAACCACTTTTAAAAAGACTAATTTAAAACTGCAGAAGAAAATTTATTTTTTCTCTCAAAATTAAATTATGACGTGAGCAAAAAATAGTAACTAGCAATAAATTATGTGTTTGTTTATTGAAAGAACTTTATTGGAAAAAATAAGGAAGCTGTAATTACTAATATTTATCTGATTTGGTTTTTTTAAACGACACGGAACTATATCAAATAACATGAGCAAGATAATGATAACGTGTAAATACTGATTTTTGAATTGTTACCAATTGTGAGTCGGTTTGTTGTTTTTAAGTGATATTTGTGCTCTGAGGTGTTATGTTCCTTCCATTACACATACGAACATTTGTGGTATGCTTGGCAAGATGTTAGTTCTGAACAGATATCAATGCTTGCTGCGTAGGACAGCATGTCTACGTGTGTTTTTGGGAGGGTGGAGGAGAGACTACAGTCATCACTATGCAGGTGAAAGCAGTATGGTAGCAGTCTGCTTCTCACAGGGGTTTCAGGATTGGAGCAGTAGGTTGAATTTCAATAGGCTGGAGCTGATTCTAGAAGCATTTTGTGTATCCTTATGAAAATATCATCAATACAGATTCAGGTGAAGCTGTCTCCTTGGGTTTGCTATCTTGAATATAGCCACATAGTGAAGTAACACTTGAGTAGCACATAACATTTGCATTAGCAGCACAGAATAGTCCACGGGTTGATCTATGCCATCTATGCCATTAGAATTGCAGTAAAATTATTTAAAGAATCAAAGCTTCTAGGAGCCTTAGTGGTAGGCCAGACCCCATTGTGCTAGGCGTTATAGAGAATAAAAGATGATCCCTGCCCCAAATCTTTCAGTGTAGAGTTTGGAAGAAGCAATTCTGTGAGACTCAAACAGTTTTTTCAAAGTGGTAGGTTCTTTTTCCTGAATGTGAACAGAGAATGTATATATCAGTACGGGCTGATATCTGAGTATTAAGAGCTGTCTTGAAGGGGCATGTATCATAGCAAGTGGTATATATCATAGCAAGTTACTGCTTTACATGCCTGTATCTAGGAATACATGAGTTTACATTTTTTGCAGTTTCTTAAGCTGTGCAAAGTTAACAGAGCAGGAGGAGGGGAAGTTAAGACTATTTTGATAGCACAATATATGTCTGTGTATTGTTCATTGTATTTATATTATTACCGTTGCCTCAAAAATATATGAGAGTAAAAGAATGTCAGTGGAACTTTTTTATGCTTATATATATGATTTTATAAAATTAATTCTGAATTCTGATAGCTATGCTTTCATCCGCATCTAAAGAACAATGAGACAGAACGTATGGGGAAGAAATTTTTAATAGAAAATGTGCAACATTATTCCAATGATCTTATAGTATTCTCAGTAGAATAGCTTGTAGGCCGTGTGAAATTCTCCTTTTTTTTTTTTTTTTGGTCAAAAAAAAAAATGGTGCTAGTATTATCTTCAGGCCATGCTTAATGCTGCTTTACTACTTTTTTTTCTTTTCTTTTTCTTTTTTTCCCCCCTCAGAAGATGTCCTTAATAGTTGCAATATCTGATACCCCACAGTAAAAGTTTTGTGCCACCTTTACTTCATGTCAGGTTTAAATTTAAAGCAGCAGGCTGAGATTCTGCAGATGGTATTGCTTCCAAGCACTGTTAGGCTTGTTTCTCCTGGAGTTCTGGCCAGTGGCACGTGCAGGTGTTCTCTGTCTGTGAATAAAGCTCGTTAGGGCTTTGAAATTGCTGATACATACTGGTGGGACCCTCCTCTCCTGTGTGATTTCTATAGTGTTTAATATTCCAATTATCAAGCACTCTGAAAGGCTAGCGTGGCACACATGACCACTGGCTTAAAGTGAGTTTTGGCAGAGACAACCATGCTGTCATGTTAGTTTCTTTGAAGTACTCTACCTACTTATTCATCTTGTGTATGGGTAGGACAAAGTGATAGGGCTACGGAAGAAAAAAAAAAGCCATTTACTTTTCAGAAGAGGACAAAGTAAATTTAAAAAAACTTAAACCAATCCAAACAAAAAAACCCCCATAAAGTGGGATTTTGCCCAGGCTTTACTGACCCTATCCCTTTGCCTGGAATAAATGTAATGAGACTTCACTATGTTACCTTGCTGGAAAGTATTCAGAACCTGTATAGCTAGCCCTGTACTGGCTCATTGAGGATTACAAAGGAAGAACATTCCCACTATAATTACCCAATCTACTTCCTACAAAATTTCTGCTTTGATTTGATATTCAGGATCTCCTTGTGCCCAAATCTCCTTAATTTTTGGAATTTGATGTTTGAGAACTGTCACAACTTGAACTAATTAAGCATCAAGAATCACAGATATAGCCACAGTATTTTTAAATTAATTTATGAGTGGTTGATTTGAGTCTGTGGGCAAAGGGTTATGTTTTTTAATTTACCAAAACTTTCCAATCTTGTGGTGCTGGAATTAAAAATAAATAAGGAAAGGGGTCTAGGTGGAGAGAAAGAACAATAGACATGAGAACAGTAGTCTCTCATTGACTTCAGATACTTTACAGGTGGATAACAATTCCAAATAGGATGAAGTACTGTTTCTTACCAACTATGGGTTATGGTAACTTTGGAATAAAGTCATTGAGATAAGCTGCATTCTTATTTTGTAGCCCTTGTAATTCTGCTTCCTCCTCCTTTCCTCAACCTCTTAACAGCTAATGGGATATATACACTTTAAATTCTGCATCCCATTCCTGAAGCCTAAAACTTAGAGGGAGTTTTTATATAACATATTTACATGGTGTAAAATGTTGATGTAGGACCAGGACAGAGAATGAGAGCTTTCTGCTAGACACAGAGTGATTCAAATTGAATAAAAAAAATGTAATAATTCAACCTCAGTCATTGTAGTGAGTCACTGTCCTGAAGACTTTATGTTCTGACACCGTAGCGGTTTAAGGCAGACTCTTCCATCTTTTCTTCATGCACGACAAGTCATTTGGAAGAGCTGTGCAGCTGGCAGGGAAGAGGTGTGAGCGTGTCTATCTCCTTGACAGGCCTGACACTCTTCCAGCTACATTAGGTAAAATTAACTGATTGACTGGGGCAACTTCTAGTTTGTGCCAGGATGAGGAGGAACACCTTGAGCATGATTTACCTTCATTTTGTTTTCCATAGACTTCACAGTATGTAATTGAGTTCAGGGTAAATATATTTGCTAGCAACACCAGTATTTTTGTTATCTTCACACGTAACTGCATGTAGAAATTTGTGAAACACTTAGAAAGATGTTAAACTGTAAGATTGACTGATAAAACAATGTGGTAGCTGGACTTCAGTGCAATAATATGACTATCACAGTTTAACTATGGCACATACTTTGACATAAGAGGTTTGCCCATGAGAATCAGTGAAGTTTCTTGCATTTCTATACTTCCCACATGTTTGCAAATTTCTAATCTCATCCCAGGATATAATGGAAATTTCAGAAACTGGTCACTATGCAATGTAGGTTGTCAGACTGTGTTCATGGTTGCTTGTATTGAATATTACATAGATTCTTAGGATAAGTTTATTATTCTCTTCTCTGACTTCCTATGTCAGAGAAGAGAATAATAAATTTTCATTCTGTGATTGTGCTTGAAATTCTGTAGTCTGAATATTGTTGTCTTTGATCTGGAATGTCAAAATTTGTATTCCTCATAAACTCTTGGCTGTAAATTGGTATTAAGACCAAAAAGGAAGAATATAGCTATTTTTGTATCCATTTATGGTGCAATCTGAGAGGGTTTTTTGAATATCAGAATGGGAACATGGCATTTTAAAAATGAGCACAGAGTAGCACTGTAATGAGCATTAGGGTGTTTCATGAGAACATTACAAAAGATATTGGCTTTATTGTTCACTGTCCTTCCTTTGGTAGAGGACTGTGTTAGTGCCTGAATAGAAGAGTGGAAGAGGAAAAGCCATTATAATGTGCAAGCTTATCTGAGAAGGAAAATATTTTTTCTCATACCAGTTGGTTTAGGTTCTTAAAGACATTTTATTCCTGTGCATTCCTTTTAAAACCTCACTGAAGTTCTGAACTCCCTCATTTCTTATGGCAATGAATTCCAGTATTGATATAAAAGCTTTTATTTATTTAGGCAGGCTTTTCTGCTTCACCTGTCAAATTTTCTAGCTGTATCCTGAAAAATAAAAGCAAAACATGTCAAATTTTGAAAAACACACTTTCTTAAAAAAATTTAAAATTCCAAATTTCAGTGGCCTTTATTCTTCATTCGGAAAGTTAAAGTAGGAGTTGTATGCTCCACTCTTTTGAAAATTAAATCACTGCCTTAGGTGCCTAAGTATAGATGCAGAATGCTAATTTCAAGCAGTCACTTTAAAAATTCTTGGCTTTGGTTGCAAATATCAGTGAATACAGGTAATAGCAGAAGTATAACACATCATGACAGAATCTAACTAATTAAAAGGCCTGTATGACAAGACAGGCTGAAATCTATTATGGAAGCATGAAGGAATTATTATAATTAACCCCATATTAAATGACTTTATGACACATAAGGACGTATTTTAAATAAATACATTTTTACAACATAATAAATGTTTGGCTTTGGAGCACATAAAGGAAGAGGGAGGACTCTAGAACTTTCTTATTGGGGCTGATGGAGGCAAATGGGGGCAATAACATGCCATTCCCTTGGCCACCCATTTCAGTTTGGAAGGTAAACTCACTTGCCATGGTGAAATGTGGCTGCTGAATCACTGGCAGAGGCTCTGCACGCTGCTCTCCAAGCTCCAGAGATGGTTGTCCACAATCGTGTGAAGTCCCAGGGCAGATCACTTGATGCACCAATGGCTTTTACACGGGATGAATCAATGTTATTGCCATATCCAGCTGTCTCCAGCTGTCTCTTTTTTTCCTCCCTACCTGGGACACCGATGGTGCACACAATGGACTTCTCCTCCAGTTGCTCCAGTTCATGCAGGTCCCAAGGGATGGGATGCTTACCCCTCTGCTACTCTCAACCTCCCCACTATGACTTTTGCTTGTGCTAATATTGCTTCTGTCAGGACTGTACCATAAAAAAGACATTGAGGTGCTGGAGCGGGTCCAGAGAAGGGCGACAAAGATGGTGGGGGGTCTGGAGAATAAGTCTTATGAGGAGAGGCTGAAGGAACTGGGGTTATTCAGCCTGGAGAAGAGGAGGCTGAGGGGAGACCTTATTGCTCTCTACAACTACCTGAAAGGAGGGTGTAGAGAGGTGGGGGTCGGTCTCTTCTCTCAAGTCACAGGCGACAGGACAAGAGGAAATGGCCTCAAGTTGCGCCAGGGGAGGTTCTGGTGAGGGGTCTGGAGAATAAGTCTTATGAGGAGAGGCTGAGGGAGCTGGGGTTATTCAGCCTGGAGAAGAGGAGGCTGAGGGGAGACCTTATTGCTCTCTACAACTACCTGAAAGGAGGGTGTAGAGAGGTGGGGGTCGGTCTCTTCTCTCAAGTCACAGGCGACAGGACAAGAGGAAATGGCCTCAAGTTGCGCCAGGGGAGGTTCAGGCTGGATATTAGGAAAAAATTTTTCACTGAAAGGGTTATCAGCCATTGGAATGGGCTGCCCAGGGAGGTGGTTGAGGCACCATCCCTGGAGGTGTTCAAAAGACGGGTTGATGTAGTGCTGGGAGATATGGTTTAGTGATGATGCTCCTTGTTTGTTGTGTGGGTGTCTATTTTTGTCAAAATTAGGTTGACGGTTGGACAAGATGATCTTTAAGGTCCCTTCCAACCTAGAAGATTCTGTGGTTCATCAGAGAACTGATAGAAGAGCTGGAGATAGTAGGAAGATAACTATTTCTTATAATGATGGTAGCTTTTTACCAGTTTATAATGGCAGAAATTCATAGACCAACCCTCTCTCCAGAGGGCTAGAAGTAATTAATCTATTAAGTGAGGGGACTCTAATTTATTAGCAGAGGTGTTTTGATGGCAGCTTACATGGCTTTGTTATTGTGAGGCTTGACGGAAAATAGTTAAAATGTGGTTGAAAGTTAGATGAAAAAACCAAGGGAATTCTTAAACTATGAAATCAGCCTGGAGAAGGCCATTTAAATGCATTTTGCTACAAGAGTAAATGGAATAACAAAATAAAGGTACTCAGTTTGACACAATAAATCACAGAAGAGAACTAATTCATTAGACCATAACAAAACCTTTAAAAAATGGAAATTCTGTCCAAACACCATTAGTAGATTGGAGCACAAGTTAGGATATAACCTGAAAATAATATTTATTAAAAGATAGGAAAATAAATACAAACAATGAAGTGCTCTGAAGATTTAGGATATTTAACTGAATATATAAACAGAGGCTTCTGCCCTAGTAGCAGATGACTCTGTATTAGAGAAAATACTGGGGAAATTGCTCATTTAAAACTATTTTTTTTTTAATAGAGAAATTTAGTATGGCCTCAACTGAAGATAAAACTTTTGGAATAGTGTTAATGTCTTTTTATGTATTTGAGGTTTGATCTGCTGCTTGACTAGCTCAGGATTGTTTGTAGTTTTATGCATTGGGGTAGTGGAAGTATGCTGATTTTTTAATTATCTTTTATTTAAGTACCTATAGTAATAATCAGAATACAGGGGAGAAAATGAAAGCACCAGAATCAAATTATGTTCACAGAAGCATTTTGAACAGATGGACAGTGACTGAGAAGTTTGGATCTATATTCCAAAATCTGGGATGATTCAGGATATTATTTTATTTCCAGCCAGTCTCTAGATCTAAAGCATGAAAAGAAATGGCAGATATGGGTGAGGAAATGTCATGCATCCACAAAAACAACTCTGATCAAAGACTTGCAAAAAAAAAGAAAAAAAAAAAAGCAAAAAGAAATAAATCCCCAAACTGTTCAGACTTTGAAACTGAATCTATTTAAGGACAGAATTGTTTAAAGACCTGAAATCTGCTTTGAGCCCAGAGCCTGCCTTTGAGTGGGAGGCTGGATCGGATGACCTCCAGAGGTCCCTTCCAACCTAGATTATTTTATGATTCTTTGATTCTCTCTGGTCTGTTTTACAGTAGGCACAGAAAGGTACATTTTACCCTGGACTTGGGCCAGATGAACTCAAAGGCATTGCAGCTCCCCTGGAAATGCCTCTTTGTACGGTACAAACTGCCACGTATTCCTCCAGGGAGCATCCTCTCTGGCATGTATATTAGTAGTGGGCTCAGTCTCCCCCCAGCAACGCAGTACAAGGTTCCAAGATGGTTGGACATACAGCCAAGAGCTGTGAACATGTGAGTACTTCCAGGAGTGAAGTGAGGATGGGCGGGTGAGGATTTGGATTCCCATCCTGCAGTAGATGCTTTGTATGCAAACCACTGAACTTGTACTCAGTAAGGGTCTTAATTGCTATTTTATCTTCCTTTATTTGGGAATTAAGTATGACGACTTGTATGTTTGTAACTGTCAGTGTGTTCACCTACATGTGCATTGCATCTGTTTTTGAGGAGTTAGCCAAAATAAAATAATTTTCCTTTTTAAATAGTCTGGGCAAAATTGTTTAAACTAGCCCTTGGTTTTTAATGACACTCTATGTTCATTAGGACAATATCTAAATCTGCTTGAAACTTGGCTTGTTGTAGCCCTCTCCGCATTGCTTGGTGCCTAGCAACCACCATCAGGGCCAGTATTTTCATCCACTTTCCCTTTGAAGTGTTTTCCAGTTTCTTCTAGCGAGGGTATGAAATAAAAACAGCCTGAGAGACACTTACCTCTGTGTGTAATGGCAATAGCTGATTTTATGTACTTCAGGGCAAGCTTACCGTGGTAGGAAGCCCTCCAAATCATTCTTTATTATTCTAATATTATGATTTGGAATCCTTGAATTTAATCTCTTGAAACCCTTCTCATGCATGTGGTAGGAAGATGCAAGAATTTGTGTGCTCTGTCACTTAGAAAAAAAAAATAAATCCCAGGTAATCTGCAGGGAGGAAGAGAAATCAAAAAATAGTCCAAAAGATTCATTTTTCCAAAATTGCTCTTCAAATGTGTTATAAAGAGAAACAGTCTTGAATGCTTTCTAAATAAGCAGACAGCTTGCAGATACAAACAGTTTTTCATCTCTGTGCTGTTCAGACAATAATCCTATTTTCTCAATATTAATAACTGCAGCGGCTTTAGGGGGAAATCTACTCTTGCAGCAGATGTTAAACCAAAACTGCATAGCCTAGCCCTTATGTGCAAGCTACTTGTTTGCTTTGCAAGGTTTCAGTCAGAAGGTGTGTTGTTCGACTATCATTCTTTTTTTTTTTTTTCTCCTCTATTAGGAAGGTATCGAGCCTGCATTACTCTAACAATGTCATGAGACTTGTATGTGTATTTTGGCCAGTGCCATTTGTCTGTTGCATAAGGCTGCTTTCCTCAGTAGTGGCTTGACATGATTATTTCTCTTGGCGTTAAAGTAAAAGAAGGAAATAACAACGATGTTTGTTGCTTTCTTTTAAGTCAAGTAGCTTTAAAATTGACCATCGACGTTGCTAACTGCAGCATTTAATTTCTTTATAGTGTTGTAGCTCAACTAGGTTACGCTGGAGTTCACATAGGTTCTGCAGAAGCAGTTCAGGCCACGCTGCAGAACTTGCAGTTCTCTTGGACTATAGCAATGGTTGCTTTAATGAAAGCACAATTAAAACCAGGCAGGAGCCTCTGGACTCCTACTATAAGTTATTTAATTACAGTTCATGGAAAGCTAGTGAGATGAGATCACTTCTGCCCATATGAGGCTCTTATGGTGATGAGCTATTTGTGAAGATGAATTGGTTTACAATAAAAAAAGAAAGCACAAGTCTTAGAGCTAGATCCTCAGGCTGTGTAAACTGGTGTAACCCCATAGATTTCAGTGGGACTAGGTTATACCTGTTTGAAAACATGGCTGTCATGTTAAAAACAAACAGAACTGTGGCGAGGGTGGGCAACAACCTACCTATAAGCTCCTCTTCCCTGGGTCTTTCCTTATTTTACTACTTTCCTGCAGTCTTTCCACCTACGTAATCTTCCTTTTTCTTTAACAGTCATACCAAGGAACAAAATCTATTTGTGCAGTTACAATACATTTCAGGAAACTGTCCTCAGGCACTGATTGATGTAGCACAAACATAAACTAAGGGTGTACTACCTGACTCATAGCAAGTAGACAGTTTTACCTCACTTTCCTGAAACATTGTGCTCCAAACTGGGGTTCAGCATTTTTTTTTAAGCAAATTTAATTCATACAACTGTGAAATTAAATGTTACAGATTAAAGTCTGACTGTCTTACCCAATGGGAAATGAATGTATGTCGTCTCTCACTGAGCCAATGCTTGTTGTGCCTCACTTGCACAGACAATGTACAGCCAGTATGTATTTGTAATTCATTTGGTACTTACTGCTGCTCAGTCACATCCCAGGTAAAGTTTTAAAACATTAAGCTTATGTATATGGCGGTAAAAGGTCATCTGGGACATTTGTTGTGTTTATTTCCGTTGAAGTAACAGTTCTGTTTCAGAAGCACTTTCAAATATTAAAAAACATTGATATATATTGCAAATTATATAACACAGGCAATGATATTCCTTGATTTGCTTGCAAACTTTAGTTTTGGAAAGGCTTATGTCCTGGTTTCGGCTGTAGGGGAGAAAGAATTTAACAGTAGTACTCCTTTAGGCAGTTCCATAGTCTGTCTGTTCCTCAGGGCATGAGAAGCAAGGAGACTAGGAACGGGATCATCAGAGTATGC
Source organism: Calidris pugnax (assembly GCF_001431845.1). Taxonomy (NCBI): domain Eukaryota; kingdom Metazoa; phylum Chordata; class Aves; order Charadriiformes; family Scolopacidae; genus Calidris; species Calidris pugnax. The sequence continues at coordinate 4,706,530 of NW_015090800.1, read as the reverse complement.
CTGTTAAAATGATGAGTAGAAGGAAGGTGGTTGAATTTGCCTGAGGTGGCATCATCATATTTGCCATCATATTTCTTATATATGCTGGCTTTTTACTTGGGCCGCCTAGATTCTTATGGTAGCCTGTTTATACAGAGATGGAGGAATGGAGGCAGCAGGTGAGAATTTTTTGATAAAGCTTCATTTTAAAACAAAGACTGACCACACTTGTGTCCTCTAACTCAGATCCAGCCTGGAGAAACATGAGTTTCCAACATATAGCTTGCATAAATATCAGACTGGAATTTTCTGATTAACGCAGGTGTCACAATTGGCACTTCTTATAGCAACGTACACTACCAGTTCCTGCAGGAAAAGCTTTTCAGGTTCAGAGTAGAATTTATAGTTAAGATGAGAAAACCAGGAACAGCCACTGAGAGCTCAGTGTCCACAGCACTCATTTGATGGGCGTGATTCAGATTCAAGTCTTCAAACAGCTCAGCAGCTCAAGTGGTGGCTCCTCTACCCAGCCAATGCCCCAGCTACCAGTTTACAGAATCATTCTTGGCTTTTTGCCTGTCAGAGATATTCTTGGTGAACATTATTAAATACAATGTGGAGAAAGTGAGGAGGACTGAACCCATGTCCACAGTTAAGACAATCACTAGAGGTATGCAAAAGAGATTCAAGCCTGGTCTGCAATGTGTCAATCATTGCTACATAATGAGGTATCTCCAACAGCAAACCTTGGGAGGGAATAATTCTGTAATCTAGTTGCTAAGACATTCTTTAAAAAAATTAAGATTCATATCCTTAAATAAGCAGAGTAAAGATCTTTATTGGGATTTCCCAAATCCAAGATGAAGGCTGTAATCAGCTGCTGAGCTCCTGGTTATGCAGCGGGTGAGGGCTCTCTGTTTTTTCTTGTTTACTCCAGAACACCCTCACCTGTGGGAAAAATTTATTTCACTTAATTTCAAACTTCTGCATTAGGAAACGAGGGACCTATTTCGTGCTTAGATTCAGTTGTTTGGGTCTAGATGGAGGATTACCTGGTGCCTCAGTGTTAAAGATAATAGGTAGCTTCACTCCATTTTATATGTATGTTCTTCTGTTGCTGCTGTTTCATTATGATCCTCTGAGGACAATGGATATGCATCTATGTACCAAACTACTTGTAGCTCCCTTCTCTTTTCAATTCCCCATATAAACGGTCAGGAAGAATGATGGAAGCCAGTAATAACAGCAATACCCTTTGCATTATTAAACTGCTTTCATAGTTTTGAAATGCCTCAAGTGTATAGCAACAGCAAAAATTTTAGCAAAAAGCCTGTGTATGTTTCACTGGGGTGTTTCAATTATTTTAACCCTTATTTAATGAACTAAACTAAACTAAGTGCTTAAAAGCCTTATAAATAGGCACAAAGGTTGTAAGCAGCTGGTTTGAACCCAAAGCAGGCTAATGAGAAACATTGATTTAAAGGAACTGAACAATTTTGGCTCAAATTAGTAATGAGACAAGAGAATGTTTTACTGCTTCAATAGCTTGTGTGAAATGAATTGGTGGCCCCAGTCCAGTTTCTAGTAAATGTTTCGCTGCTACAGTAATAGTCTCTCTATAAATCATCAGTAGTGCCCACATCAGAGAAGTCACACTAATATTTGACCATAATTGGCTGAGTGAACATGTTCATGCGGGATTGTCCTCGATGCCTTTCAAAGGAGTTTTGCTAATGTTAAACAGCATTGGCAAGGAATTTGGGGGGTTTTGGCAAGTGTTGCTGCAGAGATTCTTTGGGTTAAACCCCTTCATTTCTAATTCTGTAAAGGTTTCATTTTTGTCTAAACTAAAATTCAATGAAAATGGAATGGAGGATTGTAAAGAAAGGCATTGGACAATACAGTCCTAACTTTCTCCTGTTCTGATGTCTGATGTTTCAGTTATTCTTATGCCACTGCCTTTCCAGTAGTACGGACAATAGTATCATCAGTAATTCTGTTTCTGGATGTTGGCAGAAAATGTGTTCTGCAATTCTTTACGTTCTTCTATCACTTGCTGGTGTTTTCTTTACCTTTAATGCAGTAAACCTGTTGTATACTCCAAGAGCTGGTCTGAGCTGGTTGCTATTTTAAGTTTTCTTTATGAGACATACTGCTTTGCCTGCTGTCCTATTGCTTGCCCTAGGGAATCTCCACAATATGTTCCCCTTAATGGCAGCTAGTAAGATATGCTTGGTCAAGCTGCCAGTTTGTCAGCAAAAAAACCTCTTTGGTGTCTTAAAGATCTGACATCTGTGTAAGAGCGTGGGCATAAGATCCACAGGACTGTGTTATTAGAGCACGTAGGACAGCCATTACAAATAGGTGAATCAGTCCAGATAAAATTAGAACTGACTCTGTACTTTACCAAGTCCTTGAACTAAACCTAGATAAGGTTACTTTTGAAGTAACTGTCAAATCTCTCACAGATTTTAAATTGGAATCACTCATTCAGGACTCTGATCTTTCAATGTTGTTAAACTCTTAAAATTAATCCACTTTTGTTAGTTTTAATGCACTCTGCACTTTCTTGTTCTACTGATGGCCCTTTGTGCAAAATCTGCATCATGGAAGGGTAGCTGTTCCAGGGTTGGGAGGGACCAAAAACCTCCCCATGGGAGAGTAAAACCAAACCAACCATATACAACACAGCAAGAAACATGAATTCCCACACCTGCTCTTGAAATACTTCCTTCTGTGTTAAAAGACCAAAGAGGTTTCATAAAGGTTTGGGTAATCAACCGTTTGGTGTACTTAGCAGAACCTCAACCCTCCAGTGGTTTGACTGTCACTGTTCAAAGCTAAAAAGGCGTTCCTTGCTCGAGTGTACTATGCATATCTAGCAGCCAGTCTCTTTTTTAGTGTGCTTCAGACACAGCAGTATGCTATTAGCATTAGCAGACAATTCTCTTAAAGGTCAGATGAAGTCAGAGAAGCATATTCCTTAGTGATAAAAAATAAAGCCAGAGCTGACACTTCAACGGTGCCAAGGAAAATGCAGTCTCTTCTCGTGTGCATGCATGTGCATGCATCTGAATCAGAAAGCCACTCTCTGCATTCTTTTAGAACACCATAATAACTTCATAAAGAGTAGGTTCCACAGAGAAACATAATATTGACTCTTGAAATGAGGATTTTGTTTGGTTTTCTTGAAACGCTAATTAATAAGCATCAGTGATCCACATGCTGCGACAAGGAAACTGTGGGCAGCAAAGCCCATGCTGATTACGTTTGTATAATCTTTTTTGCTTATGGCAGACTAAAAGAATAAAATCACTAGAGATATCTGAAGACTAATTCATTAGGAAGGAGTTGGATAAAATCAGGATTCTTTTTGTTTTGCCTCATGCTACTTTATTTCCATATGCTGTTCCAGAAAATTAGTGAGTAAGACTTCGAAGTGGCATGACAGATGATGGTAGGAATGGTACTTTGATTAGGTTATTTCAGTATTTACTTTTCAAACACATTTAGTGTAATTGGGGCAGTCAGGTAAAAATCAGAACAAGCAGAAATATAAGAATGGCCCAAAGGTACTCCCTCCACAGCAAATATTTCAAGGTTGGACCTTTTGAAGGTTGTTTTCTCACTCAGCACTACTGATCATGAAGTCGTAACTGAAGTAAATCACAGCAATCTAACTCAGTCACATCAACTATAGCCCATAAACTGGTTACGAGTTAAAAACCATGGGAGTCTCCTGCAATGTAGGAGAATGAAGCCTAGGAGGTGCACAGAATGGGACACTAATTGCACACCAACTGTACAGAAGCATCAGCAGAGCAGAAGTAATCATGTAGTGGTTCTCACACTGGAGGTAGGTTAGCAGTTGTGTGCCCATTGACTGTTTAAAAAAAAAACAAACAAGACCTATTTACTTTAGAATAAAGTTTGTTTACATTCCCTGGAGCGATAGTTAATATTATTTGTGTTATTATGATTATGATAGTGTGTACCTTGAGGTCTACTCTCCCCTCCCACCCCCATCTAACATATTGGCAGATAATTCTCTTTCGAAATTAAGGTTGCTTCCTAATGAGGGTAACCTTTGGAAACTGATGGAGTTTCTAGAACATTGATGATAAAATATGTTATCTGTAGGAAGGTAACTGTCACATCCTGTTCATTGGTCATTTTTGAAGTCAAGAATAAACTGTTTTATTTCATATAATGAGACCTTTATCACTAAAATGAAAATAAAAATTCTATCTGAAGCTGAAGAGAGCATTGGCATAAGTCCTATGAATGTCTGTCATTCCTACCTCGTGACACAGATGTCTCTTATCTCACATACTTGCTTGTGACTTCCTCAGCTACTTTCAAACTCATGATCTTCTGACTTCTGCACCTACATATCACCCATTTGAACTACAACACGGAGACATCTGTTCTGCTCCCAATTCTGGTGCAGATGCAATTGGCTGAATGAGACATAAGCACAGAAGCTCCACCTTCAGGCAAAGGGGACTCTTTCAAGACTCCAAGGTGTGGGAGGTGATGGGTGCTCAGAAGAAGTTAGAAGGCTTGGAGATATGCATGAGCCTGGGTGATGACTGGCTGGTGGGGGTGGTCATGCAATGTAAGATGTGCTTTGAAAACAGTCCTTGAAAGGGAACAGCGGGTGGAACTCAGTGAAGAATCATCGTAGCAGTGTGATAACCACAGCCTGTACTCATGAGAGTTGTAAGATGCTTCTGTCCTTAACCTGGAAAACGTGACCTTGCAAATTGACTCAGAGAATAAATTAGGTTAGTAGGGACTTCTTAGGGTCATCTGGCTAAGCCTCCACTCAAAGCAGAGTAAACTTGGAGGTTAGATTGAACTTCATATTTAGATCAGATCGCTCAGTGCCATGTCCAGGTGAGTTTTGGTCATCTTCAGGGATAGAGATTCCACAGCCTGTCAATTTAACCGCATTTGTGATGAAGTGTTTTTCCTAATATCTTATCGGAAATGCTGTGGTAAGTTTTTCTATATAAGTAAAGTCTGGTCTGAGTTACATCCTGCTATGACAGAAAGGATATATATGTAGTTTAAAACTGCAATTTATTCTAATCATTCAGAACATTTCAATACTAATTTTATTCTATTCCACTTTTTTTCCCTGGCAAACTTTAGTTGCAAAAGTAGAGGAAATACTTCCATTCTAGATAATTGTAAGGCATATAACATTAGGAGAGAAAGCAAATGAGGTGTCTGAACTCTTAGGAACTAGGTAACTTTTTCTTTAACTCTTAGTTTTCAACGTCTGTATGTTTCTTTGGGGTACCAAAATGGAAGGTATTATTTCTTAAAGAAAAGCTTGGTTCCTTTTCATTAGCATGACTTTTTAATGAATTTATAAGGTCATGTGATCCCAAAATTGCACTAAAAAGATGAACAAAGTTCAAAACACTTAGATTTAATATTTCTATGCTAATATATACCTGTGAAAATTGAACATTCTCTGCAGCAGCAAAACCTATATATAGAGGAAATAATTATCTAAATATCTTTTCAATGTGCTAGGAATTAAATATCTGTATGTTTAACTCCCTTACGTAGGCAGTGAAGGACTAGAAATCAACGTTTCAATTTTTTTTTCAGATTATTCCTGTTTAATGGTTTTTATACCAAAGGTTTTTAGAGGTATGTGTCATTTTCGGTTGGTATTCATACAGATAAGAAATGCTAGAAATATTTCTTTTTTGTGTTTTGGATGGCTTCTAACAATGTTTCATGGTGTTTACCATACTCTGTGTGGTAAATATATTTACATATATAGATATTTCTTCTGTGTTTTTTGATCTCTTGAGTGAGACTCTTCTGGCCAAAGAGCTTTCCTTCCTATAGAAGGTGGTTTAGCCCCAGCCAGCAACTAGGACCATGCAACCGCTCGCTCACTTCTCCCCCTGCCCCAGTGGGATGGGAAGAAGATCCAGAGAAAATAAAGAAAACTCATGGGTTGAGATAAAGACTGATAAGTAAAGCAAAAGCCACACATGTAAGCAAAGCAAAACGAGGAATTCTTTCACTACTTCCCATAGGCTATCGCTCTGAATGTCTACCCCCTTTCTTCTTCCCCCAGCTCTACATACTGAGCCTGACATCATATGGTATGGAATATTCTGGGATTAGCTGTTCTGGCTGTGTCTCCTCCCAACTTGTTGTGCACTCCCAGCCTGCTGGCTGGTAGGGTGGTGTGAGGAGCAGAAATGGCCTTGACTGCTTAGCAACTAAAAAGACCAGTGTGCTATCCACACTGTTCTCATCCCAAATCCAAAACACAGCACTCTACTAGCTGCCAGCAAGAAGGTCAACTCTATCCCAGGCAAAACCATGACAGCATCTTTAGCACTGGCTCCGTGATTTGACCTTGGTTCACACGTACTCCTGCTTAAACTGACTTAATTTTGCTAATATGCGCCTGCTCACTTTGCCCTTCATTTATGGAACTAGGCATTAACTTGTTAGTTTTATTTTCGTTCATAGCCAGCATTGTTCTTGGATGGTGTCCATGTACAGAACATGCAGGACTTCTCCCTTCTGTAAATCTTCTGAGTAACAATAGTTTTCCTTCCCTTCCTCCCCCAAAAAATGGAACTGATGCAAGTTGCTTGTTGTATGAATGATCCTGGAAGGGAAATGATCCTGATGCTAACTGTCATTGCTTTAGGAATGAAGACAGAACAAATACTGTGAAATAGAGTATCTGAGATCATGACATTCTAGGCATGTGAAGAAAACAGTTTCATAGTTGGAAAATGTCTCATAATCTTCAGCATAAATACGTTTGCAGCTTGAATGTTCCCTTATCTTCCATCATCTCTGTCAGTTCCTTAAATCTCATTCAAGGCTGTTTTAGATGTGCCCTGGAAATGCAAAGAACATGTTTGTCTCATCTAGATCTGATGAAATAGCAAGCATAATTAGAATGTTTTAACACGTTTGTGGTTGCCAATACATTATTAATCAAAGATTTAGCAGAGTCTGTGGCCAGTAGATTTGGATGTGTGCAAGAGACACAACAAAGTCTTTTAGTGTTTTTGTCTTGGGTGAATTCTTGTTTGGAGTAGGTAATGAAGAAAACGTGCAGAGATCTCAAAAATCTGATCTGGGAATCTAAAAATCTTCCTTTGGGGTCTGACATTTAGTTAGGGAACAGTCCTATTTCCATGTTAAAACATTCTCAAAACAGGAAGGCACTTCCAAGATGGATGTATCAATTAATCCTTTCTTCCTGTCAGACTCGAATGTGATTTATTGGTTTGTGTAGCTCTACTGGCCTTAGAGATCTGTTTCACCCTGGAAATTGCTCATTATATCCACACCTCTTCTTATATAATGTGTTTTTTATAACCAGGTGTTCTTTACTGGAAATACCTCTTGTCTTTATGTGGAATTTGTAGGTCCGTTATGATCATATACTTAAACATACTTCTGTTTAAAGGCCAGCAAGGATACTGTTTCCTTTGCACTTGATGGTACAGAACATCCCCTGGCTTGTACATTTTGCATCAACCAAATGTCAGGCAGGAGTTAGTAGCTGCAGGACTGAGTCTAGGATATATGTGGCAGGTTTAGCAAGCTCATGTCATGCAGGTGGAAACTAAAGGCACGCTGTTGCTACACTAAGGGGTAAAGCAAGAGCAAGCTTTTACTTTTAGGATGACTATGATAAGCAAAAGTTTCTTGCTAGATGTACATACAGATATAGATATTGGTATAGGTACACAGAGCTACTCTGAACCCTAGATTTCTACAACAGATTTTGATTAAATTATTAAATGGATTATTTTACTTTGTTCTCTAAATTAGCATGCAGCCAAAGGAGGGGGTTTTGTTTGGTGAGGGTTTTTTTTGTTTGGTTGGTTTTGTTTGCCATGATTGAAGTTACCTGAAAACTAACATGTTTTGTTAAATATTCTCTTTATCATTACTGATTTTGAATAAAGAAATTAAGAATGTGTTGAGGAAAGCCACTAAAATGATGAGGCTTTGTCACTATCAACAAAGATCTAGTATATGAGAACAACTTGATGATTACACTAAATTAGTAATAATCAAATGTAGTCTTGTAGCACAAAAGACAAAGTCATGCCTTAAGGAATAACAAGAAGAAATTTCTAGTATCATCTGGAAGAACATTTTTTGGAAAAAGCTAAGACAGGTGTGGTTGACCAGAGGGTGAATATGAATTTCCAGTGTAACTTAGCTGAGATGCAGGTTAATGTGTTACTTATATCAACGGAAGTCAAATAGATTGAAAGAGGTATTAACCCTATCATACATGGTGATGATGATCTTTAATGTTAGATATGAATGAAACAGAAGGTGGGGAAAGACATAATAGGAAGAGTGACATAATGGAAACCATTATCTATCAAGTTGATTGCAGTAGTTTCACTCATCCTGCTTAATAAAACAAAGGTGGAGAGGAGGTATGTTTACTGCCTGCAGGTTCTCTGGAAATAAGCACCAAGGAGAAAAATGTTGTGTTTAAAGGATAATTTAATGGTTTACAACATTTCTAGGTAAATAGTTTATTACTGTTAAGCCTCATTTTAAATTTGTACATGATTATATCTAGGAAAAAATAGACAATTTTTTTCATTCCTCACTAATACCCAAGCAACCACCACGTATTTTGAAGCAGAGAAGGTAATAATTCAAACATGCATGAATAACAATGTCTTCTGTGTAGTGCTGTGGGATTTTTAGTGACTGTAAATACTAGAGAGCCTTGGCTGTAAAATGGTGCCTATGTTAGCAACGGCAAAGCACCCTCTAAGAGTTTGTCAGATCAGTCATTCTGTTATTGATTTATTAATGCCCTATTCTGTAAGAGAAAGCCATGTGCTGAATCAGGGATGAAGTTTTCTGCAGAGATACTGTAGAGATTCTGCTCTGTGCTTCCCCTGTCTTTCTTAAATACCCGGTATAACCCTTGACAAACTCAGGAACAGAATTTTCCCCAGATGCATGTTTTGAGTTCTGCTGTTGTGCAAGGTCTGTGCTACAAGCCCTGGTACAAGGGGAATGGTGGAGGTTGAGCTGAGCAGAGGGTGAGCACCTTGGGGAAGTGAAAGGAGCTCAGGTCTGAGTGCTGAGGAATGTTCTGCTGTTTTGTACAAGTGATGACAAATTTACATCATTTTCAGTCTATCCTAGTTAAATTGGTGTCCATGTTTTTCTTAAGAGCAGTAGAAGGACTGATCATACACTTCGAGTGTCCCATTCAAATATTGGGGACAGTACAACTTTAAGGTCTTAAGGTCTTTATACCTTAACAGAGCCTAAAATCCGTTGCATCTGCAACTGTGACTTAGAGTTTGCTGGTTTCTCAGGGGTTGGAGTAAATTGAACATTGGTCACAACTGGAGTGAGCTCATCTAATAGTTGTTGTAGATCTATAGGTTTCCACAAAGTCAGGTTGGATATATTCTCCAGTATCCTCTTCCATGTGAGCAATGAGAGCATCCCTGAGGTCCTAATATCTTAAGGTCACTTTGAAACTTTATTAGGCTTTCCTGGTCCTCTCACTTTGTGAACAAATATGGCCAGTGTTAAAGGAGCACCAAAGGAAATACAAAGTTAGCAAAATGCTGATAAATGCTTGCTTTTTGGACTCTGTTTTTTCACAAGGGTCTGCACATCCCTTAAAAAGGATTGCATAACAACTGTGAATAGGTCAGCACTTTTTTTTCAGCTAAATTTTTCCATCCGAAACGTGAGTTCACTGAAAAGAAAGCTTTTGTAAGAACCTAGCACTTTCAACAAAACTTGGGGCCAGAAGAGGGTCTGAAATCTTGGATGGGATTCCTGGCTGAGAGCAATTCTAGCATAGCCAGTGTTCTGGTGGATGAAGCACTGATTTGGGACACAGGAAACGTGGGTTCAAGTTCTCTGCTGTTTCCCTCTGGGAATCTGGGACTAGGCTTCAATTGGAATGGCTCAACTGCTGGAAAATTGCAACTCTTTGTTGCAGTGAGCAGGTGAAACCTGGTTATCCTCATCCCACAAGAGACTCTTAAATGCTGAGGACTATATTTTCCTGTCCCTGTTATTACTTCTTCCTACAAAAGAGGCCAATTCAACAGGAGACACTAGAAAGGAATGGTTGTGGCAAATCCTTAGCTGAGTTTAGACTATCTAGGATTAAAACCTTTATTCTCCTGTCTGTGGGTAGAGGTATTATTTCTCACTTTCTACATGTCAGACGCATTCTCTGCCCTATACCTAGGTGGATCTTACAGTATAGTACTCCAATTCTTTTTAAATTAAAAAAAAAAATCTGAAGTACTTTGCATTTTTAAGGCAAACATTCTTCCAAATCTTAAAAATCATGTGTGACAGGAAACACATGCTATAAATTTTCTATCATTCTTTATAGATGAAGTGTTGCTTCTTGAAGAAAGAATGTTTCACTCTGAAACTGCTCTGCATATAGTCTGTAGGGACCATTAGTGGCCTATGGGTTATAGTTTGCAAGTCACTGGTTTCAGTACTGGTCATTGTAAACCTCTTATTGCTGCTACAGCTGGAGAATCAACAAGAGCTGAGAGCAGAACCAGCCAGAAAACAAATATGTAGCTGAAATAACAGAAATGAAAGCAGGTAATACCGTGTCAAGTGCTGTTAAAATAACACATTTTTTCAGAAACCGTATAACTACGTAAAATGAGGTATTTACTGCACAAAATAAATCTCCGGTGTAAAGAAATTAGGAGACTATTTTCATCTGTTGCAGCTCATATCTTTTGCGTTTGATGTATATATAAGAGAAATTTAAGAATGGGGTTGTGAACTGCTGGGCAGGGAAGCGCATGAAATATTACAAGCTTCATGTGTGGCTTCATTCAGGATTCTGAGGTGCAACATATTCAATCAAAAGGGACAGAGCTGCGTGTTCAATCTGATGAAATAGGAGTCAGCTATTTGAAAGAGGGAGCATTGTATTTATTTTTAACTCATTGTAGAAAGTTTTGGTGGAAAACTAACAACGTTCTTGGTCGTATGTTTATTAATTTTATACTGACTTTTTAATTGAAGTGTCTAAAGGTAGAAATTAATAGAAACAAAATACTTAATCGCATTTAGGATGGAGAAATCCCATGAAAGAAGTTGCAGCAGCATTTCTGTGATTTTTAAAGCTCCCCTCTGCCTCCCTCCCACCTCGCACCCTCTCCCACGACCACCACCTTTACGAACTGTCTTAATAACAAGAATGAAGTATCTTTCAGGCAAGTCTGTCATGATTTTTCCTACACTTCCTTAGTTACCTTTGTTCTATAAAGAAGGTGAAATTCTCATCCTCTTACAAGGACCAATGCAGGGCTACATCTTGTGTTTTCCAGTGTTTAAAAAACGTCAACTAGAAGATTTGTAGTATAGGAGGGAAGGAGGATAAAATGGGAAGAGAGACACTGAATAGGGAAATGGAAAATATAATCCCACTTGTGTGTGCAACATATTGTATGACCTAGTGCAAAACATCTTTTGGTTTGTTGTAACTCTGTATGAAGCTCTAGCTGATTTCACCTAGAAAAAAATGTGGGGTATAACAAGAAAAGTTATACTGAATCCGAGATGAGTTTTGTAGTGAAAGAAAGAATAACACCATGAATGACAGCTCTTTGAACTGTGTTTTTTGCATAGGTTCTTCAAGAAGAAAGCATCAGTGATAGCACTTTCTGTCAGTCTTCTGCTAATAAGTTTTGGGTTTGTTGGCAAATTTTAATCAAAATTAGCAGGTAGACAGAGATCTCAAAAGTGTTAAGTTCCTAAAACAATTATCAAAAAAGGGTTGCTGATTAAAGGAGAGAAACCCTGTTAATGGCCCCACTGAGAGAAAGGTAGAGAAAACTCAGACGTTATCTGTTGAGTTGGGCATCAGCCAGCTGGGCAGTCAGCACAAGTGTAGAAATCAAGCAACCAGCACATGAATCAACAAAGACCATGTGTGGCTCCAGACAAACTCATGCTATGCCTTGCCCAAACAAGAAAGGTCAATGAGGTTGGGAGCAAAGGAGGAATACTGCTGCTAGGAGATGGGGTAAAGGAACATTGAGAATAGTGTAGAGAAATAATGCAGATATGGAGAGGAACAGGTGGTCTTTTGTGGCTAGCTAGTACTATGGATATCTGGGGAAATATGGAAGATCTATTGAAAGTACAACTGGAAACATGAGGTGAATTGGGTTTTGTGTCATGGGAGTGGAGGAGGCAGAAAACATCTGGTGTAAATCTGTTGGAACTCTGATTTCGTTAGTTATCCTATCCCGCATTAGGACCCATTTGTTCCCCTTTATTTTAGGGAGAGGGTGTGTGTGCACTGTTCTTCCTTTTAGGTAGAGCTCAACATAGTAGAGTTTTAGTGCTTGCATCTCTGCATGAGGGTCTCTGCACCCCAAAGATAGATTTGAATTGCACAAGTTTTATTTTAAATGTTGTGCTTTTTTGCAGACTCCGTTATTGAGAGAAAAGATAAAATTTTTGGTTTAGATTGACTCTGTTTTGCTTGTCACATTCAAATTTTCTTTGAAGATTGTAAATTAAGAGATTTGTGCTATGTCAGAGACCTTTCAAAAGAATCAGAGATATCCATATTCAAGAACCTCATGTTCTTTGGATGCTGATCAACATCTCTGTTTTTTTCCTTTGTGCCTCTTATTAGTTGAAGTAAAAGGATGTGTCATGCTACCTTTATTTTCCTTTTTATTTTTTTTTTAATCTTTGAGGCTGTGTTTGGAAGTCCGTGTTTAATTTATCATTTCATGTTGGTTTATTACTCACTTAAAGCCATAACTAAAGTTGATTAAATCTTTCCCTTTCTCCCCAAGAAGTAAGATGTTTCAGTTTTGATGACAATTACATAAAATCTTGGATAGAATTTTGGCAAAACAGGTACGGATTAGTGTAAATAGTGCATATACAAGGCGTGGGAGATATATGATCAAGTCCTTCATCTGCTGATCAAAAAACAAAAGAAATCAAAACTTCAAACACTTCCAATATGTAAATTTGTTGTTTTCCTGCCAGCCTTACCAATATTCCATATGGATAAAACAGTTTTGTTGTTTGAAGGGGATGAGCCTGTTTCAGTGAGATAGTCTAGAATAATTAAAAAATAATAAACAGTAGAAAATACAGATCTCTATATGATCTGGTGATCACACTGCCTTTCAAAACGGTGTATCTTGTTTTCAAAATGCGTTAATCCCTACGTAGTAACACCCTGGAAAAAGCCAACGGTGGACCACCATGCGTGTTGTGAAGAAATTAGGTTGAAGCAGTAGGATGGAGAGATGGGAATGAGGCTGGTGGGTGTCCTGGCATTTCTTTCAAAGTAAATCTCAGGAGGAAAATGGTGCAGAATTACTGCAACAGATCAACAAGCTGATTTCTAGCTGGTTTTGAGGGCTTTCCAGGAGGTGCAAGATGGTGACCACTCCTGAAGGACAAAGTTCTGCTCAGCTCTTCTGTATATCTCTGAGGGAAAGCCACCCTTCCAAGGGGCATATAAAATGATTGACTTGAATCTAAAGATACCTGCTGGAGCTTTGCATGTTCATTATGCCCACTTTCTGCTTTCATAACTGACTCAGACCTCAAAACTTGAAAGACTCCTTAAATTGCAGTTCTTCTCAGAAATGTGACTTTGTTTAAAAAGAAAAAAAGATGTGATAGGTTGTCATGTTTCTCTCTATATAACTTCAGATCAAATATATTTAGATTACAGATATTTTTGCTGTCAGCCTTGCAGACTTAGCAAAGAAAGACAAGCCTAATTCTTTCCTACTTGTGTATCATCACCAGTAATATTCTGCAACATTGATTTGGCTCTCAACTAAACTTCTACAAGCCTATTGTTTCAGTGTACTTTTACAAGTGCCATAAACTTCCAGTTCTGGCACTTCAGTGGAAGTTTATAAATTGATATATCATCCAAAACCGAACCTGTCCGATAGACACATTTTGTCCTCATCGATAGAAAGAAGAAAAGAGATTTAAAGCAGCACCTAAAGGCAATTAGTTATGACAATTTTGTATATCTAGTGTTCATGTTAATAGAATTATTTTAATGGGTTGCTTTATAGGGGAGAAGCCATAAAGATTTTTGTGAATCTTTCAAGTCTGAGTCAATTACATGTTTTTAGTGGAAATTAGCTGCAATTCAATGATTCTAGGGAGGATTTTGCTCTAAGTTTTAGGTTTAATTAGAGTTTAATTGGAAAAAAAATAATTGTTCACACTGAAGTGTATACATGTTCATGTAAAAACCATCTCAGATGGTTTTTAGTCTTTTCAATCAGAAATTCTGCATTTCTTACCCAGTTAAGGGACAAGAGTAGAGTACCCTGTAACTACAACTGAGCAAAACCACAGAAAAGTCTAGTGAGGGAAGAGGAGAAATATGTCCTCCTGGAAAAGGTATTCCAGAATACTTAGTTTATTTTAAATTGATACTTTGCTGCTCTACTGCATATAACTTCTGTAAATAGATAAATGGTGACATTTTAAGAGATTTGGCCTTCTAATGGCTAAGTGCTCCTTCCCTCCCAACTAAGGGTGAAAGCAATGGTCATGTTACTTAATTATTCAAAACAGAGACAGTGATATGGAAGTAAATTCCAACACATTTAGAACAAAAAACAATTCCTCGGATGACATAACATTTTTTGCAGTGCATTTAAGGTGAAGTTTTCTCAAATTGGACAATTGTCCAGTGGAATCTGGTAAGTGAGATCAGTGCATCTTCATTCTAGTGCTGCACAAGAATGAGATCTATGTTCTGTGTTGGCTATAGGTCTCACCAGCACTTCTTCCTCCAGTATGCAAGCTCTCAATTTTGGATTAATAGAGAGACATCTGTTGTGTTTTGCATGCTTCCTGGTGTGGGACTCCAACTAGATGCTTTCCCCTGCTCCTCTTATTTGTTATCTGAACACAAAGATTTTATTTCTATTTTGCAGTGAAATAGGTTAATGTTATAGCAGCTCTTTTCATGTATTTCCTGAGGTAACTGTTGTTTTAACCATAAAAGATAATGTAGATTTTTAAAAAATTATATATAAAATGCTTCTTGAGGCTAGAAGAAGGATATATACAGAACAGTTTGAATTTAAATGTTGTTTTATGCCAGTATTCTGGAGGCAAATTAATAATCACTTTCTCTTGAGTGTATTCAATTTAGCTAATGCTCCTGGGCTGCAACTGTGTTCCCCAGAAGATTCATGTAAATGTGTGATAGTTATTTGTGTCTAAAATACCAGGTTTTCTCTTCCATGGGAAATTCCAAATTCGAGTAGAAAAAAATTTCAAGTTGGAATCTGCCTCCAACAGGTTTTTGGGTGAAGATTCAAAATACAGCAATCATTCCAATGGCATCAAAACATTTTGATTAATTTAATTTCCACTTTCATATTGTAGTATCTGACTACGTATAATATACATATACAATTAATATTCTAATATGAGAAGGAGTAGATTAATTGCTATGTGCAGCATCTGAAGTGGAGAGCTTTGACAATTTTCTGTCAAAAACGTAGTTGATATCAACATGTCTGGTCTGCAAACCGGCAATTTTGATTTAATTATTTTTATGGAAAGGAGGACTTTTCTGCTGTTTTGGTTTCTTTGTGTGGTTTTTTTTTAAGCTTTAAAAGATACCAAAAGAATAACTTATTACAGAAGTGCAGCAGAAATAAAACAAGAAAGACATAATGAGACCTCTTGAGGCTGGCTCTTCGTTTATTTGCCCTCAGTGTTAAAACTTGAAAGAAGAGCTCACCTCTCCCTTCTGCCTCCCCACTGCTGTCCCCAACCCTCCCAACTGCCTCTGTGATACCAAGTGAGGAAACTGTGCTCCAGCATCACTGGTAGCCACTGCTGGGCTTTGCTCTGTGTACCCATGGGAGGGTTTGGACCCTTCATTTGGATATTGCTGAGGGATTTGCCATGGAAGATTTTTTTGGGGAAGCCACTTCCCCTGAACTAGTTAAGCTCCGTGGAGAGAAGCGGAGTCTTGTGCGTGGCACAGAGAACAGAATGCCTTTATAAAGTCATGCCACTTCGTGCTCCTCATCAGGGGAGCTGCTAACTGGCACCTCCATATATGCAAGAACTTGGCTCAGGCGAAGGATTCCCTAATTATATTTTAGAAACAAAGCTCAGAATCTCGGAGTTCAAAATAACTCTTTTGGACTTCAGAAAACATTGTATCTGGAAACTATCCCTGGATGGGTGTTTGTGTTTCCCAAGGTCATGCAACGAGAGGGAAAAAGCAAGTCAGACTTTTTCATTTGTATTTGAGTTTGAGTATTTGAGTATTTGAGTTTGTGGCTTTCTTAAAAGTTATCATCATATTCACAATTGCTTTGTGTTTTTAGGGGAGCCAAAGGCTATCTGAACAAGAATCAAATTCTAGGCTGAAATCAGCAGAGTTAAGATACAGTTATATTAAGTGTTCTAGTGTGTCTGGCTATGTTTGTATAAATTAATCTTATCTGATACTCAGCGAGTCAAAATGTATAAAATTCAGTGACGGATGCCAGAACAAAGGGAAGAGAGTAAGAACAATTCTTCTAACTAGAAGAGACATTTTAATTTTAAGCCCTTTCTGAAAACAAACAGTCACTAGTAAGAAATCCAGCTCTCATTGTTTTAGCTTTCTTTGTATTGTTCTTGTTCATTTTTGGAAGTAATTTTCCACTCAAATTTTTTTGTTTCGTGCCTTTGTAGGGTGTCTAAAAATTTATTTTTAGACTCTTCTCAGTAAATCCACTGCTTCTTTATGTTACTGTTTCAAAGGTCCTTGTGCACCAGGATGTTATTCCAGTTTCTCGAACCCACCATGCTGCTATTAAGCGTTTTTTGTGACATTTTCCACTTGTCATTGATTCCTAATATACGCTGAAAAAGATATATTAATTATTGAAACATGGGGCAAAGGGAATGAGAGAATCATTTTCATCATAGTGCAACTGATGTGCTGTGTCTTTTGAAACACTGGGTCATGAACAGTGTTAAAATGTAGGGGGAAAATCATGTCTGGGCTGGGAGCTTGAGTCAAAAGAGGACTGAATATTTTGATCAGATTTTACTGCTACTGAAACATACAGATTTTGCAACATCAAGATGTTTTAGAAATTCCTTTTTTGTTGCCAAGTTATTCACTTGAAGCAACAATGTTCAAAACCCACCAAATGTTTCATTTTTGCATCTTAAGCACTGGAAGTTTACATTATTTTAATCTGAAACTACTTTCTATTTCATAATTCCTTTTTGGTTTATGTCATTACACTGTTTTCAGTTTAAAAAAGAAGGAAAAAAATATGTTTCCTGTTAGAAAGAATTAATCTTTCTTCAGATTTTCCTTACATGACATGAAAATAATAAGTAAAATTCCCTTCTTTTTAGTTAACCCAAAGGAATTGTTTATTTGATACACTGAAATGGAATCAGACTCGCTATTTCATTCTTTGTCTAGCTTTTCCTGTGAAAGGAGGCAGCTGGACAAGCAGTTTGGCCTAACCCTGCTGTATTTCTGCCATGGCCTTCTCCCTTCAAACCTCCAAGGAACGGTTTTGGGGAATCCAGTAGCACAAACCCACGCGGATCTTGGAGACAATGACTGTGAAACACTACTGATTGGGATCAGACTTGCTTTTGATATTTTAGTTTACAGGGGCTCTTAACAGCTTTCTTCCTCTAACAGACTTGCTCCTGGGAAGAAAGGTGATGCAGATTTCTCTTTCACTGTGACCTTGGGGTGAGAGGCGGTTGGTTTGGGTTTTTTTTGTCATGTGTCCATATAGTGACCAGAAAGAAGCAGTGGAGGCTTCTATTAACTTTTGTTGAAGAATTTTTTGCTTCAACAGCCTTTCCTTCGGTGGTGATGAGTCTTTGCAACATTTGCTTTCATAAACCCCGTTGCAGTTAGATGTGGAATATCTTGTATTCCCATCATGTCTTCAGTCTGAGAATGCCAAAGCCCTTGCAGTGTTCAGTTGCACAATATTCTAAGTTGCATTTTCTCTTGTTTTATAGGGTCCATATGCTCAGGGAATGTTTAGGAATGGGAATGAAATCCATTTTGTTTCTCATTCCTTACTACAGGACAGTTCTTATATTGATGATGTAAACCAGCAGAGCTGCCACGTTTTTTTACTCTGCTGATGTAGAGATTTAGAAGGTTTTTCGTCTTTTGTCTGTTTGTTTCTTTGAATATTCAGAACAGTTTATCTCCTTTCCTGCTTCTTAGTCATGTATTTTCATTGATTTGGAAAAATCTTCCCACTGTCATGTTTTGCTTGTTTGTGTTGCTTCGAAAAATGTGCTAATTTTAAAAGGTGATCAAAGCCTACAGAATACAAACACCCTGTAACTGCCGAGATCTTCAGGGAGCTTTATTATTATTTTGCCTGTTACACATGAACATCTAGGAAAAAAAAAAAAAAAAACAAAACCCAAAACCCCGACATCTTTATTTTTAGGCCTTGCTAATTCTCAGTCTTCTCTGAGTTGCGGGCTACCTGGCAACAGCTGATTGCCATGGCAACGGCGCGCTGATGAGTGAGGCTCAGCCTGTCTGTTCCGTCTGGGTCCTTCTGATGGATAGAGAGCTGCAGGAGCTTTATGGCCACTGAAGGGCATAAACCCACAGACTCTGCTTGCTCACTCTCCACGCTGCAGCGTTGCCGGGGACCTCCCGCCTGCTGTCGGGGTGGAAGGAAGGAACTTGTTGCCTGGGGTTCAGACTGTTGTTGGGAAATAGAGAGCTATTCCTGTCAAATTCATCTCCTCCTTTGAGTCATTATCCAGACTCTCGATGCGCTCATTATATTTGTTCGGTTCACAACTGCAGTTGCACTGATACCTGTTTGTGTTCCTTACTTTGTTTACTGAAAATGCTTTTTTTTTTTTTTACCGTTTCCAATTTTTTCTCTCAGCCAGAGGTACCCCGCCCCTGATCCTAGAACATGTCCTGATTACGTTCAGGTGGTTCATACCTGGCGTTGTACCTTCTGCAAGCCACCACTGGTAGTTTTGTCACCGATGCTGGAGTTTTACCTGGGACTTCAGTGCCAAGGTTGTGAACCAGAGCAGAATTTTGACCATTTAATGTAGGGAGGGTAAGCTAGCTCAACAGGAAAGTGCTATTCATCATTTTTTAATTTAATGTAATACTTAATGCTACTTCAGAGGTTAGATTTCTTATTATTGTTTGCATTTATTCCACTGAACACTCAAAACATAAAACTTAGAGGTTTCTGGGACCTTGGCATGAAAGTTTGCCAGACTAATTTGTTACACAAAGACCGTCTCTCCCCTGGATGTTAGGACACATTGCTAGCTTTGGATTGTTCCAACTTCCATACCTTGGTTTTACCTCTGTGGAACATGGCTCAGGCCTGACTGCTCTTCTTTGCAAGGCTGTTGCAAATTAGAAGTGGTTGGCGTCTTTGCATTAGAAAATGTTTTTATTTAAGTTCTCAGTGTAGCTTGAGGAGGAGCGAGTGGATCTTGCAGGTGAACAACTGGTTGCAGGGCTGGTCTTGACAATAGAGATTCTGCTTTTATGACCATGGGATCCTCCTTGAATATCAAGGACTGCTAAGGAGAGATGGGATCCACCATATCGAGTGGGTCAAGAGCATCTTTGCCAGCAGGCTGGCAAGCCAGGTGAGAACTTTAAACTAGGAGTGACTTGGGAAAGGAGTGATGACCCACAATCAAGTGAGGAAGAGGTGGACTGAGTTCATAAGCAAACAGTGCTGGGTTTTGCAGGTTTTAATCCACAACGCTGAAGGGTTTAATCCACAACGCAAACCTATGTGTGCAATAAGGAAGTGCCTACAGGACAGCATTGCAAGGAAAGCTTTCATACCTTTTCTGGGAAATCAGCATGACAAAATACCCATCTGAAGAATCTGTCTGCTAATGCACATAGTGTAGGGAACAGACAGGAGGAGTTAGGGCTTCGGGGCAGTTTCAGGGCTACAATTTCATCTGAATTGCAGACATGGTGGGATAACTCACACAAAAGCAGTGCCATAATGGACCCATAGCTCTTTAGGAAGGATGGGCTGAACATGGGGGGAGTTACTTTTCAAGTGAGGGAGCAGTGGGAGTGCATAGAGCTCTGCCTAGGAGCTCTGCCTCTGAGGAGCCAGATGAGACCTTATAGGTGAAAGCTATAGTGAAGCCCTATGTGGATCACCTTGCAATAGAGCTCTGCTGCAGACCCTCTGATTAAGACTAAGAGGTTGATGAGGACTGCAGACAATTCAAACGCTCTCGTCCTCATGTGGGACTTCAACCACCCCAATGTCTGCTGGAAGGAGCAATCCAGGAATTTTCTGAAGTGCAATGGTGATAACTTATTGCCAGAGGTGATCGAGAAGCTGACAAGAGGAGGACACTCTGATGTACCTCATACTGGCAAAGCAGGAAGAACTGGTCAGGGATGTTAAAGTTGGGGGCCACCTTGGCTGCAACAACCATGAGGTGGTAGAATTCAGGATCCCGAGATGGGAGCAAGGCAAATGGCAGGATTGCAACCCTGGATTTCTGAAAAGCAGACTGTTCTGGTCAGGGATCTGCTTGGAAGAATCCTATGGGAGACACTTCTAGGGAGCAAGGGGGTCCAGGAGAGCTGGTTGTGTTTTTTTTCCAAGAATTGCATCCTCAAATCTCAAAAACAGTTGATCTCAACATGCAGGAAATGGAAGGCAGCTGGAGGCCCTGAGACTGGTGGGAAGACTTACCCTTGGTAGGGAAGGATGAGTTTAGGGAGCATGTAAACAAAACATACATACACAAGTCCTTGGGACCTGATGGGATGCACTCATGAGAGCTGCAGGGGCTGCCTCCATCATTATGAAATCAGTCTTGATTATTTTTGCAAGTTAATGGCAATGGGGGGGTTTCCTGAGGCTTGGAACATGCTGTGTTTTTTTCCTCTGTTGTCTAAAAACGGAGAGGCGTACCCGTCATAACAATAGAAGAAAAAGTAAATTCAGGAGTGCCCTCAAACTAGTAATCAAAAGCTGATTTTATTTTGGTTTTATAAAAATCTGAACCTACTACTACCAAATCAGTGTTACCTACAAAAAAGCAGATTTTTTTCCTGGAAAGTTTGCTGTTTCCAGAATTTGGTTTTCCTCACAGAAGGTTATGTCAGAACCGAGAGGCTACTGGAAACAGTACTCATTTAAATCCGATACCTGCTGGTTTGCCATTCCTTTTAGGTCGATGTCAAAGTAACCAAATTGATCGATGAACAACAACATGTCATGAAGTTCTTTGCTGTCACTGCCTTTTTGAACGTGTAAATGAGCTACGAAGCAGGTTTTGTTAGAGGGAAGGGAGCAGCCCGTGGCAGGTGTGCTAATGGTCAAACACAGCAGGTACTAAGTGGCACCGAGCAGAGCCTGCACAAAGGTAGATCTAGGACACCAGGCAACCTCCAAAAACATTTGTGAGGGCGAATGCCTCCCAGGGCCTGCTTTCAGAACTCAGTGGGAGGCTTTGCCTTGTACTCATGAAGTGAGTGATAGCAACGTCTCTTGGGTCCCGCTGAATTTCCACCGGCATATTCAAGTATTCAAAATCTTACCTGGAAAAGAAGCATGTAATTTGAAACACTATTCTTGGCAGGTAGATCACTGATGTTTGCCTTGAAATTGCTCAACTTGAATCTGGATTGGTAGCTTTGAGATTTTTTTTTCCGTTTTCTTTTTTATTCTTTGCATTTTCATGTCTTTAATTTTCTAAATGTTACGATTTTGTAGGTTCAGCAATACCACTTTGAAGGTTTTGATAATGTGGAAGTGAAGTGGTTTTCATTTTTTACCCAACAATATGCTATTAAAACCCAGATATGCTTCCTGTCATGTCACTTTGAGGGCCTGTAGTTGCCCATAAAAGCACTGATTGATATGCTCATTTCCCTTATCTCTCAGTGGAATAGAATACTCTGTGACTGGTCTGGTATTTTAGTAACTGTCATCTCATACCTCTGTTAGTGCTAGTAAAATACCAAGTGATAATGCTCAGTTCTGTACTTGAACTTGACTGAAATTCCTGGGTTGGTGCAAACTAGAGAAATAATGAATTTGTAGAATATATGTCTTGATTTAAAAAATGTTAGGGTTATCTAATTTTGACATTTTTATGAGGTTTTGAACATACATATGTATATATTACATATGTTAAGGCAGACATTGTGGTGGGAGTTTGTTATAGACCCCCAAACCAGGATATAAAGACTGATGAAGTATTCTATAGGCAGGTGACAGAAGCCTCACGATCACTCTCCCTTGTACTCATGGGGGACTTCAATTTCCCTGATATCTGCTGGCAATATAACACAGCAGAGAGACAACAGTCCTGGAGATTCTTGGAATGCGTGGAAGACAACTTCCTAACGCAGCTGGTGAGGGAACCGACCAGGGAAAGTGCCCTACTGGACCTGCTGATAGTTAACTCAGAAGGTCTTGTGGGGGATGTAAACGTTGGAGGCCGTCTTGGACAAAGTGATCATGAAATGATAAAATTTTCAATTCTCACTGAAGCAAGGCGGGGGGCCAGCAGGACTGCCACCCTGGACTTCCGAAGGGCAGACTTTGGCCTCTTCAGGAGCATGATTGGGGGTGTCCCTTGGGAGATGGTCCTCGAGGGCAAGGGTGCCCAGGAAAGCTGGTCATTCTTCAAGGAGGCACTCTTAAAGGCACAAGATAAAGCTATTCCCAAGTCCCTAAAATCAAGCAGGAAGGGAAGAAGACCAGCCTGGCTAAATAGAGAGCTTCGGCTGGAACTCAGGAACAAAAAGAAGGCTTATAATCTTTGGAAAAAGGGCCTGGCAGATAAGGAGAAATACCATGAAGCGGTGAGGATATGCAGGGGGAAAATTAGAAGGGCCAAGGCTCAAGTGGAGCTCAGCTTGGCCACCAATATTAACAATAACAAAAAGGGGTTTTTTCAGTATGTTAACAGCAAGAGAAAGGTGAGGGATAATGTGGGCCCACTGATGGATGAGGTGGGCACCCTAGTAGTGGAAGACACGGAGAAAGCAGAGTTGCTGAATGCCTTCTTTTCTTCAGTCTTCACTGTTAGGACTGCCCCTCATGAATCTGTGGCCTTAGAGGCAAGGGGGATGGTATGGAGAGAGGAAATTTTTCCTCTAGTAGAGGAGGGCCAGGTTCGGGACCACTTGGCCAAACTGGACATTCATAAGTCCATGGGGCCTGATGGGTTGCACCCACGAGTGCTGAGGGAGCTGGCAGACGTTATCGCTGGACCACTCTCGATCATCTTTGAGAAGTCGTGGAGAACAGGAGAGGTGCCTGAGGACTGGAGGAAGGCCAACATCACTCCAGTCTTCAAAAAGGGCAAGAAGGAGGACCCTGGGAACTACAGACCAGTTAGTCTCACCTCTGTCCCTGGGAAGGTGATGGAGAGACTCATACTAGATGTCATCTCCAAACAAGTTGAAGAGTGGGGGGTTATTGGAAGTGGGCAACACGGGTTTACCAAGGGTAAATCATGTATGACCAATCTGATAGCCTTCTATGATGCCATAACCGGTTGGTTGGATGAGGGGAGGGCAGCAGATGTCATCTACCTTGACTTCAGCAAGGCTTTTGACACTGTCTCCCATAACATCCTCATTGGGAAACTGAGGCAGTATGGGCTGGATGAGGGGACAGTGAGGTGGATTGAGAACTGGCTGTGTGACAGGACCCAAAGGGTAATTATTAATGGAGCAGGTTCAAGTTGGAAGCCTGTAACCAGTGGAGTCCCCCAGGGGTCAATACTTGGACCCGTGCTGTTTAATATATTCATCAGTGACCTGGACGAGGGGACAGAGTGTATCCTCAGCAAGTTTGCTGATGATACCAAACTGGGAGGAGTGGCTGACACCCCGGAGGGCTGTGCTGCCATCCAGCGAGACTTGGACAGGCTGGAGGGCTGGGCAAAGAAGAACCTCATGAGGTTCAACAGGGAAAAGTGTAGGGTCCTGCACCTGGGGAAGAAGAATGTCAGGCACCAATACAGGTTAGGGGTGGACCCGCTAGAGGCAACTACTGAAGAGAAAGATCTAGGGGTCCTGGTGGACAGTAAAATGGCAATGAGTAAACAGTGTGCTCTTGCGGCCAGGAAGGCCAATGGTATCTTGGGTTGTATAGGGAAGAGTGTAGCCAGCAGGTCAAGGGAAGTCATTCTCCCCCTCTACTCTGCACTGGTGAGGCCACAACTGGAGTACTGTGTCCAGTTCTGGGCTCCCCAGTTCAAGAGGGACAGGGAACTACTAGAAAGAGTCCAGCGTAGGGCTACAAAGATGATTCAAGGATTGGAGCATCTCCCTTATGAGGAGAGACTGAGAGAGCTGGGACTCTTTAGTCTGGAGAAGAGAAGGCTGAGGGGAGACCTTATCAACGCCTACAAGTATCTCAAGGGAGGGTTGAAGGAGGAGGGAGCCAGACTCTTTTCAGTGGTTCCCAGTGAGAGGACGAGGGGCAACGGGCACAAGTTGGAACATAAGAGATTCCACTCAAATATGAGGAGAAACTTCTTCACGGTGAGGGTGACAGAGCCCTGGAAGAGGCTGCCCAGGGAGGGTGTGGAGTCCCCTTCTTTGGAGATTTTCAAAACCCGCCTGGATGCAGTCCTGAGCAACATGCTCTAGCTCTAGGCAATCCTGCTTCAGCAGGGGAGTTGGACTAGATGATCTCTATGGTCCCTTCCAACTCTAGAAATTCAGTGAAATTCAGTGAAATTCAGTGAAATTACAAGAAATGATGAGATCTAATATTTTTACCATTTACTTTGCTTTCTATGTGTTGTGCTTCAATCCCAGTTGGCAGCTGTTCACACACACACCTGTCCCCCAGAAGGGTGGGGAGAAGAGGGAAAAAAACCCCTCATTACTTGAGATAAAGACAGTTTAATAGAAAACAATAACAGAAAAGGAAAAATAACAATAATAATGAGATGGGTCACTCTCACCAATCAGTGAATTGACACCATCTTGAGCAGTCATTGCAGCTTCCTACCCCCCAGGTAACCCCCATTTATATACTGAGTATGAGGTCAGTGGGTTGGAATATTTAATTGGCCTTTCCATGTTCAGTCTATGCTTCCAGGCTGAAAAAAGGCCTGGAATAGTGTAAACATCACTTAGCAACAACCAAAACCAACAGGTATTATTGACATTCCTTTCACAGCAATCACTAGAAAGAAAATTAACTCCTTCCCAGCTGGAGCCAGACCACTACACCATTCATAATTCGTGGGTAAAATGCTGTATTATGTTACATGTAAAATATGTTGATGATTATATGCATCTTAGAAGCAGCTGCAGTTACTAATTTGAATTGCATTAAAAAAAAATGCTATAAAGCTACAGACAAAATTCTGGTTGATACTCACTGATTGAGAGTTTTATGTTTAGCATCAGTGAGAACAAAACCAGTTTTTTGGTCTTGGTGGGCTCTGCATTGTTGAAGCCCATGAATTAAATGCTTTCCTAAATCAAGATAGTGACCTGCTTATGGGAGATTACTTTTTAAATAATACCTGGGAAAGCACAGAGTTATTGTGAATTCCTTAGCTATGTGATAGAGCAACCATTGCAACCTCATTTCATCAGTAGTTGATCTTTACTCTGCATCTAGATTTCACTGGTAGATTGTTGAGCTTCTCATGTAAGGATTTGTGGAAGTCATAATAAATGGGAAGTTTAAAATAATTTAATTACTACAAAAGAATTTAAAAGGTTCAATCAAATATTTATAAAGTGATTCCTTTCCTTTTTGATCCAAAAATCACAGTACAGTTTGGAGCTACTGGGTGGCCTTTGCAGTCCTCAGTAATAATTTTATGGTTTGTTGATCCTATTCAGGCTGCTGGAAATGTTAAGGTTATCTTATGTTAAAGACATGTTTTACTCATTAGATACTTCCAAGAGTCTTCTAATTTTAACACTTAAAAGCTGAGGTTATGATTTTTGTTGCCTCTAGTTCAGTTTCAGGGCTCTGGAAGTTCAGCTTAAGCCCTTAACACAAAGCTTGGGAACATCAGGATTTTTTTTGGTATCAGTAGAAGTTGTCACTGGAAGCCTTAGAAAAGACTTTGTAGCAGAAAAAAACCCATCTCTCTTAATAGTAAGAGTGAGGGAGATATCAGAAAGAATACATAAACAAAAGAGAAACCTCTAATCACTCAAATGCTCTTCCAGGATAAGAAATTGGCAGTGCTGGGCTGCATTGTGTTCATAGTGATAATATAGATGACTGACCCCTTTGGAAGATAGGGAGGAAAGGATAGGTTGCTGTGACCTTTGCAAGAGAAACTTCTTTTAGAGTTGAGATTATTCATACAGCCATCATTCTTTATTTTAGCACATAACTCAGTTTTGGGTAGGGACTTTATGAATGTTCATGTGGGTTTTTTTTTTTCTGGATATAATTACCCCACTGACATAGTAAACACTTTATTCTCTCAATAACATAATCTGTCCAACAAGCTGTCAGCAGGATGGAAGATGCTTTAGAATACATCCAAGCTACAACTCTTTTTTGCAATCATAGCATTGTTGCAGGTGACTGCTTGTAGTTCATCATTCCTTTGGGAATAAAAGCCTTAAAAATTTACAGAGAAATACAGCTATCACAAATAGGACTATGTTGTTGAGAAGAAGGACCATTTTCCAGGTAGGCTTTTAGAAATATATTCGGAATTGTAATTGTGGCTGAGCCACAGTTTGTTCTCTCTTGGCACCTAAGTTCTTGAAACTGGATGCTCTTTGTCCCGCTCTGCCTCTCCTATCCTGAAACCTCTCACCATAGTGGGGATATAAACACACCTTGCAAATATAAAACACTTCAAAACTTTAGAGATAAGAAGGGTATGAGAAAGTTTTGGGCAGAAACAGAACCTGAAGTGTATTCCAGCAGTAGCTTTGAGGCGTGTACTGACAGTTTTTGGTTTCCTTAACTTGGCATAAATTGCTTTTAAGTAACAAAACCCAAAACCAAGGATACATTGGCATTGATCTTTTTTATTCCAATTCCATTAAAGTGACTGGATGTGTAACTTGCCTAACAGAGAGCCAGTGGGCCTTTATGATTCACATCATTTTTTGCTAAAAAGAGGAATAAATACTGAAATTCTTCAGGAGAAGGCATCTATGCAACTCTTCATTGTAAATTACAATTATGGAGGTGAGCCTGGATCTTTTTATTTTTAACTGTGAAGAGTTGACAGTATGTTATATAACTTCAAAATATTGCCCTCATGCTTTCCTTGAACTTCTCACTTAAAATCCAGGAACAAAAGCATATGAAAAAAAATAAAAGTTCTTTGCTGTGTTGTATCATCTGTGCTGTGTGCTCTGTGAGCATCGTCAGGCGGGGCTGGGTATGCAATGCTGTATGCTGTTGCTATCACAGATGCGTTTTTGCAATCAAAAATTTCCCCTTTCACAAGATGAAAAGATATTTTCTTAATGTTCATTACAGTGTATTAAGACATTAGTACTTGGATCCTTTCAGTGCATTAGACAGAACGCGCCAGTTCTTCTCATCAGATGAAACAATCGGTTATCTGAAATTGCATTACCTTCAGAGCAAACAGGGAAGAATACAGGCTCAGGCTTTGACAATCAAGGCTTACTTTAGATAATGTGGTTAACCACTTGAAATAGCAGAGTGAGACATCTGAGCCATTGCCACAGAGCAAACCAGCAGAAGACAGGGTGATGCTTTTAAATTGTTCTACAACACCGCATTCCTATTTTAAGAAGAAACCTAAGGCAAAGGTCAATCTACTTGTGATAAACTTTCAAGTTGACTTTGCATTAATAGGTGAGAAATGAGAAGCTGTTAAGAAAAAAGAACATTGTCTTTTTGTGAATTTTTATATTTTATACGGAGCCACAGATGTTTGTGGCGCTCCACAGGCAAATAAAACAACAGGTCTTGACACTGAGGAATTTAGATGACATGAAATGCTACACAATAAGAGATGACAGTATTCACAGAGAGATAAGAAGAAAATGTTTTCATGGGAGTGAAGTATCTTGAAATGTGTTTATTACACACATTTTGATGTCTAACTATTGAAAACTCAAAGCTATACTAAATACTGTAAAATTGTAATTGGTGTCGCAGAATGACGTTTGAGCTCAAGGTCATTGGTGGAAAGATGCCTGAAAAATGGAGAGCCAACGGGTGTCTCTAAATGGAAAGATGAAAGACAGGATCTGGGAGAAAGCTGCAAGCAATGGGGAAGGCATGGTAGAAAAAAAATGGTACTCTGCTAATCACCAGCAAGTAAAACTCAGACTAACTATATGTCCCTGAAATTTTAATTCTGGTTGTCATCCTGACCTAAGGAAATAGATCTATGTCTTGGTGCATAGTCCGAGGCTATTCAAAGACCCTGTTCACTTCCACTCTCCCATGAGAAGGTGTCTGTTTTCTCTCCAACTTTCTTGTGAGCGAGAGGATAGTCTATCCCAAGGTGGTGGAAGTAATCAAACAATCAGTGGAGGGAAATAAAGAGCAGGAGACAGCACTGATCTGGATTCAAGAAATGGATTGAGGGAACATTTAGACCATTTAAGCTCTATGGAAATAAGCAAATTAAGCAAAATGAGAGAATTTTCTAGTAATGGCCTACTTGGCTAATTGAATCACATAAACTTCAGAGAGCACTGATTTGGGGAAAATGTCCATTTTCTTTCAGACAGCTTGTGATGGGGCCTTTCTCTATGTGCTGTGGAGGTAAACATGCAGAATTTGGTTGGAGATGTTCACTTGAGCCTTCTGTGAGTTTTATGACTAAAATGAAATTGCTACCATTCCTTATGAAACAGAAGGACAAGGAATATTTTCCAAGACAATTTGGATTTTACCTATTATCCAGGAATTGAAATAAACTAAACTCTGTTCATAGAAAAGAAAATCTTCCACGGAGATCTGCTGTTTCTTAAGAAATACTGTTTCCTGCTTGATAACCGTAGTGTTGAATGTCTTAAAAGAGACTTCATGTTGATGTGTAGTTTGCTTGCTTTTTTTTTTTTTAATTCAAATGCAGGAGATCAAAGATTGAATTCAAGGCATTTCTGCATGACTTGTAGAGTATTTGAACTTGGACAAGACAGAGAGTTGGATTATCAGTTGGCAGAATTTTACGTACCATGAAATTGTCAGTGTTTGTCATCTGCTTAGCGGTACCTCTATATTGAAGTGAGAGATGGGGAATGGAGTAATAATTGTATGCTGCAAATAAAATTCCAAATTTAAGTGGACTTTGAAAGCCATTGGGGACTGACTATCAGATGTAGTTTAGTCAAAATAAAGACATTCATCAGCTTTAGGAGGTTGTGGTTAAGATATGTGGTTTTTCAGATAGGAGTGCTGAACTGGGACAAAATAAAAAGATTGTCATGGATGTACTTTTTTCCAAATGCATTTCCAATTCAGGAATCTTTTAATCTTGATTTTTTTTTTCTTTTTTATTTAATCAATCCATCTAGAGGTGCTCCTGAAGATTTTAGGAATAAAATAATGTGTTTTGTTTCTTTGGTAAACTTTATTTCCAGAGTTAATAATTTAAGCTATTTTAAAACTCATCTAAATACATTTGGTGTGTAAAATGACAGCTGGAATGCATATTGTGTGCCGCTGAGAGGTGTATTTCTTAACTAAGAATAATCAGAATCGACCAATTCCATTTTATTGCATGATAACAAAGATTATCTCCAGGGAAGATCAATCCCTTCCCCCTCCACGTGCACAGGAAAATGATACTTTCCTGGCTCAATCACCATTTCCTTAATCAGTTTTGACTTGGTCATTATTTGAACAGACATTTTCCTAACTTAACATTGACTGAAGAAGGAACAAATAAAAATGTGGGAACTTGCCCCTGGAGGTTTTTTCGTGATAATTTAATACAGTGAAAGTATGTTTTGAGATTAGGAGAGAATTCTACTGGAAGAGATTATGTGTTTTTGAAGTACAGTTAGTTGTCACAGAGTCATTCTCAACAACAGTTTTGCGTAATATTAAATAGTTTAGGATTCTGTAGGTCCTTTCAGATAAGAATCATGAAGTGAAAGAGGCCTCGTATTATTACCCACACTTTGCAGATAAGAAATTGAATTAAATAGTATTTGAAGTGCAGGTCAAAGGTCTCTAATGAAGCAGGCATGTCCAAGTTCACAAACAAACCTCCTTTTTAAACTGTGAGGCCATCCTGCCAATCCTGATTACGCTTCTTTTTAGCACACAAATTTTAGCAGATTGCAGTGAGATTTTTCTAAACTGACAACCATTTGGGCTTTATGGTGGCTGTTCTTAATTATGCAAATTTGCAATCTTTGCCCAAACTGAGATGTAGGACTAGTTGGCAGTTGTATCTTTTCGAAGTGCTGGAGGGCAGTCATCAGTGCTTTCAGATGACTGCACAGATTCACACTTGGGTGATTGCTTGACCTCTATATGGGAGCTGCCTTTTGTTGGGGTTTTTTTTGTGTATTTTTTTTTCTCTTTAATGTCTTGATAGCTCTTTGGTTTACTCAGGATTTTTTCAATGCATGGGTTTGATATCTTCATGTAAAATTTCATTTAGTCAAATATTTCAGTCACTAATTTCCACACTAGAAAAGTTGCATAAATTATTCTAAGAATGGCTGAAACCAAATCTGTCACGAAAAGTTAAATTTTTGCGGCACGCTTCCACTGTCCTTCTAAGCAATTGCACAGCACTGCATTTGAACAGACATTTTCAAATTCAAGTTCATGGTTCAGCACTAAAGACAGGAGATCTAACTTCCCAAACCAGCAAAAATTAGGAGTGAAAATTTAAGTCTAAACTCCCAGATAGGCTTTATTTGAAGTCAGTGGGAATACAAGAGAGCAGATTAACCTTCCCTTCCCACCATTAGCATCCTTCAGCTCCACTCTCTTCTTTCAGCTGAAAGCATATTGTATGTCTTTGGTTTACATTCTCTCAGTTCTCTTTCTGTTGATGGTTACTTACTGTTTTATTGCCCTCAATCCTCTTGAATTTGTCTTCCTTGTGCATTTAACATCACAATACCTTTGGGACCGGGACCATCTCAGCTGATGTAGAAATATGATCTCTGAAGTGATGGGTATCGAACTTCCTATAAGTACTCTCAGTAGAAAAAAGATAAAGCTTCAGGAAAAATAATAATTCCTGTACCTTAGGTGATATGGAAAAATATGATGCAGACAAAATCTTCTACAGAACCTACCCAGGAAAGTACTTAAATGTTTGCTTCAGTCTCTTTGTAGAACTGCTGCACAGGCCGGAAGTTAATCATATTCTTAAATGCTTTTCTGTCGCCGGTGCCTGAATTATATTCTATTACCGTGTGATTATTTTTTAAAAAGAAAACCTGCATTAAAAGGGAAGTTTTCATTACTGTTATCCTTTGTTATTTGGCAAATTGCAGAGAGAAGTCGCTGGAGAAATAAAAGCCAAAAGGACAGGTAAAGTGGCATAATTGACAAACATTGACAAACACCAAGAGAGCCCCACTGAGACTAAATCTCATTAACATCATTGTAGAACTGAACTGGGTAATCTCTTTCCTGATTTCCATTTTGCATAGAGAGATAGTTGTCACATACATTAGTAGCAGAGAAGAATCCCAGCCATGCAATTTAGGTATTTTCTTTATTAACCTTTGAGAAGTTCTCTTTACGCCCTGTATTGTTCATTTGTACCCAGCAAAGTAACAATGAGGAAATCACTTAAAAACAACAAACTTCAAGCAAGAATCCTTCCAAATCACTGGGGAGTTTTTTGAAGTTGGGGAAAAACTTTGTTCTGAAGCCAAACTGAACTGCATTTGACCTATGCATCAGTAATAGCTCTTTGCTATTCCTTTGCTATTAGTCTGTTAGTTTTATTAACTTAAAAAATGAAATTATTTTTATTGACTATAGGCAGGCTGCAGGATCCAACATCTTGATATGACCACGGTTAGCTAATTTGATGGATGACAATTTACAATGATATGATAGTGATTTTTTAGATGTTTTGCTGTCCAGCTGTATTGTGCCATGTCAATAAGGCCCCGGTGGTTTGAAATGATAAAACAAAATAGGTCAGTATATAAAAGATCAATGACACATCTGAATATCATCTGGACGTACAGTTTATCACATAGATGCCAATTCTGTATATGCATGAATATAAAATATGTGTGAGGTACCCTCCCAGACTTGTAAACACAAATCACTTTGTCATTAGATAGGCATTAGCAATCTGCATTCAATTCAGAGAGCAACCTGATCTCACAGAAGATTAGGTTATTCTTAGTGAGTTGATAGCAGCTGGGATTAGGTTTTTTTATTTTTTTTTCATTCATGGAAAACTGAAAAGAAACATTCATTCATCATCAGAGAGGATGGCTTCTGTGGAGCTGTATTATTATATAAACCTAGCAGAAATTAATTCACAAAGGATGCCTGCAGAATACTGCCACAGGAAATGAGGACCAAGGAGACCTTCTGTGTGGTTCTGTCAGGTTATGGGTGCCAGGAAGCAAAACAACACACATATATGCTTGTTTTCATGGGTACAAATAGAGAATTTGCTGAGCAGACTTTTAGGCTTTAATATGATCTCTCCCAGGCTTTATTTATCTGTTGCTCTTCAGTCTACAGGTACTGTGTTGAATTTGCTGCTATGGCAACTTAGGATCCAAAGCCAGCAGAAATGCTTCTATTTTAAAGATTTCCTTTTGCCATTACCATTGTCTCCATGCTTTCACCAGAGTCATACTTTTACCAGAGTCACATTCTGGAATTATATTAGCAAATAAGTAAAAATCAACTAAAATTGTGGATTTTTCAAGTGAGAATTAACTGGTCAAGAAACAGCTGGATAAATCAGTGCAGACTTGGGAAGCCGAGGCACAGAAATGCTTGCTACGTGTCTCCAGTGACATGTTGTTGTGATGTGATTGGAAAACAATTCAGGCAGGGTCCTTTCAAAGGTCTGCAGGGAAAGGACGAGGCTAGGGATCATATTTGAGGATCACAAGGATGTCAGCAGGAACTGTAAGACACTTACCAAGTGGCAGTGCTTACAGGTTTGATTCGGAATCACCTTTATTAACACAATAAGCTTAAAAGCAACTGTTAGCATCTCCTCGTTTGGTTCCCTTTCCTAGGAAAACAAGGAAGCATAGGTCAAAGATTCCTTTAGAAAATCTTTTCAGTTTAAGAAAAGAAAGAAGATGTGTAGGAGGGAAAAGAAGGTCCTACTCTTTATTCTAACCTAATTCATCCAAAAATAAAACCAGTTTGTGTGTTTGGTTTTTTTTAAATTACATATATATACACACAAATATTTTTAATGATTCCCTGGAAGTTGATAAAAATGAAGGATGAAATAAAACAGAAGCAAAACCATGCAAAATTGTACTAAAACATGTTCTCTAAACTATTATGTTTCAGGGGGGCACTGATCAAGAAAAATAATCTTAACAATGTATTTGTGACTTGATAATTTAAAAATAGATGCTGATAAATTTAAACCTGCAATTTCCAGTACTGTATGCTCACATTAGCATGAAATTGAATCAGTCTTTTTCCTGCCTCTATTCTGTCTGTATTCTCTACAACTAGATTCTTAGTCAGAAATAATCCCTGTCTCATAATGCTTTCCTCACTGTTGTACAAATCCTGCCCCGCTTCACAGTGAGGTAGAATTTGCTCTAATTCTGATCTGGTGCTGGAACACTTGCCGGAGGAAACTAGCCAATTTTATTTTGTTTTCTTTTTTTTTTTTTTTTTTTTAAAATTAATACAGATTCTTTTAAGTGATAGAAACTAACACGGAAACTTTAGTGTCTTTTTAATT
>NW_015090800.1:4666828-4672543 GCF_001431845.1 Calidris pugnax | reverse complement strand
CTTGATGCAGGAGGGGAGGGAAAAAAGAAAGAGGCATATCCCTCTGATGATTGATAAATCCTATTTAAAAATTACCAATTTTTTTTTTTTTTTTTTTTTTTTTTTTTTTTCTTAAATAAGCTTCCTTAGATAAGTTTCATATCAAGACAACTGCTCATGACAGCTTCATTTATCTTTCTGCAAATCTTTATGGGTATTATTTGATCTGGTCTTCAGAAGCAATTAGTAGAAATGGGCAGAAAAGACTGTCTTTTGTCCTGTGAGATGTTGCAGCATTTCAAATATTGACTCATTCTGTAGATGGACAAGCCTTTCACAGTAAAGAAAGATGGTTCTTCTAGAGCAGTAGGCAAGGCAGTCACTTTCCATATTAAGGTCTATTCTTGCTTGGAGCAAAGTTTTAAACCTCCCTTTCCTGTTGGAATATAAGTTATTTTCTACTTATCTAGATCTCTCTTACTGCTAAACTGAGCTTGGTTGAGCCATTCTCCTTTTTTGGGTCCAAGAATCCATCTTTCTTGATACAGGCACGGATACCCATTTGAAGTTTTGACTTAAAATTACCAACATCTTTCTGGAAAAAAAGTAACGAATGCTTCATTTAAAATCTTTACTTAGCTTTCATAGATACTATGGTTGAAATGCCTTCTCTCTGGAGTCAGACAGACTGGACAGGACTCTGTCTCTCAGATGTTGTTTTCCCTCTGTAATGGGGATCATAACACCTGCCTGCCTCATATAGAAATTGTGAGGGCGACGAATTTATGTTCGTGCCTTGGTAGGTGTTCTTCCTAAAGCTAAATGCTGCCTGAGAGTGAGAGTCCTGACCTTGAAATTGGATGTAGTACTGTTATAGGCAAAATTTACCACAGAGCGAATGTGCCAACCCTCTATTTATCACTTACCCAGCTGTTTTGCTAAATTGCAGCTCCTTTAAAATTACCCTCTAATTCATCAATAATTCAGCAGTGAAGTCTTACAAAGAAAACACTAGATGCCATTTTGAATAGCTCCACTATCAAATGATAAGCTATTCAGAGAAGAGAGTGGGAATACTGCTGAGATACTCTGTCTCTGTTACCAAGGGGAATTCAGTTAACATTAGAAAAAGCTACAACACACCAGGGCTCAGGAGATTGTTTCACAACAGCCCTTTGGTAGACACATAACAGAGTGACGGGAAGGGAGAGGGAAGCCTGGTGGGGTAAATACATCGATGTGATCTTCTTGCAGCTTTGCAGGCTTTATCTGGGTATTGAAATCCCACATAAGAAAAGCAGATCAATGCAGAAAGCAGCGTATTGCGCATGAGCGCCGGGGCTGGCGACCAGCCACGCTCTGCCAACGCTGCAATTAGTCAGTGTGTGCTAAACAGATGTGTGTGTGTGTGTGTGGTGTCCCTTTAGATCAACGCTAGGCTTAACTCCTTCGGGCTGGCTGGCAGAGCACAGGGACTGGTTCTCAGCACTTGCATGTGGGTCCATCCCATCTACCCAGGGCATCTGCTCATCCTGCAGAATTCCACAGAGGGGTGGGTGCAGCAACGTGTGTGTGCTTTGTCAGTTTTGCTATGGCAGAGGCATTTCAGGAGGACTTACTGGAAGTCTGTCCTCTCTCCTACTCCCTTTTTCTGTGCTTATTTCACTGTGTGACAAAACATTTGTAATTATGGATCTGGATACAGGCACGGATGCGCTACATGTAAGCCTTAATGCTGTAGTAACAGTAATGGATGAGACGTTCAGTCATGGCTAGATCAAATGGATTAAATCATTGCAAATTATTTAACTTGTACAGTAATTCACCTGCCTTCATTTTTGGTTTGCACTGAAATTCTGTCAGGCTTTGAAACGTATATTTACTTTTGAAAAACATCCCAATGTATTGTATTTTTTTTTCCCTAACGCAAACATATTCATGAGGTTATGAAAAGACTTCGATCAAAAATACGGATGTTTGTAGCTTCAGCCTTTTGTATCACAGAAGATGAGGAAGCCTTCTCACAAAACAGTTCTCATGAAAGAGATATGAACCGTGGAACCCGCTTACATTTCCCTGCAATGCTGCAAAATCAGCCCCAAGGTGGAAGCTGCATCATCCGTGGCCTGTGCAGGCCTGGGCACTCCCATACAAAATCTGAGGTCTTACAGAAAACAAAGTCGTTATCTTTTTCAGTTCTGGTGGCGCTTGCTTGTCCACTTGATCCTGGTGATGCTGCTCTTCTGTTGGACAGATTTCTCTCCATGGCCTCCCTTGAAGTCCCTGAATTTTTTAAACTTACCTACCTCTTTTTCCCTTAGGCTTCCCAGGGGATTTCCTTTTTGTTCCACACCTTAAAAAAAACAGCCCTTAGAGTCCCTGGATTGGGTAACAGCTGCATTTCTTTTTCAGGGACCACCCTGTAGCTATGAAATGAGTTGCTCTGTGCAGGTGCTATTTAGCTCTTGATGGGAAAAACTCACCTTTGCCTCAGAGTTTTGGGGCTGCTACTAATGTTAATTGTGGTTATTTATATACTGTAAAGCCTAAGAAAAGCAGCCCCATCCTGCCTAGACTCTTTTTGATGCCAGCAGCATTAGTATAGTGCTCTTACTTATAAATTACTCTCCGTTTCTTGTTTTATTCTGTTTGTTTAAGCAAGGAATTGTTCATTTAAACATAAAAAAATCAGTAATGCTAAATAAATAACATAGTATTGAAATGCAAACAGATTAAAAACAAAGGCAGCATCCTACTATCCCTCTCTCCTACACATTCACGGGCTCAGAAGGGAGGCTGGTAAAGACTTAGCATTAATAAACATAAGGCCAGCAGCAATCATTAAATAAATATCATTAAAAAAATCCCCTTGATATTTAAAAATGCTGAAGGCTTTTGTTTAATAAAAAATGGATAGGAATATATGATGAAATGGGTGCTGTAGAGCGGTGAATTCTGCTCTCAAGAAATCAGCCATGATAAAGTACAAAGACCAGGCAGCTGTGGGATCCCTGGAACGAGGACGATGTCAAGTTAGTACAGAGGTTTCTATGTTATATAGGGTCTTTCCAGTTGGGGTTTTAAAACTTAATGAGATCACCTTCAAGTTAAAATACCACTCTGAGCAGCCCACAGAAGGCGCTGAGGGCAGACTAAATCTGACGACTCTTCGCTGAACAAAATTGCAGACTATTGCTAATCCATTCTGAACAAGCTGTAAGCTTCGGAGCTGCTCTGCAAAAACAGAATTACAGCACCTCCAGCCACATGGTGGCCAAAGCACGTGTTACTGATGTGAGGTTGCCATGGGATAAGTGAGGGCATGGCAGATGCAAACTGTGCAACAGGAAAAACATTTTCAATTGTGTATTCGCATCTCTTTCCAGAGAGAGTTAAAACTGACGTCAGGATGCAGCTTACTTGCTTTCAGCTTCTGTGAAATGTTGGAGGACCACAAAAGAGGGAGCCAGGAAGGGAAGTGGTAAATGGTCTGGTTCCAAACTGAAGTACTGGCCGGATGTGTTCAAATCATCAGGAGCTTTAAAGAATACCTGCTTCTACATATAATGATGGTTGTGGAGTAGGAAGTATTTTCCAAATACACACAGTGAGAAGATTCTTGGAAGTTATAAGGCTCAGAAGCTTCAGAAGAAGCGGCTTGTGCAAAAGTAGTGGAGCTAGCTTTAAAACTGAATAGCTTCCCTAGCAATAGCTCTTTAATCACAGCAGCACAGAGTTCAACTCAAGCCAACTCTCCAAGTATTTTCTGACCTTCTCAGGAAGGCGTTCTGGGACTCCACAGCCATGTTGATAGTAGAACAGCTGTAAGTCATGTTCAGGCATAACTGTGTGTATATCTGCATACATAGATACAGATCTGTGGAGATATTAATTTTATCTGCTTCCAAAAACATAGTTCATAGATTTAGCATCACTTAGGAGTGGGATCTGTATATATGCCTTCATTGTCTAGAGCAAACCCAAAGTCATTTATATTGTTTGTTTCTCCTCCTGTGAAAGGTAAGTCAGAATATTTTGCACTTATTGTGAGCTCATATGTAGTGGAAGCTCAAAGTTCTTCCAAATGAATGTGTTGGTGGTACTCCTGGCACCATATAGGCAATACTTGATAATGAAGAGCACTTTTGCTTGTAGATGGTGTGAATCCAAACCATTAATTTATTATAGATCTTTTACATCTAATTGACTTTTATTGTACCTACAAAATGGAAATACATTAAAGAGAATCTCCATTTCACTTACAAGACCAAGAGCCAATTTTCTATTCTATGTCTTTTGAGAATTCTTAATTGTCTTCCATAATTAGATATTGGGAGTATAAACAATTATATAAGATTGTAATAGGGGTTTTCTTAATACAAGGTATGGTGTAAACATCTAAGAGTTTGTTTGCTGCAGCAGTGTTTCCTATTTTACCTTTTGCATTGAGTTTCACCTTTGTAATTCCTATTTACTGTTCAGTTCTGCATCATTTCTTAAAAAGTAAAATATTAGTAAATGTAACAGTTTCTAACACTTGCAAATGATGTGGTCCCCACAGTTTTTAATGAGTCAGTAAGTGATCAAGACACTCCAAAGGTGGATCACAATTTATAATGTAGAATAGTTAGTGTTCCAGAGCATCTGAAGACATCACAACCCATAGTTTTCCTGCGTTTTGTCTTTTTGGCTTCTCCCACAAAAATTCCACTAACAAGATCACACCACTATACTTTGCAAAAAACCTCACTTACCTGAACTATTCTGCAAGTTGAGGAACCTTTACTTTACCCTCCAGAGCAATACCAAGTAAAAGCAGAACTATCCCAAGGTATTTTTATTAAAATGCAGATTTCACACTATTTGGTCTACTTGGATGCATGCAACATTTGAACTCCATAGCAGTTGAGTATTTCATCTGGAATGAGAGTGGCTCTCATTTCTACCTGAGACTCATTACGCAACTGGAGGGAATAATCATATTATATTCAACCTCACACATACTCCTTAGATGAACTGTCTACTGGAATGCTTGGATACGAGTCTTATATTCACACTCATTCATCTCTGCTGGTTTGGAGGGACTAGTAATCCATCAGTCCATCTCTTCTCTCCCAGTGAATAGCTGTGGAAAGGTTACTCAAGTAGAAGATCAGATAATATTTGGATGGCCGCGTGGTCTCACTTTGCTCTGAAGGACATACTCAGCTGTAGGAAGGAACAAATTAGTTCAAATAAGTCTCAAATTGGACTTGATGGGCCATAGAGACAGATCTTTGTCCCATGGTACTTCACATTGTTGCTGTTGCTTTAAAACGTATGTTGAAACCTGTCTTTTTATCAAACTTTCCCTTCTCCAATTCTCCTCTTCTCCCGTGTGCATAGCAGCTGATTTCCATAGTAGTTATTAGGGCATGAACAGGGAAGACTTTGTGTCCCGTGATGGATGGGCCAGTGCAGTGTGGGAAGCACATGCTATATATCACACTTCCTCTCTTCCACTTTCCCCCCAAGTTCCTTGCTGTTATACCAGTTTGGCCATATTTCAGTTCAGTTAATAACATGCTTTAAATACAACATGCCCTGCTTGCATCAGTAATAAGACCTCCCTCCTTTTTTTTTTTTTTTTTTTTTGAAAAGGCTGTTTTAATTTTAGCAAGTGGCTGCTCCTGTGATGTTTTC
Organism: Calidris pugnax; assembly: GCF_001431845.1. NCBI lineage: Eukaryota > Metazoa > Chordata > Aves > Charadriiformes > Scolopacidae > Calidris > Calidris pugnax. The sequence goes on along the minus strand of NW_015090800.1, from coordinate 4,666,882 downwards.
AATACGTTGCTAATATATAAGTACCTGCTTCTGTCAGTGGCCGAGGGCCTCCCG
>NW_015090800.1:4634385-4666576 GCF_001431845.1 Calidris pugnax | reverse complement strand
CCTTTTTTTTTTTTTTTTTTCTTGAAAAGGCTGTTTTAATTTTAGCAAGTGGCTGCTCCTGTGATGTTTTCAATACGTTGCTAATATATAAGTACCTGCTTCTGTCAGTGGCCGAGGGCCTCCCGTGTGGTGGGTAGCCTGCTCGGCTTCCATTGATTTCAGCAGAAGCTGGGGATAATCAGTACCCTGCAGGACGGGGCCATAAGTCCATGCTCCAGGCAATGACAGCACAGAGGGGTAATCACAGTGCTAATGAAAGCAATAGGTGGCTGTCTGTAAAATACAGTTTTTCTTATTGAGTTTTTCTTGAGGGATTAAGAAAAGTTTTGCTTGAATCAAGTGTGTATAACAAAGAAAAAAAAAAGAAAAGCGGGAGAGAAGATTATTCGTATTTCAGGTTTCTGTTCTCAAGCTGCCCCACTAGGGCTGCTCAAAGGCAAAGTCATCGGAGTTCTTAGACACAGAGGAAAGAATATTTATTTTCCCATTGGCTAGCAGCACCATTATTTTGACTGAAATGAAAATAAAAAAAGTCCTCCCAAACTCAGCTTGAGGCAAAATGAAAAACTTCCATCAAGACAGTTACACGTCAGTAATAAGCAGTAGAAAATAATGTTTTTTTAATAGGAAACATTTAACAGCCTTTAACTAGATGTTGCTGATGAGTATTGCCACCTCTGGGAGCTTGTTTGTCCAGTAGTAGAGAGCAAGTGGGGACACAGTAGAATGATGTAAACCTAACAAAGAAGAGAACATTTGTAGGATGGAACTGGAGGGTTAAATAGAGATAATGACAAGAAATTATAACAGGGTAATTTTATACCTGAGAGGAATAGATTGTGGAACAGAGAAACGGTGGGAACCCTATTGTTGACACATTTAAATATAGACTGGACAAAATGTTAATAAATGTGCAATAGGGAACAATTTGACATTGTGCTCAAGGAGATGGAAAGGATGCAGTAATGAGTCCTTTAAAAAGGACTGTCAGGTTCTCCAATATACTTTATTGTGAACTTTATTTCACTTTAAACATGTTTATATTTAATATAGATTCAACAGAATTTGTCCTATTTATCAAAAGTAATTTTACTCTCTTTTTTTTAGTTATTTTTTCCATTCAAAAATTACACTTTTGAATTCAAGCTACTGTCCTTGGTTATCTTGTAGGGCATAGGGCTCTGCTGATTTGCACATAGTGAGAGCACAGACAGTGGTAATTTATCTTACTGTCCCTTAAAGGCACTAACTTGTTCAGTTTTAGTAAGTCACTCAACAAGTCGCTCCAGAGAAGGGAATGCCATTCAAATATAGCCCTCTGAATCTGAAAACCCACTGAAACTGTGGAAGGGAGGAATATTTATATGGAAGCAGTCAGCAGGTTCTGTTAGATATTGGTCTTGATGCTTTCTGAACCTCCTGTCAATATCCCACAGTCATGAATCACCAATACTAAACTGTTGAAAAGAATCAGCACTATCAAAAAGGTCATTTTTAATTTGCGGGCAAGACTTGTGAGAGTGGTGGAGCTGCCATCTAAGGAAAAGACCCATTCAGATGAATGCATTTTTTATATGATTGAGTTGTGCTAATTTAGTTTATCCTTTTAAACTCGAGTGAATCTTCAGAAAATTGTGTTTGCTTTAGTATGACATGTTGAAAGATAATTAATGGTCCTTGACATTGAAGTTATAGGTCAAGTGTAAGAATTTAGTATAAATCTAGGGAAAAGTACCTTTCCAATGACATATAAAAATAATTTATATTTCATCTGGAGGAGGTCCAGATATTTTTCAGCTACCATACATGTGATAAGGTCCTCACCTCTCGCTAATAGGAATTTATTGTTTACAAATTGTTAGTATACAAAAAGTCCTCAACATTCTATAGATGTAGGAGAAGTCAGTCACTGTCCAGAGAGCTTGTGTGCTAGTAATAAACATGATGCAGCAAGGGAGACATGCTAAAATGAGGTCAACCAGTCTTAAGGTTATATCATAGCTGAGTAAAAGTCTTTAATGTTAAAGTCCAGTTAGAAAATATTTCTCTCTACTCTATTTCCTCAGCTTACTAAAATGATTTTAACTTGAGGATATCCTTCTTACTAATTTTCACTACTTGCTCTGTCATTTCCCTTCTCAGTACATTCTTCCTACTACTCCCTTCTGCTAGCCACTGAGCTGGCAACTTCCTTCGGGACGCTACCATAGGCCTTGTTGAGTGAGGAACATTAACAGGTCATAGGCAAAATCCAAAAGTGAGGAGTTCAAAACAGATTATAAGGTATCCTCATTATTTTCATGTACACCGGAATTCTGCTGCCTTTCTGAAGATATGTGGCTTAGCTTTATGGCCGGATCAGTTCATGAGAGAGCTATTTAATTATAGATGATGTTTGAGAACTTCATAGCAAATCAAAGGGAATTACCTTTTTGTGATATTGTATGTTTTGAGATTCATAGTCATAGTGTTTAGGAGGAAAATGTGTTCATATATAATGTTCATTATCTCTAAATATTATATAGTAAAAATTTATTTTATGCGTCTACTCTCTTTCTTTAAAGATTTGGCTACATTACATGACAGGAAACCTCCTTGAAATTCTGATACTTATGATTCTTGTTAAGGTGTGATAACATTATTTTAACCCAAGAAGCAAAATAAAGAAGCGTAGTATGCCACTGAGATTATTTTTGAAGAAATCAAGCACTGACATAGTTCAGTATTGCAGTTCCACTAATAGAAAACTTTCTGGAAGCAGACTTGTGGAAACCTAATACTCTGTCTCATTTAAATTTTTCTTCACAGTGCTCCTTACCTTTCTCATGGTCATGCCTTTTCATGAGAGAATTTTAGCTGAGATCCTGTGATTAAAAATAATGGTATTAAAGAGTTTTTCCTTCTTTTAAGCTGAGCTGAGCATTAAGACATGAGTTGTTCATCCTAAATGGAAAGTAGTGAATATTCAGCTTTTCTTGCTTCTACCAAAGCGAGCATCCCATGCCCCAGTTCTGAAGTGGAAGGAAAATTTTTTTGTGTTGGAATGTCTTTGGCTCTATAAACATTTAATCCATGATCTCTTAAACAGTCGAGGTCCCAGCTGAGGTCTGTTGGACATAATGGCCCTTCTAGTTATGTTTTTGTCATTTCAGTATTGAGGACTCTAGATTCTTGTAAAGAGAAGGAGAAAGGTTTGAGGATGCCTCTAAGCTCAGGAGCAGTGACTGTCCAGTATGAAAGACATGCAGGAGAGAAAGAACTGGGCAGTGAAGAGCAGTTCTGCTCTGTGGAGGCATTGCATAGGAAGAGGGAAAATGTTTAGGATGGTTGAGTAGCTGTAGTTAAGGAAGGGCAGGAAATTGGGGACGTCTTGAGTTCGCAGGACACTATCAAACAGGGCAAGACTGAATAAAAGGTTGTCTATTGCTAAATAGTGATTTCTGTACCAGGGACAGAAACAAGTTGAGGAAAGAGTAGACAAGATTTAATATTTATTGTATTCTGTACTTTACATTAATCCTAAAAACATGTGAAAGCAATTGTGTAGCAGCCAATTCTTTGTGTCACCTCCTGTTCACCTGCCCTAGAAATATTTTTATTAAATTGCAGAATCATGACCTAGATATATTAATAATATCAATTAAGAGTAAAGGAGAGGGAACATAACTATGCATGAGAATTCCTCAGCTGACAGGAGGAGGAGAGGGACAAACAAATCTACAATGGCTACTCATTTTTGTTTTCCTTTTGGATAGCGTAATTGCCATTTGTACAATCCTGTTTGAAAGAATTGCTGCTGCTCTTCAGAACCTTGTGATATCAGGGGTTTTGTATCGCAGTGGTTAGACCCAGCTTTGTTGTGTTCATGTTTGCGTGCTGGTCGACACCGAGCTGAAGGAGAGAACCTCAAGTCTGTCAGAGTAAACCCACCATATCTCACTCGTGTTTGCATTCCGCATGCCATGCTTCAATTTTCCATCATTAAATAATAATTTGTAGCTATGTAGAATCTTTTATTAGGGATCTTGGAAAGCTTTATGAATATTGTATGAACGCACGAAGCCTTGCAACATGCCTGTGAAATACAACTAGGTAGGAGTCATTATCTCTGCTTTATACAGGAACAAGATAGGACATTAAAGCACAGGCAGATTAAGGCTCTGAATTTCACCCCCAAATTGTGAAAGCACTATCTCGTGGCAAAGCAGCCAACTGTTGAACATGTATATTTGCAAAAGGCTGATAGATCTATATGCAGGTAACTTGAGTACAGTTTCAAACTAAAACCTTTTTTCTTCAAGGTCATGTAACGAGTTTAATCAGAGCGAGGAAGAGAACTGATGTCTGAAGTCTCCCTGTACTGTGTTTTAAACGTAGAGCTTGAAACAGCCTCCTTGAAAGACAGAAATTAACAGGGAAGATGATATATCCCAGTGAGGATTAATCCTACTCAGAGCTTCGTGTAGGCTTCTCTGATTTGTTTTCTGTGTTTGCTAAATGGTTTTTTCTCACATTGTTTTTTCAGTCGGATTGTTCCCCATTGAGTTAAAAAATAAATGTCAAACAGTATGACTTAAAGAAAAATGCGTGTTTCAGAACTGTCTGCTTTCCCCAGGAAATACTAGCCAATTAATAAAGTAGAATAGGGGGCTTTGCCTGGGGAGCCATCATGAAATAAGAAGTGTGTATAAATACATGCACAAAGAGACACATACAAACCCATTAAAAGAGCATTTCATTTGGACAGGTTCTACTTATCAGTGTGGAAATTTATGAGACACTGTAGAGCACGGACAAACACAAATCATGGGGAGGATGCTATTTTGAACTTTTCTTTGTATTTTTTTTTTTTCCACTGTATCAGGAAGCATCCTGAAGACCATGAAGCTGGTATTGGTTGAGTCTGTGCAGCAGAAGTTCTGAAGCAGTTGGGTTTTTTTCCTAAAAACACTAAGGAGGATTTTATAATTCATTTTGATACTACCATTGCCACACTAGAAGACATTTTTCTGTGTCATACAGCTCAAATATCTCTCTCTGGCCACCTTCATAACAGTTTTAACTACTCTACTATCTGATTATGCGTAATATTAAGATATTTTCTTATAGCTAATGAAATTTCTGGCTGAAATTCAAAACCAGATTTTATGTATTGACTTTGCACAAGTTGCCTGTGTTGTTTCAACATGATCTGTGCACGTTATATGCAATGCATATTCATCTTTGGATTACCCATCCTTGTCTTAATCTTTTCCACCTGAAGGCTGATAAGTATTCTAAGACAGAGTTATCACAGCCTTGCCAGGTGGGAAAAAAGGCTTCTTTAAAGAAGGACTCACCATTACAAATGCCAAACTGTTAAAAGGAATATCTCACTTTCTGAAATCTTAGGGATTACTAGTGGCAGAGGCAATAAAAGTCATCTTTAAAGCGATTTGTGAATTGTTAAATAAATTTCTTTCAAACTGCTTTATTACTCATAGGAATTGTATCAATCAACAGTGAGAGCTAAATTACTAGATCAGTCAGAAAATATTGTTGCAGCTGAAGAATCAATGCTAATTGAATCATTAAGGCATTATTACATGAAACACAAATAGCTACGGATGATAACTCTTTGCTCTGCTTGATCTATAGTCTACAAAGAAGACATAATACCAACAATTTTAATGCTTGATTGTTCTCGTCATAAGCATCGTATTTCCTTAATACAGTATTTTTTATCTATTGGTGTCATTTTGCTTGTAAATTTCCTGCCAGTTTTTTTTTTTTTTTTTTTTTTTTTTTTTTTTTTTTTTTTTTTTTTTTTTTTTTTTTTTTTTTTTTTTTTTTTTTTTTTTGGGGGGGGGGGGGGTGTGTTTGGTTTGGTTTGGGTTTTTTTTTAAAGAGCTGACTTTAGATTAATGCAATACACATTTTCTTTGTAGTTCAAAGGCCAAACTTTCTTCAGCCAGACACCCAGTGTTTGCAATGAAGTTCAGAGCTGGGGGCAATTTTTGCTTGAACTATTTTTGCACTTTTGAAGAGCCTTCTCAGTGCTCCTCTTACTACGTTGGTTGAAGCGAGGTTGGATCTGATGGAAACTTTTGACAATCTGTAGTAAGATTGACACTGATTAAGGGGAGTCAGTGCCTTGGGTCTCCTCTGCCTGTGTGTTTTGCCCTGGTTCACTCTTCACTGACAGCTAGAAAAGTTTGCTATTAATGCAGGAGGTGAAGGGTGTGGGTACGCTCAGTATCCTTGAATTTATCAGGCTATGGTCACATAATATGAACAAGGATGGTGTGGTATCTTCTGATTGCTGCCCAAGCCCTCTAACACGTAAATAACTGGAGTCAATTTGCTAGATGTTATTGCTGTGTGATTCAATGAATGTTCCTCTAGCTGTTGTAATAGCATTGTATCATGGGGAAGCATAGTGACAGTTAGAGCGACAGCCCATGGATTACATATGTGTATGTGGGTGTTGGTGCATATGTGCTAGTAGCGGCGATGAGAATAGTGTTTAGGTGGATAGACGAAGGCTTGCTGGGGTAGATGGGAATAAGAGCATCAATGTGAAAAAGGAAGTGTGTGAATATGTAGGTTAGAACAGGTTTGAGATGGTGTTTTTGTTTTGATCTTCCTACTCCCTCTTTTTTACCATGAACAAAACAACTTTGAGTTTAACATATGTGCTTGCAGTCATAGTAGGATTTTGAGATGTGGGGTGTGCTTTTTTCTCATCTTGTCCCAACAGTAAAACCTACATCTTGTGTGCCTAAGAAACCTAGGGTATTTCCAGCCTCTTGATTTCTCATTCTTCTGGATCGGGAACATCATTTTAGTGTATAAGATAATTTCTTTTGCAAACTGACATCTTCTGCACTTAAAAAAGGTTTGGAGTAGTTTAAGTGCATATGTATGTGTGTATATATAGTGATCAGCTAAAGAGCTGTATGGAGCTGGAAAAAATAAGTCAAGGAGTCACAGAACCCACAACATGTTATTTAATTCTGAAGTTCATTGGCTGCATTAAGAAGACTAATGACTAAAAGAGTTTGGTGCCAGCAAAAGCCTGGAGTGCACCTATTAAATCTGTGTTAATGTAATTTAATGGGTAGGACAACACAGCTGTGTGACTTCTCCTTTCTTTTCTGTCTTTTTTCTTTCTTTTTAAAGTAAACATGCTAGCTTGTATTCAAGCCGATGGCTCTGCCACAACCTTTCCAGGTGGTCTGTCTGCCAGTCCAATGTATCAGTTGGGAAATTTATAAAGTGCCTGTTTCTTTCTTTACCCCTTCCACATTTCTGCTTTTCATCAGTACCCAAAGTGAGTGGTCTCCAGGTTCTGTAATCACAGGACTGCAGATGCGCATCATCCCAGGCCGGTGTAATATGGCACAAGACGTAGTGGAGAGGCAGCAAAACATCATGCAATCATTTTCATTGAAGCCAAAATATATCAGAAGATTTTTTTATTATTATTTTTTTTCCCCACACTCCAGTTCCCAGGCCTGTATAATCCAAGACAATGAAGTGTGACAGACATACATTTACATTTCACCCAATAAAGTCCTTATCTTACCCGCTGTTTGCAAAAGTTGGGTATGTCCATTTGGCAAACAAACAAATCCATGTAAAGTCAACTCCATAGTAAAACAGAGCAATTGTTTTAAAGCACACAGTTACAGAATAATTTTAGAAAAGACATTTCTGAGCATTTCAGATAATTAAGAAGTAATTCACTAGGTTGAAATTTAGCTGGGGTACCAGGCCAATAAAAACACTTTGTGAATATATGCAGCTTCTTAAGAGAGACAGAGATCTGATACAAAGCCTCCTGCTGCTATTGGAAAGTGGTTCCTACCTACAACCATAAAATGCTTCAAATGTAGCTAAGTTATAGTACTAATTCACTAAAAATTCTTGCAGCACTTTATTTTTTTTCTTTTGGGTAGTCTCCATTCGTTAATGACCTATTTTCACCTCAGCTAGAGGTACTACTAGCTAATACAGTGAAAAGAATATGACTAAATTGAAAGATTTACAGCCGTTTTGGGTATTTAACAGTGATTTACTAGCTCATCTGTCTTGTGCATTTCTCTTTTGGCTTTCCAGTAAGGACCTGTCAGCAGTTTTTTCAGACCTCTGAAGTTTATTTCACGGGGTCTGTGGCTAATCCTACTGACATTATTGAGGTTTAGTTCATGTTTTCAGTAGGGACAGGATTTCATCTATAAAAAACAGAAAAAGAATTTTAAAAGGAAAAGAAAGTATCCTAAGATCTCTTACAGGTTAGTTACAGGTGAAAAGCTCTAATATACAGAAAAGTGAGGTCAAGGATAAAATGGAAAGAAGATCCTGCTCATGAATACCGAAGAGCCTAAAACCATTATAAACAACATCTAAAGATAAAGATGCAGAAATTAACATAATCTTTTCCATCATTGGTGATTGTGACAAATCCAAATCCAAAGTTCCTTTTACAACTATGATTCCCATCTCTAGATGGGGATAGTCTCACAAGACCTTCCCATCTCTAAAGCTTATTAATTTATCTTACTGAAATAAGTATAATTCCCAGTTGATTTTAAGAGATTGTATTTCCTCCTGCAGTGCTCCATTTGTAATAGCAGGGCTCAGAAATACTCTCCCTGTTTGTACATGAAAAAAGGAAAAACAACTGAGTGAGATGTACTTACCAAGAACAATGAAACTAAGTCCTGTTTTGGAGGTGCATCTTCAGAATGTCACTCTCTGCTCATATTTCACATGTGGCACTTAGACCATCCTTAATATCATTCATATGAGAGCTGTTGGGAGGATTCAATCCTCACACTCAGATAGTTCTAGAAATGGTCTTGCCTCCTAATGAAGTCTAACTTTGTGAACTTAATACTATTGCATTCTCCTTGTTGCCTATCTTCTGTTCAAAAGATATATCATCTGCTGATTCCTGCCCGTAGAGGTGTACACTCTGCTAGATTTGGGTTTGACACATATCTGGATGATGGCTACCACAGGATATACAAATCTAAGAAATGTTCAGAATAGAAAACATCCATGTTATTTCTCTATTTCTTTTTTTACCCTGCCTTCTGATTTTTCATTCTTTCCCTTGGTTCTCCTTCAAAATATATCTGGACATTCCTTCAGTTTCTGAAATGCTTTCATTTTAAAGGCTTCTTCCAGCAAGTAAAATTAGTTCCCTATAGTAAATCCTGAACAAATTCTCAAAGAAAACAGGTGATTACGTTTTTCAGTGTTGGATTCTCAGAATCTCTTAGACTGGAAACAGGTCATCTAGCCTGGCCAAACCAAATCTGGCCTGAATACAAAGCTATTTTCTAGGTAGTTTGAAAATGGTTGTTGAATTCTCCCATCATTTTCACTTGGGTGAGGAGCTTCTGGTCATCTATTCCATATGACCTTGTATGTTGTCCTTCCCTGCAAAAGTTCTACTGTTAAAAGAGCTGTTAAGTGGGATCAGTAGCAGCAACAGGCTTTCTGCTTATTTTGGTGCCAGTAATCAGCTGTGTTGGGATCTGAGGAAGCTAAGTTGAACATAACAAGTTCTGTCTGGAAAGTGCTCTTTGGATCAGAGGTGTTCAACTTGATGATGGTGGTTTGAGAGGAAAGTTTTAAATGGATCATGAATGGAAAATAAATTCAGTGAACTGGGCCTGATGACTTGGTAATGAAATATTCAGATTAGCTTCACTATTTTGGAGACGTAATAGGAAGCACTGACTCTCAGAATCACAGAATCTTCTAGGTTGGAAGGGACCTTAAAGATCGTCTTATCCAACCGTCAACCTAATTTTGACAAAAATAAACACCCATACAACAAACAAAAAGCAACACCATCACTAAACCATGTCTCCCAGCACTTTCCATAAACCATATCTCCCAGCACTTTCTCCATGTGTTTCCCATGACTGTCCTGTTCTGTGTCCTGTAAGCTGTGCTCTGTGCAGCTTTGTCCCTCCCTAGCTGCAGCCGTATTACAGGAGCAGGAGAGGCCAATCTGTTTGCTCTCTCTTCTGCACCCTACTTCCTTCCCAGGCTGTCAAGTCAAAGGGAGAGCATCACCTCCATCTTCTTTGGGGCAGCCAAAATGCAGTCCCCCTTATCCTCCAGAAACACCAGGTGCAGCTGAGGATCTGGAAAAAAAAAGGAGAACAGACTGATAATGGAAGATATGAGAAACTGGAAGCAGTTCAGTTTAGTCAGACCAATAGCTGAACACGTAACCAATCTGCATAGAATCATAGAATCATAGAATCGTCTAGGTTGGAAGAGACCCTTGGGATCATCGAGTCCAACCATCTACCCTACTCTACAAAGTCCTCCCCTACACCATGTCCCTTAGCACTGCATCTAAACGGCCCTTAAACACAGCCAGGGATGGTGACTCCACCACCTCCCTGGGCAGCCTGTTCCAATGCCCTATCACTCTTTTGGTGAAAAATTCTTTCCTAATGTTCAATCTAAACCTACCCTGTTGGAGCTTGAAGCCATTCCCTCTCGTTCTGTCACTAATTACCTGTGAGAAGAGACCAGCACCAACCTCTCTACAGCGCCCTTTCACGAAGTTGTAGAGAGCGATAAGGTCTCCCCTCAGCCTCCTCTTCCTCATACTAAACAGTCCCAACTCCCTCAGCCGCTCCTCATACGATTTGTTTTCCAGCCCCCTCACCAGCTTCGTTGCCCTCCTCTGCACTCGCTCCAGCACCTCGATATCTCTCTTGTATTGAGGTGCCCAAAACAGGACACAATACTCGAGGTGTGGCCTCCTACCTCCTGCTGCTGTTGACTCCTGTCCGCAGAGGTCTGCCTCAAGTTAGTGGGGAACTCCTCTGTCCTCCAGACTTTGGGCCTGGATCTCTCTGTGTGTTTGTCTCTGGGGGCTCCCTCTCTCTGCCCCTGCTTTCAGCATCCTTCTCCCAAACCGAGTGATACTGTGGCATACTCTCTATGTCCCTGAATCTTGGTAGAGAGTATAGCAGCACTCAGGCTGCTTGAACTCAATCCTGTTGACTGTTTTTTTGCAAGGGCTCACAGACTGCGTGGCATACGGTGTGCTGCATTTTTTCCCTTCCCCTCTGCTTGCTGCAGCTCAGCCCCCCCTGGCTGGCTGGACACTGGCCAGGGCAATTCTCTGCCTGCCGGTGGCTTCCTTGTTTAAATACTGTTCTCAGCAGAAGAGCAGTTTGGGGGTAGAGAATCCGTCCCAAAGCATTTACTGTTAGCTTTCCAATTCAGTTCTTGTAATACTCGCTGTAAATTGATGAGCTTCTGCTTTTTCACAGGGTGGTACAACAGTGCATCATATTGACGTTGGGACATTGAGATGCTTCATTATGCAGAGCTGCATTTGCTGTCTTTGTTGCCGAGTGAATATATGTTTGGATATTGGTCACGATCCTCAAACTCTCTAATAGCTTTTGCTTTGCTTGAAAATGGATCCTGTGACAGTATTAATTAAAACTTACAGGTTTCAATAATTTAGGTACAGATTCTGCCTTCAGCTATCTGTGTACTTTTCACAAACAAGTAAGAGCTCTGTGTTTATTTTAGATCCATCTGTCCTCATCTTCCTTTGATTTTTTTCAGAAAGGCAACTGCTATTGAAATTCAGTGCAAAAATAAGGAAGAGAAAAATATAGAAACCTTCTTTAAAATTCAGCTCTGGATAAGGCCTTGAGTTTTCCCCTTCTCAGATTTTACTGGGGCATCCCTTACAGAGGCTTAGCTCCTACAATCCTGTCTCAGGAAAGATTCAGATTTAGACTTTAACACTCCTGAGCTATTTTGAAATCTAAAAGTACCTAAAATGGCTCAGGCAGAGTCTCCATTTCAGGATAATCATCCACACATTTTGCATTCCTCCTCGGATTGTTTATGCTGAACATTCTCTTAATCTCCCTTGCTGTAGTGCCATCTTCTTTGTAAGAAATAATAAATCAAGCTCTTGGTGTTTTCTCCTCTGCCCCCCCACCTTTAGTCCAAGGCCTGTGCAAGAATGAGCAGACCCAGCCGCCGGTGATGGTGCAGGAATCCCTGGAATCTCTCTGATCTGTTTCCAAGGAACATTTCCCCATGGCATGGCCAGCGAGCAAGAAAACTTTCCTTTCCTTTGTAAGAAAGCCGAAGCCCTTCCTTCCACTCACGCTCCTCAATATATTTTGCTTCTAGCTGCAAGCGAAGAGTTGGGTCCTTGGTACCATAGAAACTGACAGGTGATATATGTTGCTAGTTGGCATCCTACATACGAAATAGATCATAATGGAAAGGTGGTGGCGCTGCCTGATGAATGAGAGTTGCTTTCTTTCACTGGCACAGAATCTGTTATCCACACGCAGGCTCTACACTGTCCCATGAGACTCACCAGGGATGCTCAGGCTGTGCCTTTGATCTGTGAACATTGACAAGAGGGGAGTGTGAGGCGAGGTGAGCAATGGCAGATGATACTCGTGGTCCACGAGTTGGAAAGTAACGCTGTGTTATGCCTAAGGATGGAGAAAAGGCTAACTGATTTTTGAATATTCGTCCGTACTTCTATGCGAAGTGAAATATTTGAGCTACTCAGATGATGGAAAATTCAACTGATATAATTAGAAGAAAATCTAGGTCCAGGCTCCACTTAAGTAAAGTTTAAAGCTGTGATGAAAATTAGGTTTCTACATCTTTCATTATCCCAGATGGGGAGCTACTGAGATCAGTGCTTTTTAAAACCACACGGCCTTTCTAAATAATTAAATATGAGAGATAAGCTTATTTTCAGAAACCTTGTTATTGAAACACGTAACACAGTGATACAAACATTTTTCTTAGTTTTCCTATTAATAAACATGGCACTGCTTTGCAGTTCTTCAAATTATCTATAATGTCCAGCAGTTTGACTTCAAAACAAACTTCCTCAAGTACTGCACTGTGTTTAATACATGAAGCCATATTACATCTTTGTTAGGCAAGTTAATAGTATTACTTCTGTTTTAAGAATGAGGAACAGAATGATTAAGATGATTGGCCGAAGCTGCTGAGAAAACCCATGGTAATGCTTCAAACAAGAAGAAATTTTAGCTATCAATTTTAATTTTTTAAGATATTTTTTTGTCTCTGGTTTTAGAGTATTCTAAATGGTAGGACTTTTGGAAAAGCTATTATGTTTTATTTGAAAGAACTACAAGTGAAATGACTTTTTTTCTTTTTTTCAAATTGAAATTTTAATTGCAGGACTATTTTAAGGTTTTTCTCCTTTTCCTTGTTATCTACTGAACGTTCTTTTTGACTAAGAAATACAGAAAATGAAAGGAAGTAGAAAACTAGAGTTAGGAATTTGGTGGTAGGATAGGCTAACTACCCATATGGAAAAAATCTAGGGGAAAATTTTAAAGCTTAGAAAATGAACTACTTTCTGATATTCAACACGCATTCTTCTGATGAGAAAAGAAAATTTGAAACTTTCTTCTGTTTTTTTGTTTTGTTTTGTTATATTAAGCTTTCTTTTCCTTACAGGGAAGTTAATTGATAAAAAATAGTGAAAAGGCATTTAAATTCCCTCTTTCCAAAAGTGAAAAATATACTTACAAAGAAAATGTTCTCTAAAAACAGGCACACTAAATAAAATTAGATTTTCAATAGAAATAATGCATTCTTTTGTTATCAATCTTTTTTTTTTTTTTTTAATTTTAGCTGATGTCTGAGACCTCTGTCTAAATCAAGTGAGGAAATTTGATATTATAGTTATAACTTTTGTTTCAGAGAATTAAAATTTTCATGAAGCATTGCCTTTCTATCAATATTTTGTACAATATTAAGTAGATATATTGTTGGATCTCAGCTTTGGTCCATAAATGTTCATACAATGAAAGAATGGCATACAAAAAAAGCTTCATTTAAAAGCTTTAATTTAGCTGCATTGAAAGTAGTGTCATACCCACAGATTTACTTTCGTAATGGATCTCTAAAATCAAGCGGTTTTGGGAGGAATGAGGGACCAGAGAGTTCTATACAAGGAATTAGTCAGGAGTCTTTACACTATATTCACAAATTTGTACCAGCTACAAGTGTGAGCCATAAGTAGTGAGTTTTCCACATCTAAACTCACTAGAGGAAAGAGTAAATTAAATAGATTATTGAAATTTTGGGCAATATTAGCCCAAAACAATGTAGATTCAAACTACTGAAAACTATGTTTTCAGCTAATGTCTAAGCCAAAAAAATCCCAGTACACATATGTTTGGCTCTAATGAGAAGTCTGCTTTCCTTATATTAGAAAAAAATCTGAATTAGGATACAAGATCCACAGTGTAACTTCCCTGTCTCCTGATACGTCTCTTCTCTAATCTTGTTGAGATTTCCTTCCTTGTATACCTACTCATGCTTTCTGCTTTCCTATGTAACTCTACATAGTTATACGTATAACCAGCAGGGCAGGAAGGCGTTAAAACAAGTTTTTCTCCACATCAGATCCTCCATCTTCATTTTGTTGCCTGTTGTAGCCAGTCAGAACTTCATGGTAACGGCTGAGAACATCTTGCAGTAAAACTGACTGCTGTTCCAATAGCACAAACCACATGAGTTAAATGACACTCTGTCTCATACTGATGGAAGTGGAAGGGCTATTACACACCCATAAAAAATTTGGGTTCTTTTCAACAGAAAGCAATGGTGTAACATAGACATTAAGAGTCAATTAAAGACAATGTCATTATGAGCAATCTTCTCGTTGGATAGCTAACACAGCTCTGTGACTGTGTTTTATCCTCTTATGTTATGTTGAAAACCTGATTATTCTGCTGCCAAAGGATAAAATGCTCTGGTATTTAGTCCATTTTATCTTAGGTCTCAAGTGCCAGTGCCTGGCTGCCACCTCTTTTGTGATATTTGGAGTTCTGCATATACGGACTGTTTCAGAAACAGAAGCATGCCCCTCTCGATAAGTGATAAAATAGCTCCTCGGACAAGGTAATCTAAGTGCTCTCCCAGCTTTGAGGGTTTACACACATGTAAAAATAAACTTAATTTAGAATTTATTAAAATGAGCTCTCAATCGTTGCCAAGATTTGGTGTGCTCATGCTACTGAAGAAGTAGAACGTGCAGCTTTGTACCTGGCCATGCGTTTATACAGCTATCTAAGCAGGAACTCATCTTCTCCCAGTTTCCTTAGGTGTGAAAACAAAAGTTGAGGTGAGGAATGTGGGAGCCATATGTTCCCTTGTCATAAATTTTGTTTTAATCTCGCCTATTGTAATTTACATTTGCAATCTATTTGAAAAAGTTCCTGGGGCCTTGCATGGAGCTTCCAGATGGAAGAAGAGGGTTTTGTCTCTGTCTTCAAAGGACTGTGAATTCAAACGTGGGTCTCACATATCCATGTGACTGCTGTAATCACGAGAATTACGTCAGGAAGAGGCTGTGTTTTGTTCTAATCTGGGGAAAAAGATAATGAAGAAATACAAGAAGTTTTCATTAAATTGATTTTATACTTTCCAGCTCTCCTAGTTAAAAGATGGAAGAGAATGTCTTATGATATTAGAAAAGTTCACTTATGTTTAAACATGACATAGAAATGATGTGGAGGAAACATGAATGATATCTAGTGTAAACATCATGGACTCTATAGCCAATTTTGTTGCTCCAAACTGTGAAAGTTTCTAAGAAATTTCAAATACATTTTTAGTTCAGGGAGAAAGTTCCACTGTTTCTCTTATGAGAAAGGAAAACGTTTGGTCAGGAAACAGAAAAATAGGGAGGGATGTGGAATAACAGCCCTTTCAAGAGCCCAAAAATAAACATTTCTGTTCACTCTGCTCTCAAAAGGCATGTGCTGACACAAACTAGCAAACACTCCTTTGGGAGAGCTAGCAAATGAGGACATTTTTGTGGCAAGCTTATATTTTTTGGCCCAGCTTCTGCTTTGGCACCTGTTTGACCTGGCAATTTAAGCCCCTTTCTGAAAAACAGGGTTTGTCTGTTAACTATGTTGGAAATTGGAATCTCAGTGGGTATTTGTGATGCCAGCTGCTTGTAACAGCCCTTGTCCTTCCATGTATGTCCTCCTAACCCCTGTAGAATTTAAGACGTACAGAAGTCTCCTAAGCAGAAACTCGTGCCATTTTACTGATTTTTCTTCTATCACCACCAGTAACAATAAAAGCAGTGAAATGAAAGCTGTAACAAGCTGCTGCTCTGGCATAATAGCTTGGAAATACTTCACCCATAGTTAGTATGCACCTGGTGCACTCTCAGATAAACACCCCAAGCAGGGACCAGAATAAAAACCATGCCCAAATATATATCCAAAACCACCACAAATTATCTTTGACATTTATAGGATTCTGGCTAAACTGTATGTGTGTTCCCTACATCTGGAATGTGTTGGCTGTCGGTCATATTGCTGTGAATCTCATCTTTCTTAGGGATTTCCAAAAAAAGTCTTCCTGCATCTCTGGGAAAGGTAAAGAGGAGGAGGGATAATTGTTTCTAGATGAACAGATAATGACTGAATTCAGTACCAAGGGTCTGGATCTCTTGTCTCCTTTAACATTTTAATTTTTAGCTACTTTGTAAGAATTTGGAACAACTTCTGTAGAACATAGGAGTGTATGATCGGATTGCCACCCTGAATCAAGTTGTTGGTTCCTCAAGTCTAATACCTTTACCTGGGAGTGGTTCTCATTTGAGACATCAGAGAAACATAAACATCCATCCCCCCCCAAACATTCAAGGGATATGGTGATCTTTCTGGGATGAGGACTGAGACTCCTGTTGTCATAGACAACAGACATTTTGTTGACAACAGACATAGACAACATAGACATTTTGGACACTGAAAATAGCTTGCATTGTTCCAGATGTTACTGATACTCTACTACACATCTTTTGGCTTCCTCTTGTGATGAATTAATTTCTCAAGTTAAGTGTAGAAAGAATAAGAATAAATACTTATAAGTTTCTTTTAAATTTACTGAATTTTAATTTTAAAATGGTGTTAGGAGTTGTATAGTTCTAATTAGAAGTTGTATACCTCTAATTTTTCTCATATCTGCACTATTGTTTGTCTTTGCATCCTCTACTTAAGAATACAGTAAACTGAACTATAGATCTGGATCATTTTGGATCAGAACTATGGATTTGGATAAGTAGGCTTTCTTCCTTGTAGATTGCATACTTTGTTCCATGCTTGACCAATCTGATAGCCTTCTATGATGGCATGAGTGGCTGGGCAGATAAGAGGAGAGCCATGGATGTTGTCTGTCTCAACTTCAGCAAGGCTCTTGACAATGCCTCCCAAAACATCCTCATAGGTAAATTTAGGAAATGTGGATTAGATGAATGACAGTGAGATGGATTGAGAACTGGCTGAGTGGCAGAGCTCAGAGGGTTGTGATCAGCAGTGCAGAGTCCAGTTGTCCAGCCTGTAACTAGTGGTGTTTCCCAGGGGTCAGTACTGAGTCCAGTCTTGTTCAACATATTCATCAATGACCTGGATGAAGGGACAGAGTGTACCCTCAGCAAGTTTGCTGACCATACAAAACTGGGAGGAGTGGCTGACACACCAGAGGGCTGATCTGCCGTACTGCAAGACCTGGACAGGCTAGAGTGTTGGACAGAGAGGAACCTGATGAAGTTCAATGAAGGCAAGTGTAGGGTCCTGCGCCTAGAGAGGAATAATCTCATGCACCAGTACAGGTTAGGGGTTGACCACTAACCTGTTCTGCAGATTCTGCAGTTAGTTCTGCAGAGAAGGACCTGGGATTCCTGGTGGATGACAAGTTGGCCATGAAGCAGCAATGTGCCCTTGTGGCCAAGAAGGCCAATGGTCTCCTGAGGTGCATTAAGAAGAGCACAGCCAGCAAGTCATCCTTCCCCTCTACTCAGCCCTGGTGAGGCCACATCTGGGGTCCTGTGTCCAGTTCTAGGCTCCCCTGTTCAAGAAAGATGAGGAATCACTGGAGAGATTCCAGTGGAGGGCTACAGAGATGGTCAATGACCTGGATGAAGGGACAGAGTGTACCCTCAGCAAGTTTGCTGACCATACAAAACTGGGAGGAGTGGCTGACACACCAGAGGGCTGATCTGCCGTACTGCAAGACCTGGACAGGCTAGAGTGTTGGACAGAGAGGAACCTGATGAAGTTCAATGAAGGCAAGTGTAGGGTCCTGCGCCTAGAGAGGAATAATCTCATGCACCAGTACAGGTTAGGGGTTGACCACTAACCTGTACTGCAGAGTCTGCAGTTAGGTCTGCAGAGAAGGACCTGGGAGTCCTGGTGGATGACAAGTTGGCCATGAAGCAGCAATGTGCCCTTGTGGCCAAGAAGGCCAATGGTCTCCTGAGGTGCATTAAGAAGAGCACAGCCAGCAAGTCATCCTTCCCCTCTACTCAGCCCTGGTGAGGCCACATCTGGGGTCCTGTGTCCAGTTCTAGGCTCCCCTGTTCAAGAAAGATGAGGAATCACTGGAGAGATTCCAGTGGAGGGCTACAGAGATGGTCAGGGAATGGAGCACCTCTCTTATGAGGAAAGGCTGAGACACCTGTGTCTGTTTAGCCTGGAGAAGACTGAGAGGTGATCTCATCAATGGTTATACATATCTAAAGGGTGGCTATCAAGAGGATGGGGCCAGACTCTTTTCAGTGGCACCCAGCAACAGGGCAAGGGGCAATGGGCACAAAATGGAACACAGGATGTTCTATTTGAACATGAGGAGGAACTTCTTTACTTTGAGGGTGGCAGAGCACTGGAACAGGCTGGCCAGAGAGGCTGTGGAGTCTCTTTCTCTGAAGATATTCAAAACCCGTCCGGATGTGATCTTGTGCAACCTGCTCTAGGTGAACCTGCTTTGGCAGGAGGTTGGACTAGGTGGTCTCCAAAGGTCTCTTCCAACCCCTACTATTCTGTGATTCTGTTTTCAGTGCCCTTCCCGGCTGCATTTTTGAACTGGTTTGGCTGCCTTAAAGTATTATTAAATCTCCGTATTTCAGTTTATAGTTCTAATTTAGGTACCAAATAGATTATTTAATGTCTAGAGGCCTTTAAGCTCATAGATGTTTATTAGCATTTGGTGTAGACCAGACAACTTAGAATAAGAAAACCTCAGCTGGAACTAAAGTGTAGCATAATCTTTTACAGTTTGGTACCCTGTTGTTTCACCTCTCTTCCCTCCTTCTTGGAAGGTCTTGTTACAGTGTTAAGTTCAAATTTCAGTGTAGCATTTCGGTAGTAATGGTTTTCAAGCTGTCATCTTTTCCATATTGTCCTTTTCTTAGTGACTTGGTTGTGCCCTATGAACAGAATGACTCAGATGTGTTGTATTGAGTATAGACTTGATTACAGCAAAACTCTCAATCTGAGAAAAAGTTCAGCCCTTTTTGAAAATATTTTTTTCAGGCTTCTGCAGGTTATTTGATGAGCCAAACAGAAGTGGCTACCTGACTTGCAGAACCTCCTCAGCCAGTCTGCACAGCCACCTTAAGTCTTACATATCACACCCACCCCACTTATAATGCTCAGAGTAGAGCTAAAGAAGTGCAAGGGCTCAAGCTTTATGCCAGTCTTCCACAGAGGGAATTAATCTCATTGTTCCACTCAAAAGGAAGCTTGCATTAGCACTTCCAGTAGCCTTTTTAATGACATTAGTACCTACGAGTTAATTTTAAAAGATTTAAAAACTGTCTAATTTTCTATTGAAGTGTATGTGTCTGTGGAAGGATGTGTTAGGCACTGTATCATCTGAATTACATTTTCCCCATCCTGCAGAATCACTTCAGTCTTTTGGGAGTATAAGAATACCATTTACATAAGTTTTTGTCCATTCATAAAATCTGATAACAGGAATCTTGACTAATGTTTTAATATACAAATAAAGGGTCAACTTTAAATCTGGTTAACAAAAAAAAGTCCATGTTAGCTTTGTTGCTCTAATTATTTCTAAAAAGAAATAATTTAATATCTGTAAAGGTAAAAAGACTTTTTCACGCAAGAATATTTTTGATAGATACTCTTTTTTGTACAAACATCTCTTTTTAGAATGTTTTGGCAATTACTAATTCCCAGGACCACAAATCACTTCCAAAAGCCAGCCAAATAATTTAGTTCTTACATACCACAATGTCTTAGCCCATCAGGGTTGAATGCCCTTAGCAAATATTACAGCTTTCTTGGACTGAAAAAAAATGAACAAGTTGGAAAACCAACAGGATTGAAAACTTCTGGATCACAGAAGGGGAAAATAATATTCCCCCATTAGCCTATTCACATAACTACAACAGTTGGGTAGGCTTCCAGGTCATAGAAGTATCTCTTTGCTGGTCATAAAATGATGCGGGGCATATATTTGTGAAAACTTGTATGCATCTCCTCAGATAGTACTTTTTCAGTGAAAAAAAATGGGACAAAAGCCCCCCTCTGAGTTCAATGTCTACACTGTGACAGACAAAATACCTCATGATTAAGTGATGGGCGCCAGGTTTCCCATGTGATACGAATAAATCCATGCAATCGACACAGTGCTCAGGTGTAAGTCCCTCTTTACACAGCTCTACGCCTTTCTATGTTCCGTATCCAATCCAGGCTTATTGCCATTATTCAAATATATTTTTTTTTCAGGGCTATTTTTATTTTTAATTATCCCATTACAGCCAAAAGGAAAGGTGGCTTTATGTTAGCCCCATTGTGATACAGAGAAGCAGTGCAGTTTTGAAATGACTCCTCTGATTGTCTCCACTTAACCACCTCTTTATCCATTTCTCTTGTCTGGTTTTGGTTGATGTTAAATAGATTCTTCTCAGAATAACTGCAATCAAAAGCTCTAATCTGGGTACTTATCCAGAAGACTTAAAATCCTAAAGGGAGCATGGGGGACTGAAGCAAGAATCAGTCTGTTAGAGAGCTTTACACCACATACATAGTGGGGATGTTTTGATCCAGGAAAACAGACTAAATTTAATCCGAAGTAAAAGTGGACCTTCGTACGGTGGAGATGGTAGGAGCCCGAGTACCAACCGCTCTGACCTACTGATCTTCTTCTCTTGTCAGAAAACTTTCTCATGTAGACGTAGTCAAAGGAAGCAATTTTTTAACCACTGGGTTTTCAGTTTTGTTGTAAAACTATCACCAGCCATTCTCTTTCTAATTCTTATTTCTGCCTCAACCTGATGGGGTATTGTACTGCATTCTAGAGCCGAACTTGATGGTTAAAAATAAAGTAAGCCATAGTAGATCACAATGGGAAATATCGTCATTGGACAATAGTCTTTCATGCTTCCAGCTTTGTGGGAAAAGAACAGATATTGGCTGCCACTACGAAACAAAATTAAATGACATATAAAATGCTAACCTGTCTTCCTACTGGGAGTGCTCATAGTGGTAACATGTAATTGCTGCTACTCCTGCTCTGGAAGGTCATTCAGGATTGAAAGGATGACTGAAACACGGATGCTCCCGTCTTGTTCTTGGTATGAGTACAGTTACAGCATGAAGAAAAGGCAGCCTGGTTTAATGGGACCCTGCTGCTACTGAACACCTACTAAAGGAAATTCAGGATTCTGAGTTTCTGAGTGTTCTGCTACTATGCAAAGAAGATTAAAGGATAAGTGGCTTATTCTGTTACATTGACTTGAGCCTACAAAACACAGTGGCAGAATTTTTTTTTTTATGTGACAGTTTTGATATGCTGTTTATCGGTAGTCTGTGGCTTCCATTTGAAAATTATAGCATGAAAGAAATAGATGGGAAAAAGTATTTTTCCCTGTGAGGAGGAATGTATTCTAGTGCAAGAAGTGTGAGCAATGTAGAACTTGGTATTCTAACAAGTTAGTTAGACTCCATGACTTCAATTAAGTCATACATTCAGAATTTTCAAACAAAAAGTGCCTGAAATCAGGTAATTGCAATACTGAACCTTGGCTAACTAAATGAAAGAAACAAAGAAGGGTCAGAGCCCTGCACACAAATGGAACATTTTTCTGGTTGACAACTTGGGTTGTGGGGAATCCACACCATTGGGGAGGACTTGCTGCTTTCAGAAAAATCAGTAGTTTTATGCTGTTTCCTGCTCAGGGAAGCCTTTTGAATCAGTTGTTTTAAAATCCTATTCTATAAATTCAGCAAGTTTCCTATGTAAGAAAGGTATGAAGAAATGCTCACTTCCTAAATCATGCAGGGAACACTTCCAAGCCAGTTCTGTCACTTAAAATTAATCCGGCTTTCATCAGCCTGTGAATGGAGGCACAGCTAATTGCCCAAAATCATTGATGATTTACTGCATAGGTAAGGGGCAGCATGCACAAACGTCCTGTAAATGACATTGCTAAAAAGCACTTTTTGATGTGCAACATCAGCTTCCTCTTCCTAGGATACAGGCACGTGATTTCTGGTTCTGTCTGCCTAGTTCTGCCCTGCCGGAATCCACTTACTAAATCCCTTGCAGTTTTCCTTGCAGGGCTGAGGTAGATTCTTTCTGCTAAAACCCATACATGGACTCTTGAGGTCTCATTCTTTGAGATCCAAGCATGCTTTTATTCTCCTCCCAAAGATCTGAGTATACGTTGCCTGTCTTCCATTCTCTCACCAGGAATATAAACACAGATTTAATTCTTAAAAGGCCCATGAACTCTCTTTTTTTTCCCCTTTGTTACTGACAAACTCAATGGTAGGTAAAGTTTGGCGAGACTAGACCTAAAGCTTCAAGCAAAATTCTTATGGAAGCTACAGTTCTGTGTCTCTGTGCAGAGCAACGCTCTGACAAAGCTGCAACTGGCCCTTCCAGACTGTGTTCATGTAACACGCTGAACTGGAACGTTCTTTCTACCTGGACTTTTTTTTTGACCCCTTTTTTCTGTGCTCTTCTTGGCCAACATGCTACAGGCTAGTGAGAAGTTTAATCTCTAGGGCAAGGACAGCATATAATTAAATGCTCATGCACTGTCAAAATACTGACAGTTAAAAATGCTCCAGCCAGTAGCTTGTTGGAGAACAAACAACAAGTAAAATGACTTCAATATGCAGAAGAAATTTAGATGTCCTGAGGGAATGTTAATTCAGAGAGATAGTAGTAGGTATTAGTACTTGATTTATCATGTGGCTTGAAAGGAATCAACAAGACCAGACCTGCTGCCTGCACGTGCATTTAGCCACACAGTCACAACTCAGAAAGGCACACATTAACTGTCCACCTTGACTTAATGCTACCTTCTCCCCCTCCAACCTCTTCTGTTCAAAGTCCAGGTGGGTTCTTTTCTGTTTCTAATTAAACGACTTTGTGACTTCATCTGTCCCTCTGGTTTCCACCTTGTACCTTTTTTGTTTCACATGATAATTTACTGAGCTAATAATTTGCAGCTGTTACCCCAGGTGCTACCTCCTCCTGCCTGACAATATGTATAACCCACTTTGCTCTGTCTTCTTCCTTCTCTGGTCTGTAGGAACTGCACTCATTAAGGTCTAGAAAAGTTTATTTGTAAACATATCTCCTGTCCTCTTTGCCACCCTGAACTCTCTTGCTTGGAGGTATCATTCATAAATAAGTTTTTCTCTATTCTCCTTTCCATTCCCTCCTTTGCATCTTCCAGTTACTGTGGAGTTTCTTCTGGCCCACTTAACCTCCAATTTGGAAAAGGAAATTGCACTTTGGCATGTCAGCCTGGAAATACTGCTGACCCCTCATTTAATTTCAGCTGTCTGACATGCTCCATGCTCAGCCCTCTGCTCTTTTGCTTTGCAGTGTTTCTTCTGCCACATTTTATGGAAAAGAGTCAGAAGATGGAAGGATAATCTGTGAGTCACTTGTGCAATGATGACTTGCAGATTTCCTTCTCTCCTTCCTCATTTTTTCCATCCTACCAATCTTTTGTTTCAGTTTCTTCTTTAAAAGAGGGAGAATTCATTTGTAAAGTACATTGAATGCCTCAATTCTTATTGCAAAGTAATTTTAAAATATTATCAATACTTAGAGCAGAATTTCTCAACTTTCATCTGCAGGGCGTATCCAAAGGATTTCTTCTTTTTTTTTGGTCAGAAAACATAATCTTATCACAGAGATTTTAGAGCCCTATTCATGGCAGCTCAGACAGGGAGATTACACACCCTTTGAACTGTGGTTCTCATATTAGAAGCTAAGAAGAACTTTTTGCTTGTGTGCTTGTGCTTCTTTTTTGTTCCCATCCCCACCTTGTATAAACTGTGTTAGACCATGGAGATACGGTAATCTGATGCTTTAGGGTACTGAAAAATATTAGATTTGTTATTTGGGACCCGAGATGTCTTATTGCCTAAGTGGGTGTTTGAGTGGGGAGGTATGATTTAGTATTGTTCTAGACATTTTTGTACTGAAATGACTAAGTATTCTGGAAGTCATCTGAAGTTTCTGACTGGCGTATACAGTTGTCTCGCTGTGTTTAGTTTTCAGTGACTGTCTTGGTGGAGAAGAGAAACTCACAAAAGAGAAATGAGAGAGAATATTATATAGTCTTATTTTAATGTATTTTCTGATAGCTTTGTTTTGAATATATCTTTTGTTTTGATTTATTTAGATCTGCCCATGAATTAGTTAGTGCCATATGTTCTATAAGTAGAATTTGTGTCACTGTTCAGCAGTCATCATTTGGCTATGAGACTTAACAACATTTTCAGTTTTTCCTCTCTGACATTTCTAGGGTAAGTATGTTTTTGCAGTGGCTTTGGTTATTATGTAGTCAAAGCTGCTGTCAGATAGAGCTGCCCAGGCATCTCATCCCATGGCCTGCGACATCTCATTACTTCAGGCGTGTGACCTTCACCCAGCTCTGCGACCGTGTTTCACGTTCTGATTTCAATCTTCCTCATTTCTGCTGGTCCAGATATGTGCGCTAGCTCTACCAGATGTGATCTGCAAAAGCCTTTTCTGTCCCTTTTAGAGTGTCTCACACAGTTTTCCTAATGCGTTTCACTTCTGACCTGTGTCATAGCTCTGCGATTTGAATCACAGGCCTTACTTGAATAGAGGATGTCACTTCTGTCAGGTCCTGCCAAACCTGATAACAGCCCACAGTCATAAAGAGTGCATCCCAAATCACATTTTCCTAGCAGAGCAATTCCTGCCGTGAAAGCTGGATTTGAGGCCATCTCTAAAACATTGAGTTTGTGAAGTTAATAAATAGACTAAGACAATACCATGCCAGCCTCTTTCCCTTTCAGGTATGTTACATGCAAGGTCTCAGTAGGGAAACTAACTCTTTTGGTCTTGTGCTGTTTGAGCAGAACAACAAATGCAAATCCCTTTTACCCTGATCAATGTTTTAAAACACTGAGAGGAAGCGATAATCTTCTTCTACTTTCCTGGGATGCTATAACGGTTTCATGCTAGACAGCTTCTGACTTTTCATAAGGAATGAAGGAGAAGATCTATGAACCCACAAATAATTGAAAATCTGTAATTTAAAGAAAGGGAAAGGTCAAGAAATTAATGTAGTTATTAAAATAAAGGGGATTATTTGCAGATAATCTCAGAATTTAACATGTAAAGGATACTGGTTTTAATAAGGTCAAAAAAATGAGAAAGATCTTAGAAATATGGATATGGGCCTTAAAAATTGTTAGATGACTGATCTACTGACATTTTATCATTCTTCAAGAGAATACTGGAGCTTTCACAGCTTATACAGTGTAAATCTGAAAGGCTGCATAAGTCTTTAATATTTCTTTAAGAAAGCAAGCTACAAATAATAAAGGACATACTCAACCTCCTATTTTGATTTATTTCTGAAATCAATATATTTTATGAAATTCCATAATACATATTGCAGTTGGAGTGAGTTATTTCTTTTTTCTTTTATTTTCTTCACAGGCTAGGAGTATTAGTCACTATGATAAAAATGAACGTGTATCTCCTAACTAAAGAAGCTTAGCATGTTTACGTTGACAGCAACATGTGTTTGCACAGAAAAAGTTGCTGAAAGCTGACCCCTTACTGGGAAAATTGCTAATCTCCAAACAGAATCTTGAACAATTTAAACCAAACATTTTACTGCATGCATTTTTAAGGTCATGTCACACGTTCTGAGACAGTATTTCATTGCACATTGGCAATGCGAATAGGCTTGTGCCTACAGAAAGTCGTTGATTTTTTCCCCAAGGAATCATCTTGGGAAGATGTCCCCATACCATGCCACATTTGCTTGAATTAATATTTTCTCAAATGGAACACGTCAATTCCAACCCTGTTTTTGGGGGGTTTTTTGATGGCTTTTCATTGATTATTCAACAAAGACATCTTGTCAGCTGTCATTTACTTGGTGAAATTTGGTCTCAATACAGCATCAAAAGGATTCCCTTGTTTAGAATTTCAGGTTATAACGACGTCATTATAATATGCACTTAAATAAGTTATATGGATATATATGCACACATACACTTCCAGAAGCAGTGAATTACACCTTATATCTCTCTCTTGTGTCAGAATAACTAGTATGATCAGCAGCCCCACAAGATTATTAGGAAAGATGCCCATCTGAAATATTCCTTGGTAAGACCCAGCAATAGCCAAATGGGGAATATCTCTCCACTTCAGTCACTTGGGTGGGGAAAAATAAACGGAGCAAGTGTAGGGCCAGAATTGATACAGGTGAGCATCCTTCAAGGAGGAACCAAACTCCAGTGAGAGATTTCCTACAGAGAGAAGAGAATCAAATACTGAGTGTCAGCAAGCCAACAGCAGTGAGAAGCCTCTAGCTTAGTAACAAAACAAGGCACTGTTTGTTGTCATCAGTAATATCATTATCCCAAAGTCATGCTGATTTGCAGCTCATCATTATGTCTTTGGGAAAAATGTGCTTCAGTTCATCCACAAGGACAGATCTGATTATTGTAAAAGTCTCTTGTAGTCTCACAGTACTGAGAGAAATCCTGGCTTTGATTGAAATTGGTGACAGGACAACTGAGGTTCAACACAACCATTGTCTTTTCATTTGAATCCATTGTCTACATACATTAACTGTTCTAAAACCAATAATGATTCCTTATGTCTCAAAGGTGGGATTGCTCAATTTATCATCTTTAAATATTTGAACAGTTTCAGATGAAGGATACTTTGTTAGATGTGAAGTATTATTCTTAATACTTAAATGCACATCTTAAAAATATATCTCAATTCCTTCTGTATTTACCTAAATGAGTGTGATGATAAAGTCTTCTTACAGGTGTGGTGAGCTTTCACTATCACATCTTCCCACAGCATTATCCTGGAGAAACTGGCTGCTTACTGGCTGGTGTACCATTCACTGAGAAAAAAAAACTGGCTGGATGGCTGGGCCCAAAGAATTGTAATGAATGGATTTAAATCCAGTTGGAGACTAATCACAAGTGGTGTTCCCCAGGTGTCAGTATTGGGGCCAGTTCTGTTTAAAATCTTTATCAATTATCTGGATGAGGGGATTGAGTGCACCTTCAGTAAATTTGCAGATGACACCAAGTTGGGTGGGAGTGCTGATCTGCTGGAGGGTAGGAAAGCTCTACAGAGGAATCTGGACAGGCTGGATTGATGGGCTGAGGCCAATTGTACAAGTTTCAAAAAGGCCAAGTGCCGGGTCCTGCACTTGGGTCACAACAACCCCACGACATGCTACAGGCTTGGGGAAGAGTGGCTGGAGAGCTGCCTGATGGAAAAGGACCTGGGGGTATTGGTCAACAGCCGTCTGAACGTGAGCCAGCAGTGTGTCCAGGTGGCCAAGAAAGCTGAAAGCATCCTGGCTTGCATCAGAAATAGTGTGGTGAGCCACAGTAGGGAAGTGATTGTTCCCCTGTACTCAGCGCTGGTGAGGCCACACCTCAAATACTGTGTTCAGTTTTGGGCCCCTCACTACAAGAAAGACTGAGAAAATTGAAGTTCTGGAGTGTGTCCAGAGAAAGACAATAAAGCTGGTGAAGGGTCTGGAGAACAAGTCTTATGAAGAGCAGCTGAAGGAACTGGCATTGTTTAGTCTGTAGAAAAGGAGGCTGAGGAAGGACCTTATCACTTTCTACAACTACCTGAAAGGAGGTTCTAGAGAGGTGGGGGTTGGTCTC
Source organism: Calidris pugnax (assembly GCF_001431845.1). Lineage (NCBI taxonomy): Eukaryota > Metazoa > Chordata > Aves > Charadriiformes > Scolopacidae > Calidris > Calidris pugnax. The sequence goes on along the minus strand of NW_015090800.1, from coordinate 4,638,545 downwards.
TTGTCCCAAGTAACAAATGATAGGATGAGAGGAAATGGCCTCAAGTTGCACTGGGGGGGTTTAGATTGGATATTAGGAAAAAATTCTTCACTGAAAGGATTATTGAGCACTAGAACAGGCTGCCTAGGGAAGTGGTTGAGTCACCATCATGATTCTATGATTACCCTTCCTTTCTGCATCAACTTATTTTCATATTTTTGTGAACTGTATTTTTTTGTAAAGAAACTGTATTCTGTGGTGTGTTGTGAAGTGTCTTGCCTTGTGAAGGTCTGAATCCAAGCAAGACCTCTGGATGTTACTGTACTATTAATAATAATTAGCAATACCATGCTTTACCAAAAGTTTCTTTAGTCTCGTACTAACAACATTTAACACTCCTGTTAAATTGACACAGTATTTCTATGAAATCAGCTAGAATGTATTTTTAGTTTTACAACATAAATAGACAAATAAAGTCAGAGAAATAAAAAGATGTGGCTGGTGAGGGTACGGGACTTGGTGATAGAGCTGCATCCTCAAATCCTGTTCCTGCTTCCAGGCTTATGCTGATTGCCCTGGGCAGCCTGCACCAGGAGTTGTACCACTGGGTTTAAATGGGAAACACTCAGTTTATAAAATACTACCCTACTGGTCTGATGGTCTGCATCTGGACATTAAGCTAATTAGGTTTGCCTGTCCAGCATTCAGGTTACAGTGAGTCTGGAGGTTGGTCTGTGGCTTATCGCCTCTCTCGTTAGCACATTAAGGCTGGCTTTGGATTTCTCACACTTTAATTGTATTCGAGGAGAGCTGTTTATGTGAAGCCCCAAAATGGATTTGTTTTGCAGTGCTCCTCTTTTGTTGCATATTAACGTTTAATTAACAAAAAGATCCTATTACCTCGACACTAAAAGTAAGAATAGCTAAGGGACCTGCTAAATATAAAATTAGATGCACAGTCAACCTTTATCCTGGTCATAATGCTGTTACCTAAATATTATTATAACTCCTATCATAAACTATGATTTGATTGATTTTGAAATGTTTTTACGCAGAGTGTCTGGCACAACTTGTTTTTGTGAGTATGCTAAAGTCAAAATGTCTGAACTAAAGAGACAGCTACTCCGAACAAGCTTTATTTGGGGTTTTCTTCAGTTCAAGTGGTTGGTCTGTAATGTCCTTCCTTCAGAATGGGAACTGAGCCGGAATCCAAGTTGAACTTAAACCAAGAAAAACAATTCTCTAAGCATACTTTAATCACCCGTAAATGTTCTCATGGCTCTGAGGACCATGTTTCAGTGGGATCTGTTTTTGAAGGAATAGCAGGCTTTTCCCCTATGGTACTGGAAATTCTGGATGCATAACTAAAAGGCAGATGTAACACAAAAATATATCGGAAAATTTATTCTTTATTCAGTTCTTTTGGGGTGAGAGGCACGAAGCCAAAAATCAGATGGAAGTTTTCACAATGGGATTCACAAGGAATGGCAGATGAAATGGCTCCTGGTATGCTTGTCCTTCTGTGGCTTTTAGGAGAGCTTTGCTATTTATTACAACTATTACCACAACAGTTAAAAAGGCTTTTGGTATCATGCCCTCTGCAAAATCTCTTGACTATTTTTTCCACTTAGTTTTTGTTGCTAAGTTCTGTTCCTATACATGACATCTTTGTGTTTTGTTTTGTTTTGTATTATGATGTCTCAGCAGCAATATTTCATCACGGACAGTTGTTTTGATACTCACGTATTAATATAGCAATGGTGCATCTCACACATCCCTCTATTTTAAATTTGGGCCTGCTGTTAAAAATCATGATTCGAGAACACATAGTAAGGTTGCTGGGATGTGAGAAGACATACAGCTGAAATTTGCTGACAGCATATAAAATATGTTTGATCCAGCTTAGAGAAGAGTAAAAATTGAGATATTGTGTAACTAAAATTTTGATTATCCTTGTCCCTACAGCTTCCAATTTGGAAACTATCTTTGTTATTCTAGTTGGAACTTGGAAGCTAAAACAGTTTGAAAATCACACAAGTGATTTGTTTTTAGGAACAGGATATCTCTTGAGAGGATTAGGTTTGTGACAGTTTCAAGCAGTTTGCAAATGAAAGAGGATTTCTTTGGTGTGTATTACTATTTATTACAGCATTTTCTGCAGACATAATTTTAACAAAAAACTCGTCTTTTGAAAAATTTATATTTTCCTTGAGAAATTTTTTACCAGTGTTTTCTTTTTCTTGGAAGAAAAAGCAAACAAAGTATTTAATTTTGAGTCTGGTTAATCTGAAACAAAGTTCTTCGTTATGTTGAATGGAATAGGAACATCTTCCCTTTGAGTTTATTTGCTGTTAATTTCCTGAGATGATTTAATGCCTCACAAGAGAGGTACTTGAGGTACCTGCTGCCTCCCTCCTCCTGTAGGGACCAGCCTTGGTCTACAATATCCTGACAGCCTGTTGTCTGGTTGTACACTGAGCATCCATCATGGGAGATGTAATCCCTAGAGCATGGCTATCATGTGTGATGGACATGGAACACCAGAAACACATCTAAGAAACAATATGACAGGTTGCAAGAGTTCACACTAATATTAAATGTAACTCGAAGAAAGAGTTTTCTTTTCAATTGATCGTGCCAAACAGAAATAGTTCAACAATTCCAAACATTTTTAAACATTTTCCAAATAATTTGAAAGGACCGTTGGAAATATTTAGCTACTAAAGCATTATCTTTCAGCATGTTTTACATACTAAAGTGCAGGAGAGGTGGTTCTTGGTTGTGATTCTGAGTGGACGAGTATGAAAAAATAAATGTGAGAGGAACCACATTTACTGGTATGAAATCTTGCAACACAGACTAGAACATCTATTAGAAGACTATAAATATAATTCAAATTCCGTCGACCACCATGCCTTGGCAGGTAGGGTGCAATTTCTGAAGCACACAATTACTGTTAGTGTATTAATTTTTGTGGTTAGTTCAATGACTAGCTGCTCTTGGGAGTTTTCCCTTTCCTCAGATATTTGCCAACATTATTTTTATTGTATATTAATTAAGTTCTCCCATTTATTCAACTCTTCAACTGTGTTGCTGGGTCAGATCGAAAGCTTTTTCACTAGGCAACAAAAAGAAAGCTAAATTAAACTGCTAATTCCCCGCGAACACAGTTTCCTCTGCATTTTAACAGTTCCTGTGAGTTCTAGCCCAAAGAGAAAACTCTGCTGACCAAACACCAGAAATGGATTCAAGATTTGCTTAGGGGTGAACCCACTTGATATTCAAGGGGAAAAACACTGAGCAGGCGTTTGCCTGCCGTGTGCATTAGCAACTATGGGAAGCTCAATGTTCACGACCCAAGTAACTCCATTTTTTCCATCTGTCCCTGCCATCCCATAGCACCACTGGTGTTAGTAATAGAAGGTGTCCTGTGGTCCTCTGTAAAAAGGCCAAACTTACCTGCTGCAAGGGCAGATGGATTAGTAGGTAGCCTTATTTGGACACAGGGAGACAGATTTAAGGAGAATACTTGACAGCTTCCAGCTGATCCCAACACCAGCCAGCTCGGGTGCAGTTAGGCATAGCCTTCATGTTAAAACACCAAAGGATATAAATAGGAAAGTTCCCTTTCTGAAGCACTTCAGCCAGCTTAAATGACTTTTGCATACACCAATAGCCTTGACTTGGTTATGTATTTGTCACATTTCCCTGTCTTCCTTTGGCTTCAAGTTGTGCCAGGGGAAGTTCAGGTTGGATATTAGGAAACATTTCTTTACTGAAAGGGTTGTCAGGCATTGGAATGGACTGCCCAGGGAGGTGGTGGAGTCACCATCCCTGGAGGTATTTAAGAAACGTGTAGACATGGCTCTTCAGGGCATGTTCTAGTGCCCAAGATTATTGGTTTGTGGTGGGATGTTGTGTGGGTGGGTGATGGTTTTGGTTTGGTTGTTGTTGTGTGTTTAGGTGGTGGGTGGGGATTTTTTTGTTTGTTTGTTTGTTTGTTTTTTTTGTGGTTGGACTCGATGATCTCTGAGGTCCCTTCCAACCACTATGATTCTGTGATTCTGTGATTCTGTGATTTGGTCTTGTATGCTTTTCTCTACTGTTTTTAAATTTCTGGTTTAGCTGCCCTGGTTCCTGCTAGTACAAAGTATATTCTGTACATATGCCTTTTTTTTTTT
>NW_015090800.1:4608753-4634257 GCF_001431845.1 Calidris pugnax | reverse complement strand
GTGTTTTTGGTGTGTGGGGGGGGGTGTTTTGTTTTAGACAGTAATTCTGTGTATATCATTTTAATTTTCCAGTTCTCTTGCATGAGCTGTTATTGAACAGTTTTCACAATCATGGTGACCTGATTCTCCCCGCAGTGAACTAGACTTGTTTGCAAAACTAGAATTTAGGGGCTAGGACTGTATTTCTTTCCAAATAGGTTATTTGGAAAACAAGAACTTTTTCTGCCTCCCTAAAGATTTAAGAAAAAGGGAACCAACTGAGAAACATCAATCCACAAACAAGAAATGCTTTTAGTGTTTTATATGTGTTATGTAAAGGTCAGATTTAACTCAGGTATTTGGAATGAGAACATCATCCTTCAGGATATTTTGGAATAAATGTCCTCTTTGATATTACAGCTCTCCAAATGTTCAAGTTGAGCAGAAACACCTGAGAGTGGACCCCAGCTTTTCAGTCACTTTAACTGTGCAAAAGAAGTTATTAGCCCTCCTTCTGAGCGAGACAATTGAAATGCCTCCTGTAGTAAACAAAGCACATAGCAAGGTGGAGATTTTTCAAGTTGTCTAATGGATTTGGCATCCCAGAACAGGTGGCTTTGAAAACGCTATCTTAGAAGTGCTTCAAAAAGGGAAAAAAGGGAAAGAAAAAATAAATTGCGTGAGAATCTGAGTAGACCTAGTCGTTCAGGCTTCACTTTTGTACTTCTGGCTTCCTTAGCAGATCTTTTCTCCATGTGGATCAGTGCTGCACCAGGACAGCTGGCATTGGAGGTCAAGCAGGATCCAGCGAGTCTCCTTCTGTCCCTCCCTCTGGCTCATCCTCTCCCCCCTCCCTGGGTTTCCCAGCTGAGACCTGAGCTGTTGCATTGCAGGAGCTCCCTCACTATTCTATTACTAATTTGTGTGCAGAGTCCTAATTACAATTTACTAAAATGTTTTTCCATTTTCTATCTATCATGTTCTAAGTCTATAAAAGAGTGGGTGAGAAGACTTGTCAGTAAGTCACACCTCTTCCATTTTTTAAGCTCTATTTTTAGTTGACTGACTCAGATGGACTTTTGCTGTCAGAACATCAAAAAAACCTTACCCACCGTGTGTACCTCTTTCCATGATCAGTCATAATGAATTCAGGATTTGAGTTCATGAGGGGATGTATTTGTAGCCTCAACTTACTGATTGATTTCAACTTGCATGTGGTTTCAGTCTCCTGAAGATTGAGGGTAGATTTCATGAAGCTGTAAATATGACATATTGCAACCTTACCAGTTGCTTCTTCCAGTAAATAGTTTCAGTAGCCAGCATTTGCACTATGTGGCCTGATTGCTGTGGATATGTAACCTGAAATGTAGCTCTAATTATATTGCACGTACTGATGAGTCTGTGGTCACTGCAATAACAGTGAACATTTTCATGGGTGAGGTGATTTACCTAGAGGGGCAAAACAACTTGGATATGCACTAGGATATGGAAGAGAGATCAGTTGCTGCTCTTGTTTAATTGCTCTCATCATTCCTCCATGTCTAGCGCTTTTTACAATGCTGCTGGGTTTTCATTTGTAGTATGTGGCATTCCTTAATAGCTCTCTATGCTATTGACAAACACCTATAAATTGTTTTCTCTAGTAACAATAGATTTTTCTTACCTTTTACTTGCCTGCTTGCATATACCCACAGTCACCCATGCATTCTTACTCCCACCCGCATACAGCAAACGCACCTGCATGAGCACACACGCGATTCCTTTTGTGGAAGATGAAACTGCTAGAAAGTCTTCCCTATCTTTATATGCCAATCATTCCGCATAATGGTGTACCATCTTTTCCCAAGATGTATTCTAAAGAGCTGCTTCAAGTTGAAAGCCCAGCTCTGAACACCCTGAAGCTGGAAAAAACTTGGTTTCTGATCTGAAACTTTGCAGCTAATAATGTGGTCTTGAACACAGAGGCTCCAGGCGAGGCTCCGGCGTGAGGAATTGCTGCTTCCCAAAGTGTATGTCAGTCTTAATTTAAATCACTTCCATTATGGTCAGAGTGCCTTAAATGTTTCATGCTGTAAACATCCCGAACAGGAAACAATTCATTCCTCATTGATCTTTTCTGGCAGCTTGCTTCCTCCCTCCAGTGGAGTGGAGAAGTGCACCTTTGGGTTCGCCTGCCATAGAGCTGGCTATTTCAAAACCAGGACTGACATTACAGAAGCTTTATGGAGCCTGTCCACCAAGGGGAGCTAAGGCCCGAGTGTTTCATGTCTCCTTAGCAGTTGTCAAAAAGAGGAACAAAACGCTGATTGAGTGATTGCAGGGACAGGCCTGACCCGAGCTGTCCCAGGCAGGATAATGGGAACTAAGTAGTATCACCATACTGGCTTTGTTTCTTTGTTCTAATCTTTTTACAACCTCTTACAGAAGCCAAAGAAATTTCCCTTTTCCTCTTTTTCTGTCTTTGGTACCAAAGTTGTAGTAAATTTCAGCCCAACTCTATGTTGTCCCTCCTATCCATACTTTTTATTGCGTTCATATGTGTTAAGAAATGCCAGTTACTAGAGTCTTTGTGCTCATCTTTGTTTCACAAGGTTTTTCACTAGCTGTAAAAGTCCAGTAAAACATGAAAGTGCAAGTCCACTTGGTACCCTCTGCAGCACAGCATGGAAAGTAGCAAAAGGACTGAAAACCATGGTGAAGAAACTTCTGTCTTCATCTCTCCAGTTCTAGAAATCATAGAAGGTCACTGGGGTGACCTTCAGAGGGGTGTATTCCCTGCAAAACCTGACTCCTTTCTAAGTTGAAATGAGCAGAGGAGTTTGTGGCCAACACAGGTTGCTCTCGTTAGAGTAAATCACCTCTGAGAGGGGGATCTTGCTGTAGGTGCCTCCCAGGTGGGGAGAGGGGTCAATCAGGCTGTTGTGCTGAGGACAAAAGGGCTGCCCAGGTGTTCTCCATTCCCATTAGGGGTGTGAAAGAGCCAGTCTTTCTTGGGGCAGTGGGAGAGAAGGGTGAGCTCTTTTCCTCTTAGAGATGAGCTTTTCCTTTTCCTAAGACAGACATCTGCTGAGTGGCAGCTCCCAGCCTTCCCCAGCCCCTCTGGAGGAGCACCCATGTGAGTATGGTGTCTGAGCTTAGACATTTTCTGCAGCTTGTGTTCCTCCTGTGCTGATACTTTGCCTGTTGGCAGCCTTTGGTTGTGATCTGATATATGCATTTCTGGTGTAGGTTTAGTTTATGGAAAGCCTGTATTTTTCCTGTGTTGTGTTTCATTTACAAGTATTTCTTTGTAGAGGCTGCAGAGTGAATGTTAACAGCAGAGCTGCTTGTGTATGCAACAAAGGGGTGGGGGAGAGGACATCATACATACTAATGAGCAGACTGCTTGATTTGCTGCTATCTAGTGGTTCTCGTAGCTTTTGTGGTGTAATATTTAGAATACTTGGTTGGAAGAGCTGTGACTGTTGAAAGGTAGTGCTAATAGGTATATCTGACCTGAAAATTATACTAGAAACTGCAGGGCAGCGTATGTAGTATAGACAAATTTAATTAAACTCTGTTCAAAAGCGATGGAGCTCATTAAAATGAGGGGATGCCAAGTTGTCAACTTGCCAGTCAAACTAAAAGGGTTTCCATCTAACAAAGTGGGCCCATTTGAAAAATCTGGTTTGTTGAAATGCAGCACCTTTGAATAATTAGGCACTAAATGCCTGTGCCCTGTGAAGCACCACCACAAAGGATGGAGTTGTGCCTGGTAGGATGAAGCTTCCTGAGTAATAAAGAGACTGGGAGATAAGAACAGTTTGTGCACTAGGAGTGCTTGAGGCCAAAAGGGTAAGGCAGAAGAGACGTGGTGGACTGGAGATGAGAGATGATCACTATGTGGATCTGCTGATTTAAAACAGTCGCTTCAGCTTATAAATTTTGGGATTTGTCATAGACTTTGTGCAGGCCTGACTGGACCGTTCATGTTCTTGTTTCTACCTCGCGTCGTAGTTGTGTTTCTTGCTAAGTGATTTACATGAGTGTGCCTGTGCTATAGATTTAAGGTAATGTATTGGGGTGCGTGTCTGTTTGTAGTAGATGGATTTTAATTGTGGTGTGAAAGTGCAGGTTTAACCCATTACCACTCATTTTCCGTTTGCTAATTGGGGTCTATGCAAAATAGCGTTAAAGCTGATTTACAAAGAAGTTTAAGGAATTCAACAGCATCATGTCCGAATTTAATTAACCCATAAGTAACTGAAAGCACACTCTTTTTCTGTCTTACTTTTCCAAGGTCAAGGATATTTATAGCTTTCATGTTAATAGTTGTATCTAGAATTCTGACCATTTTGATACATTTTATCTTTACCGCACAATTCTGGGTTGGAGTCTACTCTGATAATCTCAAGAGGAAGGGGCTCTGGAAAACTGTTGTTACCAGTAACTTGCAAGAAAAATAAAAGAGCACAATGCCCATTATAAAAACTTTTGCTGTTGGTGTCTCATGTGAAGGTTATTCTCAGGTTTGCACAATCCTACTGTTCCTTTTACAGACAGCAGGGAGAGCAAATGAGCAGAGTTGCACGGGAAGGCTCTGATGTAGTAGAGAAATATGTCTTTTATGTCCTTGTTTTCTGATTAGCACTAAAACTGCTGGACCTTCCTTCTTCTCCAGCAATACAAATACCAGCCCACTTTGAGGGTGTAGGTTTGAAAATGCTGCTGGGACAGCTTCAGGCTATGAGGAACATCTGAAGGATGTCAGCCCACTCAGCATAAGCTGGGTAGAGCCAATACAGCTGTGCAAAGAATGAAGTATGGAACAAACTGGGAGCAGTACGTGTTCAACTTCTCTTGGCAGGTCTTGGATCCGTCGTCCTCCTACCTGTGTCAAGTAGGGGTGGGTCATTTTTTTTGTCTGTTTTAAAAAATTGCTGCCTGTATCTTTCAAATCCCAAAGGAAATTATTGGAAACACTTATGGGAGCTGTTTCAATTTGGTTACTTTGCAGCATTCCCACCAGCATGCAACTTCATCACATAATGTTGTTGCATAATACTGCCTGGATTTACAGGCAAAGCCACATCCTTGTATGAACTATAATTCATGGCTATAAAGAAGGCAGTTCTTCTGCTTCTTGTGGTGTTAGAGAATTGTTACTGTCACCCAGAAGTGGCCATGTAGGTGCACAACATCTGGAGAGTGTAGCAGAAATGAAGACACATGTCCTTCTGGAACAATGGTGTTAAGGTCACAGTATGTTGCAAGCTTGAAGAAACACTGAACAAAAAAACCCAACTCAGGATGGTGGGGGTATGGAGAGATTGAGTGTTGCAGGGTTTTGATTTGTTTAAGGATAACAGACAAATAAAAGCAAAACTGTTGTTCAATGGTCACTTGTGGTCCTCAGCAAAGAGGTACGCCTGCCCTTTTCTTGACTGTCACTGTATATTTCTGCTATGTCTCTTCTGCCTGCATTTAGTGCTTTTGCAGCTCCGTGGTGAAGTCAGATCAGGGTGAAAACAAAACTTGTAGGAGAGCCCTTCAGCAGAACTAATCCCTGCTCAGGTGAATGGGAAGAGTCTGGGGATCAGGAGCTAAGCAGGCAGGACTTCCCTGTAGGATGTCAGGCTGTGTTTAGATATTGGCATTAAGCTTCATGAACAGTAACTTGAAAGCTACGGAATTCAACCCATTCATGATCATGAATTGGAGTTCTTTGTAACATTTGGGATGTTAACCACTCTAACTTTAGGAAATGCATTCCTCTTTCCTGAATCACTCTTTTGGCTGGATACAAGGAGATTCACATTTTGTCTTTACGTATTGTTACAAATGCTCTCTTCTCCCCAAATTCAGATGTGCAGGGCTTCAGCAATGGGTGAAATAATAATTTATTAAAAAAAAACAAAACGGTTTTTCTTTTGTGTCTCCCCTGCTTCTCGGGAGGTGTTGTGATGCTAATGATTCAAGGATACTCAGAAACAGTTGAATCTAAAGCAGTGTAGGAAGCCATAATGCTCTTAGGAGATGCAAGGAACCTCACTAATACACTTCGTGCTAAGTTGCCCGCAAAAAATAATGCCTTCCCTGCTACAAAAATATAATAGCAGAATGCTGTAGTGAGTACTTTTTATTACTTAAGACTTCATTGCTTTTAGAAATATGCCAAAGGACGTTTGCTATTACACTATGAAATATTATAATAAATAACTAACACTATAAATGACACTTGGAAAATAAGTGAACAAAGTACTTTGTGTGATGTGTTACACTTGCTTTTGTTTTAGTGTTGTTTGTTTACTGATACCTAAGAAAATTCAGGAATTTTCCACGTTTCATAATGAAAGATCTGAGAAATAACAATTTAGTGTATAAATTTAAAGACTGCAGGCTATAGTTTAGTCACAAAGGCAAATAACTCCACTGACTTCTGTGAAGTTGTACTTATGTGTTAAACTGATGTTGGAAAAATTATGAAAACAAGCAAAAATACGAAGAATGTAGTTTTATGTATGGCTAATAGCTAGGTGAAAAACAACAAGAAACCTACAGTTTTTTTAGACTTCCTCCAAAATAGAACCATTTTATTCTAAAATATTACATTATATGTATTGTAGGTTTGATTATTTTTTTGAGATGAATTTTTTTTTATTAATTTAATGATCAGCTGAAATAGTCTTTTCTGAACACTTAAGTATTTTGGCATCATCTTTTTTTTATTTTATTTTCTTCTTCCAACTATCAAAGATTTGTGGTTTGGGGTTTCTTGTTGGTCTCTTAATCCAATCATTCACAGAGTATTTTGCTGCAAAACTGGTTCTACATGTAACTTCATCTCTAATTGGTTTACCCCTCTGGTAAATTTGCAATGGATTTGCATCCATTTAATGCAAATCAGAGTTAGTTTCCTCCCTTGTATGCAGTTTACATGAAGATATACTTTAATCTAAACTTAGACTAGGATTGTTCTATAATTCTATGGCTTGGCCTCATACCTAAATAAATATGTACCTTTTGTTTCTTGGAGGAAAGATGAACAAAATGATAAAGCATCTAAAAATCAGTGAATTGGATACTAGGTTTTGCCATTTCATGCATTCTTCAAGAAGGCAGTTCCTGTTTCAGTAATATGTTACAATTGGGAGATTAGACAAAATCTGGTGATTTGAAAGAGAGAATATAGTATCATTTTAGCAGGCTAGAGATCAAAATTTGTAGTGGTATCAAATTCCCTTTCACTTCAAGGAGTGATGGGCACATGAAATAGCAGCAGAAATTCGAAAGTAGAATAGCTGTCCACTGGAATACATGCACGCAGCCACACAAGCTGATGATATCAGATGCTTTTTTGCAGGAAACATTGGAAATTTTTAAATGAAAGGAACTCAATCATTTCAAATAACAGTAGCAATTCTAAGGTATTAAATATAAGTGTAGTTTAGAAACCTGGTATTGACAGAATACTCTGCTTAGTGGGTTTTATTCTTTTTCTTTTTCTTTTTCTTTTTTTTTTTTTTGGAAAATACTTAAGTCAGCTATTCAGATAACTGGAGAAATTGTTAGCACCACCTATTGGATGAGAAATCCTTCCTAAATCTAAATCATTCCTGTTAATTTCTGTATAAAAAAAAAAAGACAGCTTTCAACAGGCCATTTAATTTAGTCTGTCTTTCAATAAAATATTGTAGTTTAATAATTAGTTGCCAGAAGTGAGGCAGGTTAGGGTTTCATTGCTGCAGTGTGAGGGCTTTTTTTATGCTGGGAGTATACCTAAAGCTGCTGATTGTTTAGAAAATCCTCAGCCTGAGCACACTAATACTAGAGCTGTTACTTTTTGGAGACATGAGGAAGTACTTGGAGCTTGGTGCATCCGTTATTTTTGCCAGAAATTGCTTGTTGTTAAACCATTTGTACCCATTGTCTCATAAATAAAGGGAATTCAGGAAAAAAAAACACCCAACCAATCCTCCTGCATGAGCTGATTACTTTGAAAAACCCTTACGCTGAGTTAAAGCTTTAGCTCTTCAGTAACTATATTTAAAATAGAGCTATGCTTTTCACTTCTTTTTAAAAACAGATTATTTATCCTTCCATATACATGAACACAATTGACACTAAAGGCATAAAGAATGGTTATTTATTTCCACTCCTACTCTCTTGCTTCTTCCCTATTAACATTATCTCCTTGGTAACACATCCCTAGAATTGTGTCTATGATATGCCAGTTACTGCAGTTCGTTTAGTGTCTTGCTACTTAAATGTATTTGAATTTTGTCCTCGTGGATTAAAGGGGTGTTGTTCTGCTCTCCATCCTTATCTTCCATCAATTATAGTTGATAAGGCTTTTTCTTTTGCAGAGGGGCTGGTCAGATCTGTTTATTTGTAATTTTTGGAAAACTATAGAGGTCTGTTATATTTCTATTGTGTACATTCTGTATAGGGGTTCTCACAACTAGTTAAAAACTAGTTAGTTTTTTGGGATGGGTTAATATTAATCTCTGTGGATTTCCAATTTGACTTTGATACAGGGTATTTGAACTTTTTAGTTAGTACCAAAGAGAGAACTCCTTTAACTTTCTTCTCAGAATAAAATTAAATTTCTTCCTGGAGATCTTTCTCTTTCATCTATTATAAAGTTATTAAATGGCTTCCCAAATAAATACAAGTACGTAGAAATTACATCCAGGCCCTAAAAAAGCCATCCATCTGCAATAAGTGCTCTTCTATGGCAAATGTTGGCTTTGTTGATTCAGAATTTTCTAGCCATAAGAAACACTACATTGGCTAGTTAAAAATGGACTTAGGTCTGATAAATCTCAGTGGCTCCCTTCCTTTTATAGTACTGACTGTAACCAGAGAAGTGATGGGACTTTATTTTGGGTTCTGTGAAGCAGGAGTTCTGCCTCCTGTGGCAGCACCTTCTCCAACCAGGCAAAGGAGAGGTCTCAGAAATGGCTTTGGTTACCTCTGCAGTACAGTCCGAATGAGCTCACAAAATTATCGGTCCCCAGCAGCAGTGCTGTCTTAAATATATACATGATAATAGAAAATGGATCTAATATTGGAAGTAAAATTTGTAAAATACATAAACATTAATGTTTACAAAGTGAAACTCGAGCCAGTGTAGACTTCAGAAAGGCGAAGTGACAAAAATAGGCAGTAGTGAGCCGGAGATGTTGCAGAGGACAACTCCCGTAATTTAATGCGGAGATAATCCTGGTGAGATAACTGAGTATTGGCTGTGTTAGGGGAAAGAAAGCTTGGCATGAATAACCTGCTAATAGGACTTGTATGTCTCAGGTGCTACAAGTGGCTTAACAACCTGCAGCTGCTTGTGTGGCTGTGTCTCGGTGTGGGTGTATATATGTATATACAAATGTGGGTGTCCTGGTGACAGCTAAGGTATAGGAAAAATACAAATGGATAGGTTAACTCCTTTTTTGTTGTCAGGATTAGATTATGTTGAGCTACTCCACTTGTCTTACTTGATTTATTCATTGGTGATAAAACTGGCACTTGTCTGGAGGTGAAGCATCCAAAAAATGGCAATAGTTTCTTGGCAAAAAGAGGAAGAAATCATTCCAACTCTAGTGTTAAAAGGTTGGAACTAGTGTTGTCAGTCTCGGGTGTCTGAGACATTAGGTACTTGTCCGTGTAAAGTAAAGATGTACTGAGAGATAAAGCTTTAACAAATTAAAGGCTTCTGCATTTATTTGCTTTGTCATTGTCAATACTACCTGTGCCAGGTGCTGATAAGATCCTTCATTCCTTGTACGATGAACCCTGTGGATGCTTTTCACCAAGTAATCCTTCTTTCTCCAGTGAAATAAGGTTTAGTAAAATAGGAGTTTTCTTTTGAGTTAGTAGAAACTTTTGCCCCAAATATGGGTGCTTCAGTATGCAAATACAGTATTTAATTATCTTTCTGCTTTGTGACTGGCATGGTGGTCTGTGTGCATGGGAAGCAGAGAAAGCAGAAAGTGCAGGGTTGATAAAGAGAAGAAATAATTTTTAGGCCTTTTAATCATAGTTCTGCCACATAGCTCAGAAAAGATGAATAAACCAATCTGAGGCCAGGTATTTAGAATAAACTAGCAACCCAGGAATCTGCACTTCTAAATAGCCAGGGAGCCTAATTGTGCTACAGCAAAGCTGGGAAGAGGAATGTCAGATTATTTTGTTATCAGAAGACTTTTGAGATATATAAACTAGGCTCGTGCAACTTGGATGCTCTGAACTTAGAGGGAAAGAGCCTGAGTCTTTAAAGTTTTGTGTAGGGTGCCCAAAATCTGTGCCAGTACTTCTCAGGAGTGACTTGTGAATGGCACAGGGATCTCACAACTAGGAAAGGAATGGGAGGAGAGACACGTTAGTTGCTGGGAGGAAAAACGTTGATAAATGTAATGTAGGCAAGTTGAATTTTGATTGTATTTGCAAATTTCCTGAACTCACTTATTTCCTCTTGGTTGACATGTCTAAATTCTTAATGTCAATTACCCACAATGACGAGGAGGGCGAGAAGGGGAAATTACCCTAGCTGTCAGCACGGAGAGCTGTGCTATTGACAAGGAGCATTTACCAGACGTGTTTAAAGGTTGTTTGCTTTATCAGCCACATTGGCTGTGTTATAAAACAGATACAGTAATCTTTCACACGAGTTAAAACTGACAAATATAAAGCCTCTGACGGAAATAGACACTGTTATTAGGTTACACATTCGTAGAAGGATTTTCTTATAATGATATCACCTATTTCAAGAGCATGAAGACTGCCCAGACAGCAGTCTTAGACGGCCTTACTCCCTTTCCCCTGCCAGGGCAGGAAGGTGATGTGCAGAACAAACCCTGAGGAGCTGGACTTTGGCTAAGGAGGAGCACTGATGTAATGTGTAACTTCAGTACACCTTCTGGGTAGGAGAGGAATCTGACCCCACATCCCTGTAGGAGCACTTACTGTGGTTTGTCTCTCCTTTTTTTTTTTTTTTCTTCTTCTTCTCCTGTCTAGTTTATGCTGGGCTTAATTTCAAACCCCAGCACAACCATTCAAGTTGGGCCTTGGGTAGTATCGTTGAGACCGCAAGTTCGCCCTGTCATAATTTTGTCAGAATCCAATAGGAAATGTCCTATGGACTTGGGTATCATGAACAGCATTAGATCGATAGGACATATATAGATCTATATTAGATTTATAGGACAGGCTGAGGGAGCTGGGGTTGTTCAGCCCGGAGAACAGGAGGCTCCAGGGAGACCTAATAGCAGCCTTCCAGTACCTGAGGGGGGCCTACAGGAAGGCTGGGGAGAGCCTGTTTACAAAGGCCTGCAGTGACAGGATGAGGGGCAATGGCTTTAAACTGGAGGGGAACAGATTTAGATTGGAGATTAGGAGAAAGTTCTTTACTGTGAGGGTGGTGGAGCACTGGAACAGGTTGCCCAGGGAGGTAGTTGAAGCTCCTTTCCTGGAGATATTCAAGGAGAGGCTCGAGGCCCTGGGCAACCTGGTCTAGTTGGGGTGGGAGGTCGGACTAGATGACCTTTGGAGGTCCCTTCCAGCCTAGACAATTCTATGATTCTATACCTGAAGGATTTAGCCTGCAAGTGCATCTAAATCTGCCAAGTTGTGTGTGCATGCATACATGTTATCCGTGTGGATTTTGCATATGTTTTTATATTACTCTGGAGGTGTTCGGATGAGTGAAAAAGATTTGCCAAGAAGCCTGAGAGGATGAGCTTACAGGGATACCATAAGATTATAGTTTGCATGAGTGGCAAGTGAAAGGGCTCATCCAGGTGTCAGGGAGGATTTAAAGAGCATTAATAGGAATGAAGAAATTAGGTCAGACAATCTGCAGCCTAGGGAACAAGGACAAGACATTTTACTGCCTTCCAGCTTCGGGAACTATTCTGAAGGTAGTGCTTTTAGAACCAGGGATTTAATCTAGGTAATATAGTTACTGCTTTTCATCAGGAGTCCTGTCAATGTGCACGTATGAACATGTTTCCCTGGCAGAAATTGCACTGATTCTGTGCAAGAAAAGCCTTAACAAAGGGTGGCAATGGAATCTTCACAGGAGCCTGCTTAAAAGACAATAAGGGACAATCTGGGTCAAGTCCAAAGTTGCGTTTAAAAAAAGTGTATAAAATAAATACTAGTGTAAGTTAGTATAAACCAAATTATTTACATTTTTCTTTTTTAGTTTTAAGATATTACTAACCATGTACAGTAAAGCAGTCCTAATTCCTGTTCCGTTAAATTCTCTGTTTAGAGGAATTCCCCTAATACATAGCTATGGCTGAGCAGAATAAATTGTCCAGGTTCATGTCTTTAGTGGACTAAAATAATTGCTTTTTTGTAAATATTTTACATGCGAGCAGAAAGTGCCCTTTGGCTTCCAGATTAACATCAGGACATGCCAAATAAATGTTCAAAATGTTTGGAAATTGTCATGAATAGTTAAGGTACATCATGAAGGTAGGCAAAGCAGAGCCATGTTGGCCTGTGTATTGCAGGGAATGTAAGCAGGCAATCAGCCCTCTTAAGCAGAATAAGAAACTCTAGAAGAACTTGATTTCCAAATTTTTCTCTAGGGATAGCAAAATAAAATATTACACTGTTTACCTCTTAGTGCATTGACTTACAACTATGTCAGTGACAGCTTTCTTCTTAACTTTAACTTAATAGTAAATTAGTGTCTCGCGTCTGCTTGGACATACTGAGTTGCTGGGCACCTAATAGCATGCAGAGATTTGTTTCTGGCCATCAGCAAAAGGAGAAGGTCCCCAAGCCTGGACCTCTTTCAGCAGAGAATCTTGCAGTTCCCCTCTGCCCAGAGTAAGCACAATAAAGCTTTTGTTGCTCCATTTCCTGAATTTCAGCCTTCTATTCCCACTGTTCATAATATTTTTCTAAAATGAATACTTTCATGAAGAAAAATGAAGTATAATGTAAGAGAAAAATGTTTTTGATGAATTAAGGTATTCCTACATGTTGAACTTTGCTAAGCTTCTTAAAGCCCCTTTGGAAGGGCATGTTTTCTGAGAATTCCCATTAAATGTCTTGGGGACATCAGTTCCCTGTGAATGTGCCCTAGAAATTGCTGTCTGCCAAGATCGAGTGCTTTGCATTAAAACATCACTGTAGCTTTTGCTGCCTCTTCTGGTGTCTTTTGATAGCTGGGCAGTATACGGGTTGAGTCCGTACAGGGTTAAACCATGACCACAGCCTTTGCATTATCTCAGGTAGTTTTGGAGATGATGTTAATGAGGTAATTGACCTCCTTCCTGCCAATGTGCAGCTCAATCTGTCTTAAACCACCTGCTCATGTACGTACAGTTAATCCCCCTTTACTATAGTCACTTTGCACCCCAGAGGTGATATATGTCAAAGAAGGCGGCAGTGATTTCTGGAAATATGTTTTGTGAGGTAATTTAAAAGCTTTCGAACTAAAAGCTGCTATTTACTTTGCAGTAAGTGTTACTACTAACATAAGGTATTAGAAAAATATTTTTTCTTCTCTTTCAAAAACCACTGGTAAATATTCTGTCTAGGTATTACATCACACCAATTTTTATCCAATGCAATTACTTTTTTCTAGGGGGAACATGAATCCCTCTTATTATGGTTTTTTCACTTTCGGCTATGCTGCAAATCAATTCTGTATGAACAGTACTTATCTGAAAGTGTGCAAGATATTCTGAGAATATCTGTAAATCCTCCTCTTCCCAGCATTGCTAGTGGGACTAGAAATAGAAACTGAGAAAGATGAGTGTGGTCTACTAATGTCTCTGTCACTTTGAAAGTAGTCTGCTTTGATGAACTCTGGGTGAGGCTACATCTTAAAGCTGTTTAGGGATTCCAGTGATTTGCAGGAAGGGCTTTTATTATTTCTTTAATGAATGTATTAGCCCTGTCCTCTTCAATCTGAACTCTCTTGTTGGTTTTCTGATATATTTCTATGTGGTTTTTTGTGAAACTTTCTCTAGTTTGGGCTCTACTGTCTAAAACTTACTCGCTTATTGTTATGTTTTGTTATTATAGGTAGCAATAGTACAAAGTGGGAGGGAGTGAGAAGGCAAAGGAGTTTGGTCAGACTTTCTTAGGTTCCTTATTCTTAACTGTGTGGCGTTAAACCTTGGGGGTTTTTTCCCCTTACTGGTGAGGTAATACATGCACGTCTATCACAGATGTTCAGAATTCTGGGTGTTGTGTGAGGGGGTGTTATTCCATTTTATTTATATTCACAAGTGAAAGATAAAGATCCATTGAGAATATTTACTCTGACCTCTGGAATTAAATGGGCTGCAGAATTTCACTATGATTTCCTCTATCAAGTCAGGCTTAAACTAGAACTCCTAGGAAAGGAACCCATGCTTGATGTACGACCTCAAGGCACAATCCATTTCTCTCGGTAGTTTTCTTCATTATTTTACTTTTTTCTTTATTATTTTCAATTTTCCTATATTTGAGTTATGGTACAGGGATTTAGGAACAGACAAGAAAGGGTATCCACAGCAGTGAAATTGAAATTTGTACCAATCTAAAGCAATAATTATTTCTTCCAGTTTCTGGTCACTGCTCAGATTTTCATCTAAATTAGATGCATTCATGCCTGTAAGAATATTTGTTGAATTTTGTAAGAATTTTTCTTGACTAGTAACAACAACATAACTTTAAACCATGGCTCCAAACCTTACCCAAAATTTTGCATCACGTGTGTCATTTGTCTGGATTCTGACAGCTTTTTTACTTCTGATCTTGTTTCTCTTTTTGAGTTTTGATATGGTGACACCAGTTTCCTTGGCCAAGAAACATCATTTTGTATTCAGTGGCACCCTCCTAAACTAGCTTGCTGCATCTGGATAGCTCACTAATTTGCTCAAGCAATGCTTTAATAAGAGAAAGGAGAAGGTCATTTACACCTCTTCTTCCTCCAAGTGCAAAATGCCTCCTTAGGGAACTAACTTAACTTCTTTGTTGTATGTTTTTTGTTTGTTTGTTTTTTAAAGTATCTGTGAATAATCCCTTATTTACATGTCAGGCACTGAGGTGTAGATCTCTACCTAGGATCCTTCTTAAATCCTTAAAACTATTGGTGTTAGGAGGCAAATAAAATCTGCAGGAATAGAAATTCTTTAATGGATTAAAGAATAAAAGAATAAAACTTGCTCACCAAAGTTTTTCAGGCCTATTTTTAGTTGTTTGAACATGTTGAATCTTACATAACATTCATTCAGAATATATAAACTATTCGGTAAATATTCCCAAATGTGAAAGAATCCTATTTTCACCCATTTAGTTTCTGTCTTTCACATTCTAAAACAGGCCATGGGAGCATTTCAGATATATTTCTGTAACAGTTGCATGAAGTTCTAGCGCTGATTCATAAGCATACATCATATATTAATAACGTTGCAGGGAAGTCAGGACTTGGGCAAAGAGAGAGATAAACTATTTGGTACATGTGTGTATATATCTAAATAAGCTCTCTATCTTGATAAATGAGTGGGTTGCTCTTTTTGTCACATCTGCTACGCTCCAAAGCTATGACTGTGCTGGGGAACTTTGCAATATAGTTACTTGATCGCTGAGTTACTCCGTGATGTATTTAACCATGGATATATCTATATTGGTTTTGATAACTGTGCTGGAGTTCAGGCTTGTCTACATAGAGCAAAGCTGCCTTTTACCCAGCTGTCCAGAGAGACAGAGGTTGTGCTTGAACACAACTTTCTGTTCCTGAGTTTCTCCACCAGTAGAGGAAAAACCAGAATCTGATTAAAAACTGTTGAGGGACTCTGGTCTCAAGTACAAGACTGAGTTTTCTGGAAATTTAAGATAACCATCTTATCTCTCTTGTTGTTACAAGATGTTGAGGGTGCAGTAATAGTACTCGACTTTGCACAAGTGTAGCTCAGTTTCCTTATGTGGGCAAAGTTACAGCTTCCAAAAAAGGCTTTTTTTTTTTTTTTTTTTCCCCCCCCGGCCACTGAAAAATACTGACCACTGGAAAGGGTATATTATCTTTTGTTTAGTTTGCTACTTCTTAGCTCCTACTAATTTTAGGTATAACTGTAGTATGGTGATGCATACTGTTGAAGACCAAGACTCCAAGAGAACCAGGGGATTAGCTCTGAGGAGGTATGATGTTGGGGCAACAGATTTCACTCCGTACTTTAATTACATTTTATGTCTGAAACACTACCATGTAATTAGGATTTGCCTGATCTATTTGTGTTAAAGAAATACCTTTTGCTATACTTTACTATTCATATGTAGCACTCTAAAGTGAATAGAAAAATATATTAACATATCTCCCTCTTCTTTGTGAAAAAAATCCTCAGTAGCTGTTTAGGAACAAGTCTGAAGAAGGGTAAAATAAATGCTCTGACATTCATACCTTCAATTTGACCTCTATATTCCCTAAATTCCACTGATCTGGAGAATTATGTTAGAGTTGCTGCAGAGTCTAGTGTGAGAAAAAAGAGGAGATCTCGGATCCACTACTACTTGTCTCATGTGCTACTTCCATCCGGCAGAATTAAGACTCAGTCTGACAGAAGTGTTTCCAGGCATATGCAGAATAAATAATAGGAAAGGGGAAGCGTTGGAGAGATTTAAAACAAAACAACAACAAAAAAAAAAAGCTTTCCAGCCTTGCCAAGCTAAATAATTTTAAATAGTTTTCCTTTCAAGAAACGGAGTTAAAGACTGGCATTGCAAATGAGCAAATGCCTCCTGAATATTAATCCCCATTCCTGTTCCTCTCTAGGAAGGGGGAAATTACTTCTGCTGCTACTCCTCCTGCTCACTCACTCTGGAAGCGTTTGCAACTCAATGCATAAATCCTTCTCCTTGGCATCTGCATGTTTCCTGACCTGGATTTACAGGGAACTGCAGAGCAAGGAAGAACTCAAAACCTAATTCCTCTTTCCTAAAGGAAATTGCTTTGCCTAAGAGTAAATGTCCTTGGGTAGGTTTGCAAGGTCTCCCAGATGTTGCCAGTGGTGGTCAGCGGGACTATATTGCTCCCAAACATTCCTGTACCATACCTGTACTTGAGGCTCCGTGTGCCCAATTTGAAAGGAATTTGCAATGTCATCACTACAGGGCATGTACAGGGTTTAATTAGTGACACCACCACCAGGCCTGTAAGCCTGCAATTATTTTTTGATATTAATACCAAGCAAGATAAATCAGCTGTTAGAAGAACAAACACAATTGAGTGACCTTGTTCCTTTACCTGCAAGCGGGAGGGAGATCACTGATGATCTGCTATCGTGGGTCTTACAAAAATGATGTTATTCTTTTCTTGTTACCACAATAATTTTCACTGTTGCGCACTGGAGATGGAATGATGCATGAGGAAAGCTGACGTGCCAAGAGGTTTCACTTCTGTTATGAAATCAAGACATGTTCAGTCTGTGGGCTGATATGATCTGAGATTACTTGAGGGGGTCACGACTCGGCAAAACTCACTAAAGCTAATTCTACTTCAACATCAGGGAGAGAGGCCTTGCAACCTCCTCCTAAGCATCCTTGAGGTGAAAGAACCTAGCTAGGGAACTACACGATCCTCTGTGCAACACATTACTTGTTGGGAAGTAAAATTCAGGGCTTCCACAGAAAAGAAACAGCAAATCTTCCAGGAAAAAAAAAAAAGGTTTAAAATCTTAAGACTCAGGATGAAATAGCATCTAGTGAAAACAATAGAAAACAAATGTTGACAAAAACCAGGGCTTAGCACTAATTAACAAACATCAGCCTGCTTCTGAAAGTCTACATGAGGAAACATAAGCTGCTGGGTGACTCACAATATGCATCAGATGAAGCAAATTCCAAACCCATTTTGCTGGTGCCTGGAGATTAAACTGTTTCAAAGATGACAATTTTGGCAACAGCGATTTTGGTGTTGCACCCTGCATAAAGGAGGTGCTCCAGACAGCAGCCACCTTTTTGGGGAAGGTGCTGGAGCTGGCAGCAGCTGTGGTTTGGGCGAAGGCTGCATGATGATGCTGCCCCTCCACTGCAAGGTGGGCTGTTGGGTGCCTCCAGAGCTGTGTAGTAGGGATGGAGGAAGCAGCAGCCCCCTTAATATCACTGCTGGCCCTGCTTGACCCTTCTCTGCCATCATCTTCCATTGCAATCAGGAAACTATTCTGCTTTGTAGCTTTTTGGGGAAAAATGATAGATTATGTAGGGAGATTATATTAGAAATGCATATTATATATGTAAATATATGTATACACACACATTTCTTTTGCTGAGGCATTAGCAATTTTTCACTTACATGTTTTCTCATGGGAGTAACTACAATTTGCCCGTGCTCTTAGATTTATTTTTTTAAATTATTTTGGAATTTGAAATGGCATTTTGCTTTATAGATTCAAGCTACTGAACCAATGTGTTTCAGGTCAATTTGCTATTAATCTTTGTTCACCTGAATTGCTCTGATTCCTCAGGTGTGTCCCTGTTCTCTTCTTGGATTAGGCCTTTCCTTGGGGCTCTTTCTATGGTGATACCCCATTGCAGTATGTTGTGAGACTCATGTATTCCAAGCAAAACAAACCCCTTTTATTCTAAGTATAGCTTTGAGTTTCAATTTGACATTAGTGTCTAAATGAAAAATATTGGCATTTCTACTTGAAATTTTCTGGTACTTCATGTTCTACAAAATATGCGTGATGTTTTGGCTCTTTGAGTTTTGGCACACTACTTCGATAAAAAACAGTGCTGAAATATCAAATGACAGCACTGAACTTCCCATTTTTTTACTAGTTCTAGCCTTTGTTTACACTATTCCAGCCTTAGTGTACTCAGTCGGCTCTGCAGCATTACAGAAACCCAGATTTCGTACCAATCAACTCTATCAAGGCTTCAAAATGTCAATAATAATTTATATGTACTCCTACCAGTCCTACTGAAACAGAAGGAAACGTGCATTGCCCAACTAGTAGTAAGCAGAGAGTAGCAGACAGTGAGTGCTGTTGTAATGGCGTGACAGCATCCTTGCTGCAATGTTCTATCTGTAGCATGACCACGTGAGTGACACCACGGGAACCCTTTAATCAGAAAAGAACATTTTGGAAATGTATCTGTTTAAGTAGCTCTGTCCCCGTCATCTCTCATGACTCTTAAACCAAACCGCTGTTGCTTTACTTTGTTCCCCCCCTCTTTCTTCCCCACCTTTGGTAGGAATTGCACCATATTTTCTCTTAACCTCTGTGTCTGTCACTGCATGTCTATTCATGAACAAAAGACCCAAAGACAAGCCTTCCCTGCTGGAGTCGTACATTTTCCTGAATATATTTTCCAAATATTTGCATGTTGTCAAATATTTCAGCCAAGGCCACCGATCTATGCTTTAATCGCCACCACTTTTTTTAAGAATTAAGAGTTCTGCTTAGATGGTGCTATTTTTTGAGATTAGTAAATTTTTTTACTATGTTTTTCTATTATATATTTTTCTAATATCATGAGACAGCAGTTTAAAATAAAAAAAAAAGCCTCCACCCAAACCCAAGGTAATATCTTTAAAAAGTTTTATTCCCAATTTTCAAGAAAATTAGCCTTACATAGAACAGTTGTCCAATAAGGTTGTCCAATAAGCTAAGACTTAAAAATTCAACTGTTCCACTGATCCACTTAGGGTTTCTTCTGACTGATTAGTAAAATCTCAATCTTTTAGCAGCTTCATCTAAGCAAACAGCAGAGCTAAGCGTGGATGACTTTTTAACTCGATGTACCCATCTGTGCTTCCTTGGTCAACTCCTATAGGATAGGATTGAGCAGTCCTTGTCTTTAAGATTAAATTTCTTGAAGGTAGATGTCTCAAATAATTGGATGAATCTTAGTCTAGAATTT
Source organism: Calidris pugnax (assembly GCF_001431845.1). Classification (NCBI taxonomy): domain Eukaryota; kingdom Metazoa; phylum Chordata; class Aves; order Charadriiformes; family Scolopacidae; genus Calidris; species Calidris pugnax. The sequence continues at coordinate 4,614,433 of NW_015090800.1, read as the reverse complement.
TTTCTTACTTGCCACTAATTTAAAAAAATATACCAGTTGACAAGCTCAGTTACAGAACTTCAATAAAGATGAATCCTCTTCCTTCTCTACCAAAAAGCTAGGAATCTCATGATGCATTTCGCATAATCCCTTATGAGAAAATGAAAGAATACTTTCTCCTGGAATTAAATAGCTATGATCATATATGCCAGCAGGCCTGATTGCTCATTGAAAACACTTCCATTCAACTTATTAAATTTTACTTGGAGAAGACAAGGAATAGCCATTTGAGCAGAATACGTTTTCTGAGCACTTCAGTGCCTTTCTGCCTGCCTGAGCGTGCTGTCTGTTACTGCTCTTGCCATTTCTGCTGCAGCTCAGAGGGAGCCTAAAAAAGAGAGGGCAGATGCCCCAAGAGGAGATGGCACCTCGTAGCATCAGCAAGCAGCCCCCATGTCCCCAGCACCGGCAGAGTGGCAGAGCTCCGCAATGGTTTGGGAAGGGGTATGTTTGGCAGCTGGTTGTGCTTGACACAGATGGGTATAGGCTTGGAAAGGAGGGATTAGATGCCATGGGGGAGGAATTGTGGCTGGAGCAGGGGTGAGTAGAGGGAAAGGCAGGGACCTTAGATCTGCCCTGACATGGCAAGAGGATGCGCTGTACGCTGCAAATGATGGTCTCACAGTGGTCATTGCCTGGCCTCCTCCTTCATGTAAAAGAAACACAGTGCTTTTGGGAAAAGGAGGTGGCTGGATGATTGCAAATAGGTCAAGTATGAGCTTATGTCTCCATTAAGTGAAATACAGAAAATATTGACAGCTTCCTACAGATTGCTTCTGCCCATTGCTGTGCTGCGGCAGGCTTGTGTTGGGAAGAGCAGGGCTGCTTCCATTCAAATGACCTCTGACTGGTGACGCAGTTTGCAGCCATATGGATTGCTACAGCAATCAGACCACTTGATGAAATTATCCTCTTCAGCTGCTGTTAAAAGGAACGGACAAAAGCTTTCTTCCCCTTTTAAGCATTGTTTCCCTTAAGCTGGTCAGGGATTTCTGACTCGTTTAGCAGTTCGTACTGTGGTTTCTTAAAACACACTGGTCCTTTTCTGAGTTTTGGGGAGGTTTTAGACATAGTTAAGGGGTATTGCTCGGCTATGGAAGGATACGAAGCCATAAAAGGCTTCTGTGGGTGATGAAAGAACAAAAACAGAAATTGAGAGTATGTAGCCATGAACAGTGTTTTGACTATGAACCGAGACTAAAAAACGGCCAATACAGCAAAGAATGAGAGAGTAATTCTCAAGAAAATAAAATCTTTTTTACACAGTGTGCATTTTGTGCAGCTACTTTTCTAGATTTTTCTTTTGTTTCAGGATCAAGTTTATATTTCTGACTTAAACATTAGTTTCCCTGCAACACTACTTTTTATCTCTATATAGGAACTCTATAACAGAACAGAGAACTTCTTAAGTACTGTCAGAATGATAACAAAGCCTTATGGACCCAGCCTTGAATGATACTTGTCTCTTGAAAGAAAATGATGACTCTGAGGTCTTGGATGTTAGCAGTCAAATTCCACCTTGACTGAATTCAGCTGGGATTTTTTTCCACTGAATTCTGTGCAAGAGGAACCAGGCTCCAGGTGAGCGGCAGTCTGAGGATGGAGATAAAAGAGGGAGTGTTTTTCTTTGGTGTGACTTCCTGAAGGTTTTCTTTGCTCATCTTACAGTGTTGTGGGGGTTTCAGCAAAACTAAGCTCTGTCTGATGCCTGAAGTAGTGTCACGCTTTCTTTAAAAAGCACATCATAGAAATAAATTGTCTATGTCATTTAATGTCAATATGGCAGCATAAGCTTTTAATGTGTGTTGGGTTTTGGTGGTTTTTTTTCCAAATGCAGGGTAGTTTTTCTAAAGGGCTTAAATAGTAGACAAGATAATAGACATTCTAACAGCATAGCTTTGAAATTCATTTTTTTACTAAAAGTGATAGTTATTTCTGGAGATTAAATATTTAATCTAGCCACTTGGAAAAAAATACCAATGTTGAATTAGTGTTTAGTTTTCGAGTGGCTTTGTTATGTATCTAATTAGAATATACTGTACCATTTATAGGTAATATCTGTAGTATCACAGTCATGCTAATTACAAGCAGTAAAACTACTAAGTCTTTCAGTACCTTGTCTTTGCCTTCTACAAGTGAGAGAAATGCACGTTGTGCGTATGTTATAATCAAAAAGTTTGGGGAAACAAAAGGTGTTTCAGATGAACAAGCTGAAAATACTTTCTTTTAGGTTAAAAATAACTTTGTTAAAAGGTATATTTGCCCTTGTTCTTTGAAGTCAGTAAATACTGAAACTCATCTCTACCTTCTTATGTTAGTAATAGGATATAAAGCAGCTGCTTGCATACTACTTTAATGTAGCTAGCTGTCTGGAGTGCAAAGGAAGCTGAATATGAAAGCTCCAGAACAGCACAAAGCAATTGTTACCAAAGAGTTTGGGAAGAGAGGTAAGGCTGAATACCATTTACAGCTGAAACTGCAGGGAGGATTTCAGAAGGCACCCTTTAATCAGCTGAGTGGGAAAGGTGTCCAAGGTGCCATATACAGAAAATATTAGAGTCATAGAATGGGTTACGTTGGAAGAGTTTTAAAGATCTAGTTGTGAGCCCCTGCCATGGGCAGGGACATCTCCCACTAGACCTGGTTGCTCAAATATTGCCATCTCTTAAGTCACCAATGCTAAAGATGTTTTTTTGAGGGCTTCCATTAAGCAGCAGACCTAATATGACTTTCTTCAGCTCCAAAGACCCTGTGATGTAGCAGTGTCAGGTGGGATGGCTGTAGGCTGTCGGTAGTGTGCTGAAGCCCCTGTAGCAGGGCAGGTGGGTATCAGTTTTGCAATAAAAATCCTTTGCAGTAGGATGATGTGGAAGAGGTAACGATTGCTAGGGCCCGTGCACACATCGGGGGGGGCAACAGGTAAGGAGCCCTCGGTCAATAAAAGTGTGTGCATTCCCGCTGAGGCTGCTCTGCTTGTAGCCCTCATAATTTGGTATTGTTGTTTTTGCAATTCATACCCACACAATCAAAAGTAGTTTCTTTAACGCTGCAGAACATAATTATAGGCCTGACAGGCTCTGACAAGTTGGTAGAGACATTTATTCTTGCAGCCGGCAGATGCTTAAATGATTTTGTATTGGAAAATGCTGCCTGTGAAATGTTCTGTCTTACTCTCTGTTACTAAACCCAGATTCATAATGAAGTCTAGCATCAAATATTTATGTAAAATTACTTTAATCTGTAAATAGTTTAATCTATAAAAGATAAAAACAGCTGAGAAAATTAGTTGGGGGGGTTCAGAAGTTTGTGTTACAAAACAGTGATGTGTTTCTTTTCTGGTCTCTTAAAAATGTTACCCAGCTGGCACTTTACAGAGAGAGAAGTCCACAATATCCATTGCTACATGAAAGATGTTCATGTTCTGTTGTATTAATAGCACTGTAACCTATCCCTCTTGGGGTCACTATGTATTATTAAAATCCTCTCACAAGACCCATTTGGAAAAGCAGAAGGCTTTATATAATAACCATGAATCAGTAATAAATAAAACACTTTCCCACAGACTTGTCCCCAAAACAGAATGGTTCTCATCAGGAAAAGCCAAAATTGTATACACTGACTTATACCTGTATACTTCTTTCTACCTTCTGGTTTAATCTCTGTTATCTTTGAAACAAAACCAAGCAAGCAAACCCTCATTTGCCATGAACCGACTTCAAGAACTTGGAAAGCCACAAGGAAGAGAGGGATGTCTTGAGCTATTTGAGCTCTTACTCAGAGGTTTTGACAGTGACTGAGTTTCTTTTAATGAGTTGAGTCATTATTTGGAAGCTTCAGTAGCTGACGGTTCATCTGCAGCATGGTTCAGTCTGAAAGTGACTGCAGCCTGATCCTATGGAATTGCACATTCCCCAAATATTTTAATAACAGCAGATCTCCTTGGGTCCTCTTTTTCTAGCTTACACCACTCTCTGATGAAGGGCGCTAACGGAGCCTCTGCTTATCCCTACCACGAGGGACACATAAATCTCAACCACTGACTCTGCTTACAACTTTGTTTTTCATAAGGTTTCTAAAAGTAATCCCTTCCTAGCCACTAATCTGACCTAGTTACTATAAACTGATTTCTCTAGGATGAAAGGGCCAGTCTTTCCTCTGAGACTGCTGCAGTGGGACTCATACAGATTATTCATGGGTTTTATACTCTCATCTATGACTGCATAATTTGGAGACTATCCATGGAAGTGTTTGTACAGCCTATGCGACTGTGATATCTGTATATCTCAAAAATATTTAAAAATTAATGGTCTTGGTCAATTCCTTCCCAGTTCGGAGAAGGGAACTGCTTGTTTCAGTCACAGGATTTTGTTGTTGTTTGCTCATTTGTTTGTGCCTGTGAGTGGGTAGAAATTTGTCAAGGGAAAGCTCAACAGAAAAGAAAATTAATGGGGTTCTGAAACTAATGAGAGTGTGATCAGTTTTCTGTAATCTTACAAGATAGGCTTAGCTCGTCTGAAAGTGCTTAAATGTGTCAGTGAAAAGTAGGTGTTGTAGAAAGGCTTGGACAAGGGAGAAGGGTGGCCAAGAACTATCCCAAGAAGATTTGTTTTCTTGAACAGGCACCTTCACCTCTAGATCCAGCAGATTATTGGAACAGGAAGCAGAGAATTTGTGCTTCTGACTGCAAAAAGCTGCAAGATAAGCACAGCAGTGTCTACAGATACTTGGGTGATATTCTCCACTCTGGTCCTGTTTCTTTTTAGACACGCACACAAGTGGGCTTCTTCATAAAATGGCTATTTGGCCGATGTCTTAAGGAATCCAGATAAGACTAAATAAACCCCAGTTAGAAAATCTGAGGACAAATGTCTTTGAGAAGAGAGGAAAAAAAAAAAGCTGCTTCTTACCAATGTTACTCAGTCTTGTGTAGGTTGTTCAGCTGTAGGTAGATACCATGCCTCCACATGATGTTTTCATAGAGGCACTGAGAAAGCTGAGGGATGGTGCTGTTTATATGTGATAAAAAGGAGACTTAGAGCTGTGGGTTGGCTCACAGACTGCCAGCACGACAGTGTTTGTTATCTTACTGGCTCTTCCAGCAGCTTTGTACAGACAGTGGGTAACTTGAAGGAAAGATCTAATTCTTGAGGACTTTAGAAGTGAAAGAGCAATTTCCCAGACCTCTTCTGCTCAAGTGAAGCAAAATAATATTGTTATTAACCATTGTTTGTTCTCTTCAGCAAAGGTTATGGGAGTAAGCATGAGGGGGTTTGATTTCTTTATTGAAGTCTTGGAAGGATTAAAGCCGTCAGGCTCTCCTCTACTGATGAATGCATTAGAAGGAAGCCCAAACCTTTCCTCCAGAACTGTCATTGTTTTCATTTTTGGGTTCTCCATATAGCGCTTATTATTAATACAGGTGTCATAAAACTTTTGGTAGGAAATAAATTTTGCCCCAAACTGACATAATGGAATCTATGCTAGCATTTTCCTGCATGCTGGAAGTTACCAGTAATGAGGAAATAGTCTTTTGGATTGGATAGGAGGAGAAGGAGGCTTGGTTGTGTTTTGGGTTTTGTTGTTGTTTTTTTTTTTTTTTTTCAGAAATAAAACAAAACAGACACTTGAAAGGAGAATTAAA
>NW_015090800.1:4372859-4608743 GCF_001431845.1 Calidris pugnax | reverse complement strand
TCACTGAAGCTATACAAATGTCTTGGCTTTTCAACGTTTTCCTTGCCTGAGTAGGGAAGGAAGCTTGTTCATCTAGATTTTAATAGGGAAAAGTTAGCAGCGGTCTTTAAAGCATTCAAGTAAATGGTTTCCATTTCTACAAAAGAAAATAGATGTTTTGTTTTGGGTTTTTTTTTTTTTTTTTTTTTTTTTTTTCAGAAATAAAACAAAACAGACACTTGAAAGGAGAATTAAAGAATAACACTTCTTGCAGATAGGAATAAAGCTTGTAAGTGCCAGATTTACTCTAGCTTACATGCATGTTACAGAAAGGTGTTTCTCTTTACGCTTTTTTGCTGGATTTGTTGGATATCTTGAAGTTCTTATATCTTTGTAGGCATCTGTGAATTAGCTCATAAAGAATGCATTGTTTTCAGGCATCTGCCTTTACTGTCTGTGCAATTCACTGAAAAGAATAGGACCAGACAACTCAAGAAGGAATTGCAGAATTATTGTCATGTTTGCTTATAAAATGCACAGTTCAAATTCCCACTGTTACTTGCAATATGCAGACGTTCTTGATCCTCATGCACTATACACTAATCTCCCATGAGAACGTTTATTTACCCTGCAACTCCTTATTTCTGTTCAGAACCTTAAAAATAATGATCAATGTGGGCATTTCAGGGCTATTGAAACGTTTCCGTTTCTGATGGGAGCTGCAGCTAAACCTCTAAATGTGATAAGAAGTATTAAGACTATAAAAAGGTTCCAGCAGGTATTTAGAGCATTGGAACGTCTGACTTTATAGCCTGTAATCACATATTTACAGTGTTTCGTTACTCTAAATTAAAGGTGTGGTAAGCAAAGCAACCACCACTTTCCATAGAAGCCAAAAGAGGGCTGCCTGCCTCGGCTGAGCACGTGGCTGCATTGTTCAGAACAAGCAGCCAGAAAAGACCTATTTGTTCCACCTTCTGGGAAAAAATAAAGGGAAAGAATCGAGGAGACGGGAAAGGAGGGCAGGGAGCAAGGAAGGGAAAAGGAGGAGGAGAATATGTATATCTTGCCAAAGCTCGTGCTACGATTCCGTAATTGAATGCAGCAGGTGAGGAAATAATAGAAGTTAAGTTTTGTTGTAACGTCAAGCTCCCCGCGCAGCACAGACAATAGACTAACCTGCCTCTTTCACTTTATTACCAGTTATCCAAAACAAGGCGTGTAGTTAAGGTCAAATTACATTAATATGGTTAATGTCTGTATTTCCTAGCAAAGGAATGTTTAATATTGAAAAATAAGATTATAGCATCCTTGATTTTTGTATTTAATTTCCCAAAAGCAAATGTAGAAGAATTAAGTGCAGAAAATAGTATAAAAAGGTTTGCAACATTAGTCCTGGGAAGTTATGCAACTTTTATTTTGGCAACTCTGTAGCATGTGTGCTACTGTAGCATGTTCCTACTGTAGATATAATAAGAATACAACCAACACAGAGCTGTATGACCTACCATTTTATTTGTCTTGCAGCTAGAGAAATGCCTTAGGGGTTAATGTACCAAGAAACCTGTTCATACTTCTTGCTGTTGATGGTGGCTGCCCATTCAGGATTAGGTCCTCCACTGCATTCTAGGATGTGTTTGCTTGCTTGATGCTCTGGGAGGATATAGCTACATTGTGGTGTAGGCTGGGAACTGTTCTAGTTCCCAATGTAAGAAGCTCACAGCAAGAGGAAATTACATCCATGATGGCTGGGCACCCAAATGGCTGTTCTGGCATCCAAAAATTGTCAAGGCAAAGCCAAGATACATCTTTGATGGGGGGGAAGAAAGGAATCTGATATTAGGAAACCAGCACAGAAGCTATATAGCCCATTATGCTATCCTAGTAAAGATAGTAGGTCCAACTTTGGGATGCATGAGCAGGAAACAGGCAGCAGAAGAAATGACAGAACCCTTCAGTCATACTAAGCATTGGTAAGACTTTAGATGAAACGCCGAGGCTGGTCCTAGGTAGTATGTGTCAAGAAAGGTGTGTGCCAACTGCAGAGTACAGAGGAAGAATCATCAAAGCATGACTTGCAGCTCAGGAATGTTTAGTCTAGAGATAGGAAATGCAGACTAGATATTAGGAAAGAAATTTTAACAATCAGGATGGTGAAGCTTTGAAATACATTGCCAAAGAAGGCTGTGGAGTCTCTTTCCCTGGAAGTTTTCCAACAGACTAAGCAAACATCTGTTAAAAATGATGTAAGTATATTTGATTCTCCCTTGGAACACGGAGAAAGGAGTAGATTATGCTTAAAGGAATGAAATAAACTAGTGATTTTCAAACCCTGGGTCATGCTACTCTTGTAGTCTTGTAGAGTCTTAGTATTAGCAGTGGCTATATCTAATAGCATTTGACCTTGAAGTTTCTGGCCCCTATTCACATAATTGTTGTGAGAAGATATATAACCCGAAAGGGAGTTGTGCTTTTCAGAAGATGAAAATCATTGTAATAAATGGGTTTTGAAGGTTCCTCCTGGCCTTCTGACTGTGATACCACAGAACTGCCGCTAGAACAATGCAAAGCCAAGTGAGCAGAGCAGATCTGAAATCCAGATTTCAATTTAGGTTAATCTCTAGCACTTATTTTTAATGGGTAAAAATATATAATAGCCATTGCTGTCAAAATTTAAGCTAAGTGGCCATTGGTCTTTAAAGTTGTAGTAATTTTTTTACAGCTAGTAGAAATGTTCTGCAGAAATAAATGCAAAAATATTGTATTTTTCTTCTCGTGTAAGTTATAAAATGGCCAGAAACGTTTGCTCACTGTGGACAAAGAATAATTATAAAAAGTTCTAGCCTACAGACATTCCTTTAAAAAGGCATTTGTATAAGACAGAGAATGGCAAAACACAGGAAGTTTCGAAAGTCTACCATGAACAAATCTCCCTTTTAGTTGCGGTAATAGAAGGCGGCTGCTATTTCTGAAGCTCAAGCACAAAGGAAAACGTCTGTAGAGTGCGTGAGTGAACCATGAACCAGTCAGTTGATTTAGTGGAACAATGGCTGAGTGAGAACCTCTGCCCATACCTTAGGAAATGACCGTATATTTATATCATTTAAACTTGAGTTTTACAATAATAACTCATCTCTGTTACTGGCTTTTCATGTGTGCACAACAGAAGAAATATGCTTTTCTGAGGAAAAAAACCCACCAACCATAAAAAGGAAACTAGGAAATGATACAGTATAGCAAAAGCATAGAATAATTTAGATTGGAAGGTTCCTCTGTAGATCATCTGCCCAAACACGTGCCCAAAGCAGTGCTGACTTCAGAGTTAGACCAGCTTGCTCAGAGGGTTTTTTTCATTTGAGGTTTGATTACATCCAAGGATGGAGATCCCACAGCCAACAAACCATAATAATCTATATTACAATTATTCTTGCTATAATTTGTGTCCATTGCCTCTTGTCCTTTGGTTGTGTAGCTTTGAGTAGAGTCTGGCTCCACTATCTGTCCACCCTCCCATTAGGTAGCTGCAGTTGAAGGCACTACCTAGATCTCCCCACATCTTCCACCCCAGGCTTCAGCTTTCAACAGGCTGAGCAAACCCAGTTCTCTCTGCCTCATCTCATACATCATCTGCTACAGCTCCATTATCATCTTGGTATGTCAGTATCTTGCTTGTATCTTAGGTGGGGAGCCTGATGTAGCCTCATGTGTGCTGAATAGGGAGAAATGACCACTTTCCTCTAATTTTTAGCATCACTCCTCCAAAATGTGACATCTGCATCACTCTGGCATTACTGAGGTGATTCATACTGCTAGTTTAAGCACCTGTCGTGCCTGTATATTATATTTTGAAATGAGAGTTAAAATCATATTTTGCCTTTCTCCCCATCCTTTCTTTTCTCTGTTTAAGAACTCTCTTGAATTTATTTTTTTTTTTCTCCTAAGCTTATCCCTTCTTTCATAGAAAAGAATTGCTGTGGCCTGGTATCTTAGATGTCTTGGTTGAACATTGCTGTAGTCATTAACAAGAAACATGGCTTGCTTTATATGTATTGATACACAAAATGTCACTGAGAATTCAGGAGAGACTTTTTTTATAGAGCTTCTGATGAAAATTTCCTCTCTAGAGAAAAAATACTCTCTAAAAAAAGTTGACGTGGATAAAACTGATTAATGAGTTCTTTTTTTCCCATTTCTCTGCATACCTACCATAAGGTATTTTTGCTTAGCATCTGTGCAAGATATTTATATAAACTCAGACACTAGTAATGCCTATTACTAGGCAGGAAAAGAAAAACTTCTAGTGCTGGTTGAATCAAAATTTACAAAACCTGTTTTATTGCAGATTACTTTTATATCCCTTCAGAAGGCAGGACAAGGTTGTTTTTTTTTTTTTAAATATATATACTTTTATTAAGTTTTTGTCACTGTTGTATTGCATCAATAAAGGGAAATATAACATGCAAAGCATTGCTGTGCTGCGTGGCTTGGCTTGCTCTCTGTGCACTGACATGCACATGTGTGTGTAGGCAAATCCAATCATTAATTGCAGCTGGGATTTTGACCAAGATAATTATGGGTCAAAGTTTCTAATAGATGTGCTGAAAAGGTGTTGGAGCAGGTGTAGAAGCTACACAGGGCTTGTCCCAGGTGGAGGTGCTCATTGGAGTGTGACATGTTGCTGATGACCAGATCAGAGCTGCCTTAAATGTAAGATTCATGGTTTTTTATCTAAAACAGAAAAAAGCTAATGAAGTGACATGGCAAAAAATTATAAATTATTATAATTTCAATGCTATAAAACTATGGTTTTCTGCTAATGAAGGTAAAAGAAGCTCTTTTAAATGTCTTGGGACACAGGAGAGTCTTAATTGTTGAAAGTGGATGTTCTGGTGTGTGGACTATAAACTGATTGCATTTTATATAGAACCTAGTTATCACTATCAAAACATGAACCCCTTTAGCTATATTTGATTCTTGTCAAGAAGAGGTTCATAATTTCATAGATACATGTTTGAATCTTTATTCCTAAGGGTGTGCTTGGCAGAATTGTGTCTGGTTTGATTCTTTGGCAAAGAAGTTCTCTGGAATATCTTATCTACACTATGGTCTGATTCTGTCATTATTTCAATTTGTACTCTAATACAGTGATAAACACAGCAAAGACTTAATTCTAAAGTGATACCTTTAAAAAAAAAAAAAGTAAGATTCCTTAAATATTAAAATATATTTGAAAAATAAGTTCGGAACTATGCTTAGTACTAGCGCTTAACATGAGTTTTCCATGCTGAACATACATTTTTGATAAGATGAAGGGCCCAGGCAAGTATGCAACGGTATAAACTGCTTCAGCATAAATCATGAAGACAGTACCATTACTGGCCTAATAAGTCTGTTTTTTGCTAAGATTGCCAGAAAGAAGGCCACTTGGCAATAACGGTGACTGATATATGGGTAGCAGTGTGGTAGGAACTGAAATGAGACCAAGAATGCAACTTATTTCTTTATATTAATATACTTTTTAGACAAATCCTTTGTAACAGATTAGGGTCTCTTCGGCACATGATCCAGACATAGAAGATGATAGGAAGTAGCTCAAGTTTCTTCTTCCAAATACCGTATAAGTCATGTTGACAGAATGACAGTGCTTCTTGCTGTTTCCAGCCATCAGTTTTTCTGTGAACGACTAAGTAAGGATTTTCTGTGGACCTCTGCACATGTTTCTTTGGTATCATCCTATCATTTGACCAACATCAAGTTGATAAATTTGACGCTACCTAGTAATTTCTGCAAGTGCCTTCTCTTGTTTTCTTGGTTGTAACTTCAGAGTCTTCTCAGAAAACAAAAACTGGAGGAAGAGGGGGAAAAAGAAGGAGGAAAAAAAAAAAAAAAAAAAAAGAAATATTTCTAGGTCATTTGGTTACCAAGCCACCTGGAGTTTTCAAAACATGAGACCATGCTTTCAAGTGTTAACAAGGACTGTGCCAGAATGAGCAAGCTTTAATTCCTTGAGTCTCTGATAAAATTGTGGGTTAATTCAGAATGATTATGTTTTCAACCTAAATTCCATCGAAAGATGATGCAAAGCTGGTGTTCCAATCAACTATAAATGCTCTTTACAAATGTGACATTCTTGTCTAGGGTAGACCAACACTTTAAGAAAGAGCACCTCATTCTTGTTACTTCTGACATAAATACAATAACTTTTGCTGTTGCCAAAGGTTCTATGTCCAAGTAGCTGTCTACTTACATCTCTCAAGAGCTAGTTCAATGGTGCATTGAATAGAAGCAATTTCAGTCTGTTAGTCAATCTTTGATAAATTTTGGCAGCCACATGGAGTTTTCGGCACTCTTTTACAAAGCATTGTTGCCTAGACTTGACAGGAGTTAAGAAAGCAGTCAAAGAGTGGACTCTTTGGGCTGCAGAACTCTTTTCTGGCATCGAATCACCTTAATCCCTGCCAATCTTATTTCATTTTTCAGAATTCTATGGACTTTTTTTCCACGTTTTCTTCGGTATCTCTTTTCCAGCTTGCCGGCTGTGCCATGATCAAATTCTTTCTCTCTAGGTTAGCCTCCTTTAAAATGCTACTCCAGACACTAGCAAAAATAGATTGCCAGATAGAGCGTTTTCACTAATTACAGACAAAATATATTTTTCAAAACAATGTGGAATAACTGTTTTAAAAAGATGGCTGCCCAATTGTGAGGTAGTCATGAGCATAAGTGGGAGCACTTGGGTTAAGAAAGAGTATAAATATGTTTGGAGAATGTTTTTCTCCTCTACAAGGTTTTTGGTTGTGTTGTTTGGTTGCTCTTGTTTTTGGGTTTTTTGTTGGGTTGGTTTCAGTTTTTGTTTTTGTTTCTTTTTTGGTTTGGTTTTTTGTTTTTGTTTATTTTTAATGTTACATCTTAGAATATGGAACCTGGTTAGAGTACTGCTGCCTGTTGAATCCTGACATTTTTTAAATCTTTTTTTCAAGCCTAAGATTTTGTTTCCTAAGAATGGCAATTTGATAGGATTCCTTGGAAGTCATTTAAATTCTTATATTTTTGTATATGTATTTTTTTGAAGATAGGAACTCTCTAGCCTTCGCAACCATTAAGTTGATCACTCATGTGCTGTTTGGCATTGATAACAGTAGTTTCTAAGTAACTGATGTGGGCAATTACAAGAATGGACCATGCAGGTAGTGTCAAGGATATTGAAGTTGCTGTGCAAGAAAATGTGCCGATGCAGGAGATCAAACGTTTAAGCTTGAGGAGTTCCTGCTGATCATATGCCCCAATTCTGTATTTGAACCAAATTACTCTGTCATATCAGTTCAGAAGACAGTTGCAGTTTCAGTTCTGTGAAATTCTGTCATACAGGTAGACCACTTTATTGTTGATTAAAATTAATGTAATTGAATACTAACACAGATTCATCATGCCGACAGGCAAGTTAACTATTGTTCTCAGTATCAATACTAGATTCAGGATAAAACACAATCTGAATAGTCTTTGTGCCTTTTGTCATGAATCTTCCTGGAAATTTTGTAGGACTGCTTTCCAGGCTACAATGTTTAATTTGCTTTTATGCCTTATATCACAATGATCACACCACTTAAAAAGGTTAGCAGGAAGATATGCAAATTTTATAGGTAGATGGTCTTTTTCAGCGTATCTTTCTGAAATCTGTCCTTCTGATGAATTCCAGTGGCTAACTTAACCAGCACAAGAAAAAAAAAAGTAAGCAAAAATAGTTTTAATATGTTTGAGCATTGGAATATGTATTCTGAGACACCTGTAAAAAGCCCTGAGGTTTAGGTGGCAGAATAAGGTATCATTCTATTATCAGTTCAGGCATTTTTCTTAAACATAACCAGGTTACTTCCAGGCATACGGGTGAGAAAGCTATCTGATCATTGTTTCTTGAGATGTCTGTTCTGCTGCTGTTTTGAAACAATTGCAGAGGGAGTTGAAGATCTGGTTTTTCTAAAAAAATTAATGAAATGCAAGCGAAGAAGCATAATGCAAACACTTTTGTTCATGTTTCACTGATTGCACATATTCAGAGGAAATGTGTTTATTTCTGCCTGCATTCAGTTCCAGGGTCTACGGTTCCTATTTTTAGCAGCCACGCACTATTGTTAATCTGAGATTTTTGACTATCCAATGAGTCAGAAGGTCTGACTGCCCAGAGATACATGAGTCAGACAGGCAGGAATAGTCTGTTCTTCTTCAAGACACCAGGAGACATAGATTTAAAAAGGAGGTTTCATACTTAGCGAACAATACAAATGGAAACATAATGTATAAATAGAAATCCTTTTACCCTTCACGTTGGATTCTTTTCCCAGGAAACTCTTGTCCCAAAATTGTTAGTTACTACACTATCTACTTGTATATGAAAAGGGATAGCTTGTCACCCTTCTTATTCTTTTCATATCCCCTCTCTATTGGTTAGTTAATGTATTTCTAGGACACACAATCCTCTCACTGTGACACAGGTATTCCCACAGTAAAAGACAGAATACGTAAGAAGCCCAGAGAAGGGGTGTGGGTCAGGGAGGAGAATTTCATAATCGTTTAAATTTATCTTCTGAAATTGTCTCTCTGGGAAGGGCAACTTCCATTAAAACAGCAAAGACACAGGGGTGTATTTGGTCCTAAAGTTTCCTTCTGCAATGTATTTTTTTTTTTTTTAATGTTAATAGGTGAACCTTTCTGACTATTCATGACAGTAGAAAACTATATTAATAGCCACAGAACCATGTATAACAAGTAATCTAGGTATGTAACAATAGTCTGTAGGAAGATGAATGTTACAAACTGATGTTCAGCCCCAACTTCTGCAGAGTTTCCATGAGGAAGGCAGAAATGCCCAACCAGCTATAAAATTTAGTGGATTCTGAACTGGGGATCATGTTAAATAAGTAAAGGCAAGATATAAATCCACACTGGAATGCTTGGTAATGGAACAACAGTTCTTTGGCAGCTCAACAGTTCAGGAATGAAACAAGGATACTATTACTCAAAGGTCATATCTTTAAAAGCTAGCTAAATCGCAAGAGACTAAAAGGCATGGCCGTATTCAGAGGCACAGGCATTGGTGATCTGAGGTCTAATGAGACCAACTGGGAACACAAACAGCATCAGCTGGTTACCTGTTGGTCAATTTTAGCAGAAAGCCATAGGATAAAGACTAAATTTACCTAATCCTTGGGTGAAGAAGGCACATGAATTTGTGAGAATCATAGAAAGTCTTTTTCAGAATGACTTAAGTGATACAAATAAAATGCATTTTCTAATATCTGTAGATTTGGAGAGAAGTTCTGAAGACCTGCATGGGCTTCTAAGTTGAGTGAGTGCTTAGTATGTTCAGAATCCCCTTCAGATTTGATTAAAGACAAAGTCTCATGAAGGGATTTGGACAGCTAACTCATGCGGCTATTTAGGGAAATAGTGGCCTGTAAATGAAGCAGAACCAAATTAAGTGTGTAGTAAAATAGTTCCAATTATTTTTTTAAAAAATAGAAGCCATTGACCTTTTATTTAGCCTTTAGTTTGATGTCTAATCATCTGTTAAGCTCTCCTAGGACTTGAAGGGTTGCATGGCTTCTTTTGAGCCAAATATCTTCCATGTGACTAGGACATTAGAGTACAGAAGAGTTTAGTTGGAAGGGACCTGCAATGACCATCTAATCCAACTGCCTGACCAATTTAGGACTGACCAAAAGTTAAAGCCTGTTACTGGAAAGAAAACCTGTTTGAACTACCTGTGTTCCTGGAGCTGTCAGTTCTTAATGTGTCTTCAAGAGCCACTTGGTTTTCTGCTCCATGTTCTCTGGGGTGTTATTTCCAACAGCGTAGTTAGCTCTGCAGTGGACAATGCAGAAACATCCAAACTGAAAGGCTGCCTGAATAAAGACATTGTCTTGTAAACAGTAATGAGCACATCAGTTTTTCATTGCTGGAGGCACCAAGATGTATGAAAAAATTCATCCAAGTTTAGTATTTTCCCACATAACAATAGGGAACACGCATCCAGACTTCACTGGATCTGGCTCATCTGAATTTCAATTGCTTCTTCCCCCTCAACAAAAGTTCTAGAAAGCATTGCCTTTGTTAAGAAGACTAATCAGAGCCAGCATTTTTACAAAGATGTTGCTGAGTGTGCGAAGTTGAACAGAAAAGTCTGTACAACAGTTATTGATGGATGTCTGTATTGTTTCCAAAAAAAGGAACTTCTGTGCATTGTAATACATACATGATTTGGCATATACTTGTTTCATGAAAAGTGCTTTTAAAGACGGTAGTCATTTCAGTTCTTGGAGCCAAGCGATGCCAGTTTTTTGATGATTGATCAACATGTGATATGTAGAGATTAATGTAAGGAAATTAACTTTGCATAATTGAATGGTAATTTCTTCAAGTGAGTGGTCAACCAATCTATCTTCTCACCACTAATGTGTTATCTGACTTCACATTCCATTGAAATTAAATTGATAAAAGGAATATTAAAAGTTCCCCATGGTTCTACACCGAGGCCGATTACATTCTTGTTTTGCTTGACATTTAATCATCTGGAAAACTTCAAAATTATTGCATTCACGTGACTTCCCTGTTGATGTTCTCCTGTTGATCTGCCATTCAATCTCAAGCCAAAGCTACTCAAATCACAGCGATGCCCCTGTCGAATCCAGGCTTAAGCTAGGAAAATTATAAGAAATATTCTTTAAAAGTTCTTTGGCAGAGTTTATATTTAATTCTGATTAGCTCATATTCACCCCTAAACTGTATCTCCTTATAAATTCATAAAATAAAACTAATAACTCTTTTGATAGTGAAATTTTATTCATGAGAACATTTGAAGAGCTAAAATTAATTACAAATGTGATAATTTCAGGGGGAAGCAGAAATAATAGATTAATCTACCATGGAGTATATAGTTACCATATTAATCCAGGTGATCCGGGAATAGAAACAACACGTTGATATTAGTTCGTTGATATTAGATGTCAGGAAAATTTTGAATTGAATTATCATGCAGATGAGCAAAAATAGGTAAGCAGCAATTCATAGATTTGAAATATACTAAAACATTAAGGAATTCATAACAACTGCTCAATTTGTGGAATAAATTGTCTGTAATAATTCTGTGCACCACTGCAGATTTGCAAAAGCAGTCAGACTGGTATCACTGTTTTTCAATAAAAGGGTGATTCCAAGCTATGTTGCTTTACATATAGGAGTAACACCGATTTTGTTAATACTTAAATAAAGAAACCTTTTGCACCTCTTCAAAAGAGCAGTATACTTCTGTCAGCAGAGCAGAACTGAACAAGGGTTGGGGAGTAGCAATACTGGGTTCAGAACTGTGGTAATTTTGGAAGAACTGGGCATGAGGGCAGGAGGTTGGAGGTACAAGGTTGCTGGTTTATATGGCTGGACAAATTTTAATACTAGCATGATATTCTTTCTTCACTGTGAGGGTGGTGGAGCACTGGAACAGGTTGCCCAGGGAGGTGGTTGAGGCCCCATCCCTGGAGATAGTCAAGGAGAGGCTCGACGAGGCCCTGGGCAACCTGGTCTAGTTGGGGGTGTCCCTGCTGACTGCGGGGAGGTCGGACTAGATGACCTTTGGAGGTCCCTTCCGGCCTGGGCAATTCTATGATTCTATGATATGGCATAGCAAAAAAAAAAAAAAAGTTAGAGGAACATCATCTAGAAGGCCAGAAGATCTTGTATGTTGTGATCAGACTGTTAGGAGAGAAAAGTTTATGAAAATGAGCCATCACTAGCCTGCACTACACCCAGGTCAAAGCAACAACGTGGCCTTTTTGTTTTCATGGAGAAAAAAGATAATCCCCCAAAACAAAACAAAAAAGCAACAACAAAAACCAAATAAACCACCAATGAACCCAAGTAAACCAAAACCAGGGAAGGAGAGGTGAAAAAGAGAATGACTGTGTTCAGATTGGGTCTGGAAAATTAAAAATAAGGGCATGGACTCCAAATCAAGAAATGGAGAGAAGACCCCTGGTTAGGGCTCACTCCTCTTCCTTTAGGACCCCATCAGTTGGGTCCTTTGGTCTGTCTGGTCTAACGCATGTGTCCTGCCTACTCCTTCAGTAGCAAGCAGCCTGAACACATTCCAACACCCACAAGTTCCCTGGACAAAACTATTCCCCATCCAAAGGGAAGACACTTGAATAATGATAATAATAGGAACCAATACATGTTCTAAAGAAAAGACAACCTAATAGATTATTTTCAAATATTAGACAAGTAGACGATTCCTTGCTATTAAATATTATCGCTTATGTCTCTTAACTTCTGTCCATCAAGCGTTACTTTGTGACAATCTCAGCTCAGAGATAATTGTTAAGTTTTATTCAAATTACATTACTAACCCTGTAACTCGTACTATGCGTAATCTTAGCTATCTCAAATGATTCTGTGGGAGGGATGGCTTTCAATTTAAGCCAACATTTTTAGCCTTTTTTTCCCCTCCCTTGTGCAGCATTCAGCATCAAGTCCTAACAGACATATCAATGATTTGAAATAATAAAAATTATTGCTAAAAATGTTTGTACTTCTCATTTTAAATATGCTGTGTGCTAGTGTTCTTTAGAAATTGTTAACTAATCTGATTTGGCAAAAGCACCTTTTGGAAGTTTCATTAGCACTTGATTGATGTCAATTAAGTCTTTAACTACAAAAACATCTATTTTCCATAGTTTTATCATGATGCGTAATTTCTTTTCCATGCTAAAAGAGGTAAAAGATTTTAGAATTTACAGTTATGGCCATTAGTACTATTTTCTTTTACTGGAGCTGCAGTATGTATCATGAGCAAAAGAAATTGTTACTAAATTTCTCTTGCTATCTGCTTGCCAAAAAGTTATAGTCTCCAGCTGGAGTTACTCCAGATTTTCACTAATATAGATAGAGTGAATTGCTAATGTTTCAAGATGGAAAAGATCTTCAAACTTTAAATACTGAAATACAAGGTTCTGATTTTTATTTACGATGATGAAGATTAGAAACCCCCCTAATGAAACTAGCAGAATTAACACTAGTGAAAAGTCAATGCAAATGAGATTAGAATCAGGTAAAATGGAAATGATCCTTTCCTGTCAGATCCAAAATCTTGTTTAGGCTTAATTTATGCCTGGACTAGGAGCCAAGAAGATCTTTTTTGTGAATATAAAGGCATTGATTACGGGTTAGGGAAAGCGGAGGGTTTGTTGTCGACTGTTTGGCAGTATCTACCTTGACCATGAGTTGTTGCTGTCAGTTTATTTTGTAAATTTATCCAAATAGGGCAATATATATTGTGAAAGACAATGTATATCAATCAATACGATTATTACACAGTTGCTAATCTGGAGAGGAGAGAATAAAATGGAAGGTGCAGGCAATAAGGAGAGATGTGAAAGAAGCACATGCTGATTCGACTTCCACAGAGAGGGAGTAAGCAGAATCAACAGATATGGAAGGATTATGTCTGATGAAAGGAGCAGAAGGAAAGCTTTCAGTTCTCAAAACGGGATTGATTCTTGTTACTGAGATTGGCTCTACCACTGATGTGAAAATCAGATTGGGATTTTACCCTCTGTTTTCTTCCATTCCCGCTGTACAAAGGTAAATCATACCACTGTTTTAAAAGTGAAATTTTGCCCTAAGCCGTCATAAATCTCAGCATGAAACCGTGTCTAGAGCATTAAAATAATTTTTTAGTAAAACCACTTAGGATAATTTGATAAGATGCTCTGACTCCAGAAGAGCAAGAGTCCTCTCTGCATTGATTCTTAGCAGCGCTTGAATAAAAATTTCAGAAAAAGAGCAAGGCTGGAGAAGAATTCATACAGGATCTACTTACCTACCATGCTTTATTTCAGAAGGCACTTTGGTGGTGTGACAGTTTGCACATATTGTGCATAAATCTTGATAGCCACATGGTCTGTGTTTGTAGAAGGATTGGTACCATATGAAGAAGATTTAGAAGTGTGTGCTAAACGCATAATCTCATACAATATTTCATTTTTAAAAATGTAGATCTTTTCCAGGTAGGAAAGGAAAAGCATTACTCAAAAGTCTCTTAGAATATCACTGGTTTTACTCGCATCAGCAGCTGGGTGCAAGTTTGATAGAAGGCCTTTACTTGGGCGTTTTCAGAAAAACTCTTTCTGAACACAAAAATTGCTAGGAAGTCTAATATTCCACTTAGCTTTACTACTTCTTTTTCTTACTAATGAGAATAATTTTATCAAATGTCTAATTTATATGTTTTGGTTCTGCTTCTACA
The DNA here is from genome assembly GCF_001431845.1 of Calidris pugnax. Classification (NCBI taxonomy): domain Eukaryota; kingdom Metazoa; phylum Chordata; class Aves; order Charadriiformes; family Scolopacidae; genus Calidris; species Calidris pugnax. The sequence goes on along the minus strand of NW_015090800.1, from coordinate 4,594,471 downwards.
TCTAAAATTTGCAAGGTGTTTATTGTATGTTTTTGAACTGAATGTGCTGTCCCCAAAGTTTCTGATTGCAGTGAGGATAAACGTGAGTAAAGGAACTCCTAAAGAGGTAAACAATTGTTTTTTCAACAAAGGAGCTAGACAGAGATCTCTTGAAGTCAAGCGTTTTTTAGTTGTCTAAAAATTTGATTTAAAGATGTAAATTTAAAACTGTGTTACAACCAGGAAAGCCCGGTTGCCAGTTATATAATTAATCCACTAGATCATGCTGCCACTTAGCTCCGCTATTAAGAAATGTGTCTATGTAGCCTCTGTGAAATGGGGCCTCCTGAGGAGATAATGTATTAGGGAACAATGACGGGTTGTTATATAATGAAACCAAACTCCCTATAATCTAGGGCTGTGCTGGTTAAACAGAAAAAAAAAAATAAATGCTGTTCAGTCTATTCTTACGAGAGGTATTATTCTGTGCTTAGTCCCTCCTTTAAAAAGCACCATAAAATAGACTTCCAGGATCCCTTTTCCAAGGTTGAAAGCCTCTTGCGTCTTGTTGTGAAAGCCTAGAGGTAAGCAAGAATAGGCAACAAGTAGATAAAAGGTTAAATTGTCAGAGAAGAGAGAGCAGAGTTTCAAAACATACAGGTATCAGAAGATGCAGATATGTGCTTAATGAGATTTTCTAAAGTGCCTAAGCAGGCTGGGGCCCGGGAGCTGTATGCCTTACTTGGTTAGTTGTGTCTGAAAATCTCACTTGGCTCCTTTAGCCCTTTCAGTCCTCTCAATAGCTTTGAAAATTTGGCTTAGGGAGCCGAAAATCTGTTTTCTCTGTTCTAGAAACCTGGCAAGTCCTGTATGCCCTGGGTGTTGGGGAAGTTCCAGTGATTTCCAATGGGCAGATTTAGTTATCTGTCCTCTGGTTTTATAGGCATGTGTTCCAGACAGTGCAGGCCGTTACAATAGCCAAGATTTCCTCTTTCTTTTGTGTTTTTATTGAGTGTGCTCAATGTGGTGAACTGTTTTGTGAGGTACGTATGTTACCATAAGAACCAATAAGCAGGCATAAGAAAATAAGATATGCTGTTGGTGCAGGAACACTCAGCGAATGTGATACATACATGTGTTTGCTTTCCCTTCATCTGCACCTCAGCAATTCACGGGGAGTCTAAAACCTGGACCTTTCCAAGCTGTTCTTGCTTGGCTCCCACTCAGTCTAGGGAGCAAAGGCAATCGTATTCCTCTGTCTTCTCCAATTCTGAGGTTGCTACCTGCTATAAATCAGTTCTGTTCCCTGTTTTTGCATAGCATGGATTCAATTCTGTCTTCCATTCTTAGCATGGACTTGGGGTTGTCACTATCTCTTTATAACTGAAGGAGACCATCTGGTTTTTCCCCTTTTTTCTTTATTTCACTTGTTAATAACTCTAGACTCTGCATAGTCTTGGTCCAGAAGAACTGGTCAGGGATATCCCTTTATAAAAGGGAATTACATGGATGCCATGAATGCTTAATCATTAAAAGCCACTAAATAGCAAATGGAAAGTGGAAGATAAAACAAATTCACCTTTTCTTGGCTTTTTCCTGAGTTTGCAAGTCAGCAAAATTAATGTTGTAATTGCAGAAGGCCCAGTGGTAAGACAGGCCTTCAAACCTCCCTTGCTGTTTCATTGTGCTACGTTTCTCTAATGCCGAGTGAATGCTTTTTCAATAAAATGTTACAGATCAAAGGAGGCAGAGGGAAAGAGACAGAAAGTAATCCAAAGCCAATGCTGTTTTATATAGGATTTTCTAGATGATTGGATTTGTAGTAAAGAGGACAAGAGAGAGAAAAGGAAACCATTTAGTAGCAATTATTTTTATTTTTTTTTTATGGTGGGGTGGAGACTATCAAGGCAATAACTCTATAAAATTCAAATAGGAAAAAACCACCCACCAAACACAAAAAATGACACTTGATTTGTGAGGGTTGAATGTAACTGAATAAAATACCTGAATAAAAATTCTGATAAATTCTAGTCCCAAGATGGTAATTGTATTACCATAGACGCAAAGGCCTGAAGCAAGAAGGTAACAAGAAGAATACATCTGTTCTTCTACCCTATTTTTTAAAATCAAAACATGTGGCTTAAATGGGTCTTTGGGTTGTTTATAATTAAATTTTCCTGAACAATGCAGGAGTTGGCTATTTCTCAACCGTCTGGGGCATCTGTTTTCACATACTTCAAATACAATAAAGATATTTGTTGTGTGGGTGTGGGGTTTTTTTGGATTTTTTTTGGACTTCCTGTACAACAAAAGTAGGAATGGATGTGAATTTATAATTGGATACACCTTTTGGGTACAGACAGCTGGAATAAAAACTGCATGAACCAAATTTTGCCCATAGTCATTCTTAGATAATCTCATGGAGCTTAAATTCTACAAGTGGAGAGAAGAGACAAAACTATTCTTAATGGTTCTGCATAGAGCAGCTGTGTCTTCTAAGGAAACACTGGTTTAGCAATCCTTAGTCAAAACAACCTGAGTTTAGTGTTTTCTTTCAATCTATCTTGCAGTCAAGCTCTGTCTCTGCCATTTGTCATAGAGTTGGTGTCAAAATAATTGATTTGCATGGTTGGTTTTTTTTCATCCCTGTTCTGGAACTTGAATTTTTTTTGAACTTTTCAATAAACTGCAAGTTGCTTTGGTAACATGAAAAACACCCACAAAGTTGGGACACTGGGCTGTTAACTACTCAAGGAGCTAAAAGCTTTTAAGCTCTTGTTACACATAAACTCATACTGGCTTGGTGTCACAAACTCTTTGGGGTTTTTTCCTGCTGTTTTTCATAAACTTCTCCCGGTGCTTGGAAACAAAGGCTGGTCATTCTTTTCTCAGTAAAGGCATTTAGTATCAAGATGTTTATCTTTATTTTACCAGTGAAATAGAGCTAGATTTTGTTGTTCGTTTTATGATAACTTTGAGTTTCCTGTGTTAAATCAACGGGAGGAAAAACTGTACCATTGTATTTAAAGCATTTCAGCAGTATTGTAGCCTATGTTTTCTGCTTGGTTTTCTACAGATCAGAAACTGTGCTATTTATTATGGTAAAGGCAAATCATGTCTTCGAAGTCTCTTCAAGTTTTATAGTACTTGGCTTTGTGGTTTTCTGGAATTTCTCTCTTTTTAAACTTGGGCCATTATTTGGCTGTTGTTCCAAAAAGCAAATTTTAGATTCTAAGGAGATTTATACTTTATTTTTTTTTACTTTGTTCCATAATAGTAATAAACAGCAAGGATTTGGGATGTACCTGCAACACGTCACTCTACACAGCCTGTGTTACCAGTAGGACTCCACAGCAGATTACATTGTCTGTGTCTTTCAGATACTTCTTGTTTTTCTTCACTATTCTGACTTTTCCATGTAAAATTCTGGCATCTTTGGCAGAAATTAAACAGAAATTAAAAACCTTTACATGTTTTGGGTTGAGTTTTTTCTGTTTGTTTGTTTTTCCAGAAAAAGCAAGAGGCCGCTTTCAAAGACAGATTATTTTCAGATAAACTCAGCAGATCTTTTACAAGAAATAAATGGAGTGTGCAGAGAAGATACCAAACTAGGTGAACAAGTATATTTAGTACTGGGGTAGCATAAGGAGTTAGATATTGCTTATATAAACTTTTTGTGACTCCACATACAATTAGTTTCTCTTTCACTGTGCATTCGTAGAGGGATTGTCCTCAGAAGCACAGTAATAAAATAATTTCTTGTTTTCAACTGACTGCCTTTTTTTTTTTTTTTTCCATTGTGTGGAACAAAATAATAGATCATAGGAAGCTTTTATATGAGAAACTTTCTTAGGAGAAAGTGATTGGGTCTGGTATGACAGCTCTTTTTTCCCTTCTTTGCTTCAGTTCCCTATTTCTTTTATTCCCTTGTTAATATACATCATTGCACCAGCTCTGAAATTCCTCTTTATAATACGGAATTCCCCTAGGAACATACACATCCATATTTCTTTCTAGGAGACTGATCTATCAGGGTTAGGGATTTTATTTTTTTTGTCACTAAAGTATTTTTCTGAACTGATGGTTATCCCCCCATACTTTGCATAATGTTCTAGTCATTTCTCAGATCCATGAGAACTGCTACGGTTTTGATAAGCCATGGAAAAATATGCCCATGTTGTAGGTTTCTATGAAGCTTATTTGGGTTGAGTAATGTTTTGAATATAGTCCAGTTGGTGAAATTTAGTATGTGAATGGTGTAATAAGAACAGTTACTATTATATTCGCTTCCATGTCTCTATGCCCTGTGTTGTAGGCTGTAGAAATCTCTCTGGCTATTTCTCATTTTTTCTTATAATCTGATGTTGTAGTGCATTGAACACAGAAGCAATTCTTTCTCTTGAGTCACTGCTTTAAGACATATTATTTCACTATATATTATTCCCAAGTTAAAAGGAAAAAAAAAAAGCTAATGATTTTTTTGTGACCATTTTCCCAAATCAGTGAAACCTCTTTGCCAGCACACGCAAAAATATGCTTTTTTGTTTGTTTGTTTTTCTGTATTAAAAAATGGTACCTCAGAATTTTGAAAGATCAGGTTAGAATCTGATTAAGGTACTGTACGTGGCTTAAAGGATTATAAGAGTTCCAAATACTCCTGCCATGAAAGCAGTTTAGGATATATAAGCCAGTTTAGATAAAATAAGAGCTAACTGCAATCCTCCCACAAAACTCAGATGGAGCTCTTTTTGTAATTCAAAAATGTTCAGCCGCTCTTTTGCCTTAATTTTTCATATTTTTCATATCTCTGTGCCTTGTACAAAAGCATCAAGAAAACTGCAATAAAGACTATTCTGCAGGCTCAAGGGATTATGATAAGTATCAGACATTCTGAATGCCCGTCTGAACCTTCAAGGTATTTGCAGTTTGCCCATGACTAATTTCCGGCTGGGTCTGGAGGGAGCAGCTCAGGATGACAGTTTTCCCATAGTAATGTACCTGGAGGTACTATTTTTTCACTAAACAGGCCTTTAAGAAAGTTTTTTTTCCCCTTTCTGGGACATCAGTTTGCAAAGCGTTCCTTTGGTTTTTCTACCACAAGATGAAAGGGAGGGGGGAAACACCTGCAACCTCTGTCATTTCTTTTCTTTTAATTGATGCTGCTCCTTTGCTTTCTTAAAGTGATGGCAGAGATTGCTAATGCATAACGCAGGGTCTGCCAGTTGCCCTTTTGCTGTTGATACAGCTTTTAACAGGCATTTAGTATAAACAGGTAAAATGTCAGGGTAGCTGGAAAGAAAAGAGTGGTGAAGTCAGTTAATTTGATGAAACGCGGCGAAGGAAATTCTACCCTTAGTCATACCTGACCGAGCTCCTGGGTGTCAGAGGGATTTTGGGTGTAAAAGTGGCAGGCCATACCTGGATATGTTTTGCTAAAAAGCCCAATGATAATAGCATCTTCTTAGAAGAGACTATAGTTACAGGCGTCTGCCGTTGGCACCGTGCTTGAAATCTCAAGGGAACACACTTCCCTGTAATAACTTAGGAAATCACCTCTTTCCTAAGGAAGCTGGAGTGTTTTGACAGTAGCATTTTTCATGGTATTTTGAGGTTTAGGAGGGAAGTGTAGAAACTTGCAAGTAGGCTAAATGTGGGGCTGCTGACTGAGCTAAAAATAGCTGGGGAAATTTTGAGATTTGTTTCAGATGAGAGTAAAAGTCCAGGTAATTTCTTTTTGGTTATGACAGCATTTGCCTATGCCAAAATGATAGGTCTTTAAAAGGAAAATTCTGTCTCTTCAAAGTGAATAATTCTTTCATCCAGCTGTCCAGACCATCAATTAGGATTGTATTCAGTCAGGAGAGGAAGAAATGGAGATCTGAATTTTTATTATTATTATTAATCTCCTTGTTGGTCATTTCTCTGACATCTGGAAAGCTTCCACTTCTAGAACGTTCATAGTACACAAAGAACTTGCAGGCAATTCCCCACACAGCCACAGCAATTCAGGACGCAGGATATTTTCAGAAGAGTATGTTTGACTTTATAATATGATAAAGAAGAATGGGGAGCTATTTTCAGGGACAGGCATACTTCATCTATCTCCGTCTGTTATTTAATTCTGAATCTCAAGAAATATAATCTATGGTACAAAATAAGACTTGGTTTCTGTAGGTTCATTAGTGAAGCACAGATCTGTCCTCCCAACCAATATTTCAATCTGTACTTCAGTCTGACATGTGCTTAAATCTCTTATTAATCATTTGGTTTAAGACAAACTTAACTAGCATCCTAGACAGATAAAAGGAAAGCCACCCAGAATGAGAATTTACTTTTTTAAATAGAATTGAGGATGTAGTTATGCATAAGGGAGGATAACTACTAAAAGCTGTCCCTGGAGGAAGCGTGTACAAATCGGTGAGACTACGTTTAAGCGAACGTGGTAAAACCCTGTGTTTAGACCACTTGTCTGTGCAATGTGGAACCTCTTTGAAGAATCTGTTTTAACACCAGATGTCTATTCCAGAATTTTACTTTCAGTGAAGTGTTTAGAAAACCTTTTCTAAGTAAATTGTGCGACAAATAGAAGGCAGAACTAAGTATCAGCTGGAGATGGGAGCGCGTTCTCACTGAGTTTGCTTTTTCTGCTGGCTTCTCCTTTATAAGTCACCTCTGTAACATGTTGGGATTTTTTTCTCTTTTGTTCTTGCTTCTCCTCGACTAGCTAGCTGCTTTGGCATCTTATACTCATGAGTATTTTTAGCATCTCTTGAAAAATTACGAGATGGATTCCTGCTGCTGATCAGCCAATGCTGTGTTCTCCAGTAGTTGCCATCCAAATATCTTCTATCTGCTTGCTTGGCACTCTTGGCTCACCTATTTTTAATATTCAGTGTCCATAATATTTATCTCCTAGCAAGCGTTCCCTCTTTTGGGTAGGAAGGAGACCTATGAATTCTAGCTTGTACTCTGGATGTCTTTTGCCCAGACTCGACTTGCTGTTTAAATACCTGGCAAAAACTTTAGGGGGGTGTATTTCCATGGTGATTGCAACATGTTTACTGTAGTATCTGCCTTGTATTTGTCTTGTGTAAGAAAGAGCCATGCCCTCTTTGCATGGCTTTTGTGATACTGCAGGAATGTACCTTGCATTAATTCTGACAAAATAACCTTGCTGTGTATTTGACGCGCTGGGATTTTTTCCTTTCTTTAATCACAGAATAACTAAAACTAAGAGAGGAATTGTCTTCTGAACAAAGACAGACTGTAGGGGTGGGTTTTTTGTTTTTTTTTTTTTTTTTTTAGACCTACTCAGTACATCTTCTCCTGATGCAATAGTTGCCTTATATAGCAACCTGAGTTTGCTCACTTTAAACTCAGAGAAAATGTTCTTAGTTATTACAGGCTGGTTATTAGCAATGGCAGTTTTCATATCAAACCTTCCAGAATTGGTATTCTTCTGCCTGGCCTCTCTCATGCCACTTGCTGGGAGCCTAGAGTGGCAGTACAGTATTTACTGCTGTGTTCCAGGGACATTTCTTGCTGAAGGTTTTGCTAAGGTAAAAATGAGTTTGAAGCGCAGGCAAACCTCAAAGTGAGACAAGATTGAGTTCACCTCTCTCATTACCTGGAGGGCTGTGTGTCTGCTACTGCACCTGCCCAGTTTCCAGTCCACAGCACAAATGACCAGGTATCCATTTACAACTGAGTCAAACAAGGACAGTCTTTTACACAATTTCAGTAGGAGAGCTCTGCCACCTACAATCCCCGAAAGGAACAAAATGTTCTTTATTTCTTCATAACTCTTCTCACTTTTGAGGGCCAGATTTCCGGCCCCCAAAACACATTAATTGGATTCATACTGAATTTCTGAATTAGCAGACTCTTCTGGGAAGCACTCTAGGAAGCATGGGAACCATGGCTGGTGACGTGAACTCTCTTCACCTCAGCTTATGGAGACAGCGTTGCAAACACTGCACGTGGCGCTGGCAGGTATTCCCTGGGTGTTGCTTAGCCTTTTCTACATTACCCTGGAGAGTGTATTACTGTAGATTCATTACTTCTCCTTTGCCTGTCCACTTTCATTACTTCTTAAATAGATTAAAGAGTGTTGTATTCCTTGCTCGCTAACCTGAAGCAACAGCAGCTACACGCTGCACATCTGTCATCAGAGGATGGAGCGGCATCTTGGAAACTGCTGGTTTATCAGTAGTAACCTCATGTGCAGAAAGCTCGGGAATGCCTACTGAGGATATCTGGGAGTCTTCAGTCACAGGATACTGTAAAGAGAGGGAACAATCACAGCTCACTGAAATGAGGAGACAGAGGCACTGAGAAGTCAAAGGGGCAGACTGAGAATTTCACATTTTCACTGACCTGGATATGCATGTGGCTGATGCTTGCTGTGTCACGTCCAGCTGCCGTCACAGCTGTATGATGTTTACCTTAAATGTTTTACTGAAAACTTATTTATTCTCCTTTAGAAGCTTATTTCTTATCCATTCAAAACTTCCAGTGATGTCAGAGACATGGACGTGCAAGGAGTACAGCATTGTGCCCTAAGGGCTGGTTTAGAGCCGCTCAACCCTTCCCTTCTTCTAATTCAGTATAAATTATAAAAATTGAATTTCTTATGTGAAAAGATAATGCCTTTGATTTTCAGAACCCATCAAATGGACCTCAGTAATATCCCTGAGGTTTTGTTTTGTTCTGTTTTGCAAAGAAAAAAGATACCAACTAATATATCTTACGTTTTGACAGTGCCTTTCTTTAAACAGAAACTAATTTAACTGAACTCTCAGTTAATTGGTTTAAAAATATGAAAAAGCTCAACTAGGGTGTGCAGTCAGCTTTTCATAGCACATCCCGGAGTCAGTTACCATGGTACTGTGAAAGATTTTTGGTCGCCATGGCAACCTCAGGTCGACTTGTCGCACCTTTTATCTTATGCAGACTGAAAGCAGCAGCTTGTGGTATCTGGAGTTAATATGTCGAGGAGGAGGCAGATACGTTACCAGAGAGGTGTTGTTGGGTTGTTTGGTTTTGGGGTGGGTTTTTTTTGTTTGGTTTTTTTGTTTGGGTTTTTTTTCCCCTCTGCTTCAAACTCGATCAGTCTCTTAATTATTGCTAATCAGGATAATGGCAGGAGTTGGCAGTAAGGGGCAGAGTGGAAGTGGCACTGCCTGGTGGGTGCATGGGGAAGGCAGGGTGCTCCCGGGAGTGGGGGGAGAATCTCCCCCTTCCCCTCCTGGTGGGCAGCTGGTGGAGCTGGAAAGCCACCACTCTGGGGACTTTCTGAAACCCCTTTGCAGCCAATTGCTCCAGGCAATGAAACGGGCTGTGCCTTTGGTCACCAGCAGCATCTTTAATAAGGCTGCTTCGGCTAAATGCTGGCTCTGGCCGTGGTTAGTCCATGCTCTGGACCCTACCCTTGGCCTCCCCGGCTGTGTCTCCTGGCCATCTGTCCCTCCTCTTGCTGGTGGCTTCAGCTCTCTCTGCTTCTGTTCTACCGTGGCGGTGGGGCGTTTTCCTCCTGCCTGAGCACAGCAGGAGAAGGAAGCCAGCCCTGCTCCTTGGGAAGGGCAGGAGTTGGCCTTCACACGTGAGGGAGAGCAGGACAGAGAGTACACATCAACTGGGGAACTGGTAAACTATCCTTCGTGTGCAAACTTTCCTTCTCAAATTGCTCATGGTGTAAGCGCCAGGTGACTTACTGGGGGAGATGGTGTCCTTTAGCTTTCTGGTCCAGCAGTGCGGGCTGTGGTGTGTGCTTATATGGGAGTTTTTGCTCATCTCTGTCAGAGCTAAGCAGGATAACCCTTTAGGCACAGTCATAATGGTTCCAACTGGCCCTACGTAGCTGTGAAATGTGGGGCTAGAGGGAGAAGCTGCCTCCTTGCTCTTCTGGCAAAGCAGAGCCCAGGAACACAAAGGGCTATGAAGAAGATCAGGGGGATGGAGCACCTCCCCTGTGAAGACAGACTGAGAGAGCTAGAATTGTTCAGCCTGGAGAAGACTCCAGGGAGACCTCATAGCAGCCTTCCAGTATCTGAAGGGAGCTACAGGAGAGCCGGAGAGGGACTCTTTGTCAGAAGTGTAGTGACAGGATGAGGGTAACGGTTTTAAATTGGAAGAGGGGGAGATTTAGATTAGATATTAGGAAGAAATTCTTTGCTGTGAGGGTGGTGAGGCACTGGAACAGGTTGCCCAGGGAAAGCTGTGGATGCCCCATCCCTGGAGATGTTCAAGGCCAGGCTGGATGGGGCTTTGAGCAGCCTGGTCTGGTGGGAGGTGTCCCTGCCCATGGCAGGGGGGTTGGAACTCGATGACCTCTAAGGTCCCTTCCAACCCAAACCATTCTGTGATTCTGTAACAGGCAGTCTCAGCACTCCTAACCTCCCTTGCTCTCCCAGACTCTACACATGCTGCACAAGCATCACCCTGTCGCTCTGGTGGATAGCCATGTTCAGGGGGAAGCTGTTACAGAAGACAGGGTGACGCAGGAAGGCCCTAGAAAGACCAGACCACCTCTCTGTATTCATTGGGCTTCTCTTGAGAAATGCTGCTGGTGGTGTTCAGGCCCTGTTGCTGGAAAGCATGGAAGAGTTCCTGGGGCTGCCAAAAAGAAAGTGTAACTCTGGCAACCTGGTGCTCAGAGCTTCTTTAAATGGCCTTTCATAGCCTGACTGCTTGTTTACCTTGAAAATGTAATGGCTGTGAAGAGCAATCTGGTGAGGAAGACTGGCAATGGAGGCAGGAATGAACAAAATATCTTCTAATTCCAGAAGTGATTGAAAACTCTTTATGTTGATCTTTTCAGGGTTTTTGTGTGCCCTCAGGGCAGAGTGCCACGTGCAGCCGCAAGGTAGTTGATCAGTAGTTGGGTATCAACGTGGCGTGAGGTGAAGCCTCTCTAGTTACACTAGACTAAAATTGACTACATTGACTAAAAATGGACAACGCTTAACCCATGTTAATAGAGATTTCTGAATATTTTGCCTACCAGGAACTTCCTTCCTAATAGTCTATCACTGAGCTTCCCGACTGCTTTGTTTTTTAAAGCAGAACATACTATGAACTGTAGAAGCAATTAAGTTTTGCTTCCAATAAGTAGACTTCCTTCGCATGAAACTGGCAGCCCTGAAAAGCTTAGGTAGCTGGTAGACAAATGAGGATTAAAATGCATTTTAAATGCCCCTACATTTTTCATATGTATTGTCTTGGATTCATACAGCCGCCTCTGAGATGCACTTATTCTTATTCTTATTCTTATTCTTCCCCTCCCTCTGTCTGAGTGGGTGATTGGAAAAAAAACCTCAAGAGGTCCATAGATTTATTCAGTAGGCTTTTGTTAAACCTTATTTGGGCTATAGAGTCTTCTGCTCCCTTAATGTGGAAAGGAAAAACTTTCCCCCCCAAATCAAATCTTTTCTTGATTTTGCTTATAGTTCAAGACCGATGGAATGAAAATCAGGGCATACGGAATATTTTCAGGCCTCAAAATAGATTTATATTTCATATGTACACAGGCTTTAGCTGAGTCTTATTTTATCATCTGTTTTTTAACCTAATGATGAGGCCAAGGAGCAAAGTTTTGGATCCAGTTTTGGAGGAGGAAAGTATGCGTTGCAACGAAGACTGTATTTGTGATGGTGTTAAGCTTTCTGGCTAAATTTAGAAAGCCTGTTTTAAGATTCAGAAATGACATTTTTGTCTAAAGCACTGATACATAAATCCGTATGCTTTTAAATATATGGATTTCATTTAGAAATTTGACAGCCAGAATTGAAAACGCTTAGCTGTGATAGAATATTACCCTGTTAAATATCAGGGAGAAAAGAGAGAAGAATTAGCAAAGATGGGAACCAGATGTAGGAGCATGTTTTAGATTGATCCCAGCATTAGAGGGGAGCGATTCCTTTCTGGCCTGTGCACTGGCTGTTCCATATTGGAGTCAAGCAGTTTTCCTGCAACTTTCCCAGCAGGCAGCTGCCCTGAGAGCATCACAGTCCTGCTGCCTTGAGAAGGCAGAGCTGTAAGGATAAAGTTCTTGTTTACATTTTCAAAATCACTCTGTCCAATACATTGAAAGACAGAAATACATACACTTATAAAGATCCAACAGCTTTTTCAAGTTGGTCCTAACATTGGAATCTCCTTGTTTGTTTTCCCCTAACACTTGTGTTTCAGAGAAACCTGTGACTGCTGTAAGGGGCAATTACTTGCTCTGACTGTGGTGGTTTTCAGTGCTTAAAATGATGCTTAACAAGTGCATAACATCCCCTGTACGGTGTTTTCAGGGATTGCTCTGGAGCGACAGAGGGAAGGAACAAGCAAAGGCAAGAGCGTGCTCTGCCTTCTGCCCGAGTTGAGATAAATGACAGTAATCACAGAGACAGTAATCTGGCCTTTTCTTGCTCTGCCCACCTGCTGCTGCTGTTGTCATGCTCTGCACTCTGCTGCCATCCTCCGTGACAGCGGTGCCTCCAGCTTGGCACTGCTGGGAATAATTAGGGGTGGCACAACGCTGCAGCTGCTGCCGTGGTAAAGGGGGGTGCGGGCAGAGAGGGGGGTAAAGAGCTGGGCTGGAGCCAACAGAGCAGGAAATTAGCTGAGCTGTCATTCCTGTGAACAGGCAGCAGTTTAGCTCTAGTATTAGCTGAGGGCATGAAAAGGGAGTTTTTCTATCTGGAAGTCGGACTATGTTACGGGGAAGAGGAGGGGGCATCATGAGAAATCCAGCGTAGATTGCCGTAACATAGCTCAGAGGGCAGGCCTTGGCATCTTGAAATACAAGGATCCTATAAAGTCTCTCCTGCTCTTCACAAGAGGAGACCTTCGTGGGGCATTGTCCAGGGCAGAAATCCTCCCGTGGCCAACAGGCTGTTTGAAAAGGCAGGCACCATCTAGCTTTCAACACAGAAAGGGCACATCTTAAAACACTGCAACACATGCCAGTTGTATGTAATGAGGAAACAGAAGTCTTTAAGTGTGTGGTTGGTTTTTTTTGTTTTTTTTTAAATAACTGTTAATGGTGAATTTAAGAATACAGACCCTACTGGATGGAGACCGCATACTGGTAGCAAGTAGAAAAAGTATAAAGTAGCCAGTTGTAGGACATGGAGGTCTCCCCTAGCTCTGAGTTCACAAACTGAACATTGATGTGATGTTAAGGTTAAGCAGTGACTTTTAACCGTGCTAGAGGTCAGGGGACGAGGCAGAACCTGTTTCTGGAGATTTGGGATGTTCCCATTAATGGGAAGTCTTAGCTGGGCCACAGCATGTGGGGTGATTATTTTATCCTATCTCACTGTTTTAGGCTGACCTGCTATAGTTCAGCATAAATAAGGACAGTTTTAAGAAATATAAAAGAATTAGGCTTGTTTTGAGGACATACTAACCTACATTGTTTTGTGTGTATATATGCATATATTTATTTATATATATAGATACACACACACACAGCGTGAAATTGTAAACTGCCATGACTGTCTAATCATTTTAGGCTGATTGATTGAAACACATGTAACACAAAAGATTAATTTTCCACTGTAGACAAGCTAGAATTGATCTGAAAATATGAAATAAATAGGGATGGTTACTGCTTTTCTGTATCTTTATTGAAAGGATGAGCTTGTTACTATTTGGAGACTTCTGCCATGGAAGATGCCCAGAATCAATTATCAGTGGCAGTGCCTTTGGTAGACCTCTGTGGATGGTGGTTTTGAGTCCTCCCATAGTTTCCACTGCTCCCTTTGGACTTTAATCATTCCTTATGTGGTATCCAGAAATGAGCACCCAGACCTGAAGCCTTCCAGTCATACAGTAGAATGGAACGATAATTTTGCATGTTAACTTTTCTTAATATCCATAATTCACTGTCAGTGACAAATATTGTTTGTATGCTGGGAAATAATCTCTAAAATAGCTTTCCAATGAGTTTGCACCTATTTTCATTTAAGTCTGGTTTTTGACATGGCACATAAGAGCACGTTACATACGTTACGGAAGTGAAGTTGTACAACATCTAATGTCTTTCCTCTTTCTCCACAAGACTTGTTGCTAGGTCCTAAAAAGAAATTAGATTGGTGTGACATGATTTTTTTCCCACAACTGGTCCCTGCTGGATGTTAGTAATTATCTTCCATATAGTTACAAATGGTTCATAACTTGTTCCAGAAATTAAAGTTAAACTGACTGTTTCTAATTCCCGTTCTTCTCCTTTGAAGTCTTTTAAAAAATAAAACAAAGGTAAATGTGATGTCTAATACCTTACCCAGTCTTGATGAGTTCTCAAAATAACTGCTAAAAGCTCTAGATTTCATCAGTCATACTGTTAGGTTTAGGCTGGGATGAAGCTCATTAGGTCTGGGCAATTTGAAAACAATTGAATTTAACTAATACTTGTTAATCTGTGGAGGTTTTTTCTGTTCAAAGACTTAATCTTGCTCTTTTGTGTCTGGAATTAGTTACGATAACTGTTTTGATGAAAGCTTATCTTTTGTGACGATCAGCACACAAAAAAGCATTAAACAGCTTGACCTTTTTGACATCATACATCAATAACTTTCAGTTTCAAGGCAGATTACTCTTAAGCCTACCTTTATTGTTAATATCTTTATTTAATGTTTTCTTGATGGTTCTTGGTGGTTACATCCAACTTCATACACTGGACACTCATAGTGAATAATACTCTGTAATTTATGTAATCTTGTTGGGCTTTTGTATTTTCCCTTGGTAATCTGTTATAGTTTTCACTGCTGGTTTAGTTCATTTTTATACTTCAGGTCAACGAAGAACTCTGTCTAGTCAAGGTCACTATGTGATTTGCCTTTTTCACCAGTGAAACAGCTGGCACTTAAGGCCATAAAAATTATTTCATTAAAGGGCTTCCATCTTTCCTTTATTCCTGTTTCCTTAGTCCCTGAAGGTCTTTCCTGACAATCCTCTGGGATTACTCAATTGTGCTCCCTTGACATCTGTTCCTTTGACTTTCCTGTTGTGCTGCCTTCCCATTCTAAGTTGTTCAGAGTGGAAAAACAAAGAACTCTGAATACTTCTAGCTTTTCCCTTTAAGTAACGTCACCAGATTTTTTTCCCTGTTTATGCTTCTGTTTGTACAAGTCCCTCCTGTTGTCCCAGATCTGAAACACAAGAGGGTATTCAGTTCTCATCACTTACCTTATTTAGGTGCCCAAATTCAGAGGTTGGTCTCTGTAGGCTCTTGGAATAGCTGGTGGAAAGAGCTGGGGTGTACATTTGTGTGCGCATGTTTAGCAGAGTGATTCACAGGCCACTTGGACTCTTGCTTTGAACTGTTATCTAGCAGGTCCCCTCTCTTTTCTAGAGGATGTAAGGGGAGACTGAATATCTGATTTAGGCTTTTAAGTTTCATGCTCGAGATTAGGTACTTTTCCATGTGATGCTTTCCCTCCCAAACTCCATTTTAGCCTTACACTGCACCACAATGTCTCTTTAAGATAGAAATGGAGGACCTGCAAGGAAGAAATGTGATCTGGAAAGTCACCATGCACTGTACAATTTTCTGTGTTCTGACTGATAAATTATTGTGTCTTCAGTGTGCTCTGGTGTGCAGTGCAATTTGTCCATGCAGCAGTGATGATAGGTTGTCCTGAGCTAATAATCAAGACCCCTTTATTTAGATTCCTCAGCCTTTTAAGGAAGTCTTTAAAACGAGTTCTTATCTATTTGTCAGTTTTTATTCGCGTTTTATCATAAACGGAGCAAGCTTTTAGCCTTGAGAGTTTTACTGTGATCATATTAAGAGGCAATCTAAGAAAAGAAAAATAATCAGCACCGTTTGCAGTGACAGATTGTCTTTGCGCATCACAAGCGAATATGGTTAATTGAATGTTGCAAAACACTTAGAAAAGGAAAGGTACCTTTCTTGTTCTACGTCTGACAACTTTGTGCCACCAGAAAGCAAAAATTTGGCTTTTCCCTGGAGTTCTCGCAGCCTTTCAGCAATGACATAAGATTTCACATTCTTTGTTTGTACCCTGTACCTAAGTCATCTTCCTTTCACCTTGCACAGGGTGCCACCTGGGACAGTATCACAGCATGTGCTCCACAGCCTGGTACCCTGTCTCCCACTCTTCATCTTCTATAACACTTCCTCAATGTACAAGCTGAAAGGTTTCTTTCAAATTAAAAATTGGCTGGCAGGGTCACAGGAGCAGTGCAATTAACTTGCAGAAAAACATTGAAGAGAATTAACTTAGCTCTTCAGCTTTAAGCCTGCATTATTAGCTACTCAGATGTGATTATTTGCACCAAAACTGTTCATGGGGAGTCTCTCATTATTGAGGGACCAGGACTGTTTCCTCATGGCAGAGGGACTACTGATAGAGCAGGAATTGTTCCATGGCTATCTGATGGCAAAAATTAAAGCAGGTTGAAGGTGGGTTGTCTCCTCTTGAGTGCTTGTGATAATAGAATACTTTCTCAGTATGATCTGCAGCTCAGCTGTGTCATCTTTCATTGCGAAATATAAGGCTCCCTTATTGATGTTTTAATTCAATTTAAGATTCCTCATGTTTTGTTTTCTTGACTTCATTTAATGTTAGAGATGTTTGAACCTCAAGATTTCCTTGTTCTTGCTTTGAGGATTTGCTTGGTCATTTTAGCCCAACTTAATGACTATGTTTCGAGGTCAGTTTTAAGTAACCAAATTAATATAGACGCAATCCAACTTCTCACCTACCTAGTACTTTTAAAGAGATTTTGCAACTGATTTCAATGAAAGTAGCCTTTCAGTTTATTGGAAGAAGCCAGTTTAGCAAAATGAGTTTTATTTTCTAGTATCTTAATCCTTTTTTTTTTTTTACCCTGTGTCAAAAAAGCATAGCCCACCATGACTGATGACTCCAGCTCTGGGAGATATTACAGCACGTACTGTAGTACTAGCTACACCATGGAGCTAGTCATTAATATTTCCATGAAAACAGTATTTTTTTCAGAGCAAGTGGATTCATCAAAACGGAACCAGTTCACAGTCACAAGTTAGTTTTGATTAATTTTTCAGGACAAATATGTTTGGGGGAGCGGAAATTTTCCAAATTTGCAATACATCCATTTTGACCTTTTTTTAGATTTAAAAATAGTGCTTTTTCATTTCGAAAGTGACCTTTCCTTTAGAAAGCTCAGCTAATTATCATTAAAAACTTTTCAAAATGAAAAAGTTTAGTATTAAATCTTTTAAGCTGTTGTTTTTTTTGGGGGGGGAATGTGTGTGTGGTTGGTTGGTTTGCTTTGCTTTGTTTAAATTCTCCTAGTTCTTCTGGGACAGAAAATTACATTTCTGTCCAGCCACAGATGTTGTCTGCTGTTGACCAGCATGGAAGCTAGAAGCCTGCACTGAAGCAGAATACAAGTTTTGGAGGGGGTTTCATAGGGAGGCCTGCAATCTTTTTCTATTCAATTACATAATCTGGAAAAAAAAGTTGCTACACAAGATAACTACTGCAGCTTTTTTATAGTTGTAGACCAGCCACTTGTTTAATTCAGTTAACAACTTCTTTAGAAACAATCCTGATCCTTAAACCAGGATTTAGGCTTACCATAACTGCAGCGCACACATTCAAGAACGTTTTTACTCCTCTCCCTCACTTTCTTGTGAGATTTCATGTGTGTTTTGTGAGCGCTTACAAGCTGTGGACTGAGGTGGTGTAATATTATATTAAAGTTTTGAAAAATTCCTATGGGAAATCCAAAAGAAGAGCTCATGTTCTGCAGAGTAAATAAGTATCAGAAAGATGTGCAAATGTTTATTGCAGAAAGAGCTTTTCTAAACGAAGTCAGCTATCTTAAAGCAAACACCACGGTTATTTTTGTTATACTCTCCAAAATCATGTACTTCTCAAATAACATCTGCCAGAGTGAAGACTGACTTGAATTTTCCAAAGCACTATGTCTAGAAGATATAAAGCTTCTTTAGTCCATCAAATCATGGCTATTCATCCTTGTGTTTTCCTACCAGGGTATGATACCCACATTTTGTTTAAGGCCTCAGATAGCCTTTGTTACAGCTTTCCTCATCTGAGTGCTTATGAGACTGCTGTGTTTTGATCCTACCACTTAGACCCTACTTGTTGATGTGCCCTTACTTTTCCTGGTGTAGAGCTAACTGAAGTTGTGCATTCTGCAATGCTTACATGGTTGAAGTTCACTGACTGTCTCCTGGTCCTCCTTGTAACATGCAGTTCATTTGCCATCTTTCTTCAGGATCAGTGCTGACCACTAATCCCCTACCTTCAACCCAGATATTTTAAGCTTCATGCCTATCTATGCCCTTTTCTGTAGAACCCCTTGTTGATACAGCTGCAAGTCCACAAGGGGCTTTTTGAGTGACATATAAGACTTTCATAATAAGTATGGATTCCTCATTGTACTTACCTGGCCTCTTTCTGCCCTAACTAGCCAGATGCCTCCTTTCTTAGTGGGTTTCTTAGCTCCGTGAGACCTCTGAGCGATGAAGTCAGGTCCAGGCCTGCTCAGGAGTCTTTCTGAGTCTTTTTATGGTTCTTGCCTATCTGTCGGGCTCCATGACATCTAAGATAAAGGTACAATTTCTGACCTCTTTGTCTCCTTGTGCGTATGTTCACTGCTGTTCGTGTCCCAGCATTCTGCATGCAGTTTGGAGGAAGCTTCTTTCAGTCATCCCATCAAGAGAGGCGCTGAGGTTTAACAGGTCCTTGGCCTGGGAGATATGCAACAGCAGAGATGACTCTGCCAAAGCATGCCATGGATCACAAATTACAGAGTTAATGACTATACATAGACAGTTTCCTTTAATGTCCACAAGGTCTTAAGGCTGAAGGGGCCAAGGTTGCTAATTATATAGATAAAGGTCTAAATCTGTGTTCTGGACTTATCACCAGGATCCTGGAAGTAGAATGAAGAGCTGGGGGTGACAGTAAAGGTCAGAACTGGGGAGGGGTGGAGAAGGGAAGGGAGTAATAGGAGAAAGCAACTGCTATGAAGTCCCCTTTCAACAGCGTAGTTGGAAATCATGGCTATAGATTCTAGCTTCTTGTTCCCTCACCCATACCAGACAAGTTTGATTTATGGAGTTTAGTCTGCATTATGAAATTAAGACAAAATTTCGGCATCCGTGGCAGGTAACAATAGGACACTCTAAGCTCTTTAGTCAATGTTTTCTGTACTGCATTTTTTTGCATGTTGTATGGTATCAAGGTTCATATTGTCCCACCAGCTTATTGTCCCATTTCCACAGCATAGTGCCTTCAGTGATAACCTTGACATACTATTATATAAGAAAACTGAAATCGCACACGCTATCTTTTTCCTGTCTAATCCTTGCTAGTCATTCCATTTAGTTCTCCATACAATTTTGTATGAGATGCTATGTACATTGAGAAACTTTGTGACAGGCACAGGGACAACAGCAGATAAGGGTATAAGCCTTCATAAAGTTAAGGGAACCATGGAAGTGGTTGGAGTGCTGAATAGGTGAAGTCAGTAAGGTGAAGAGTAAGAGGAAGCTCAAGGGGGAATATGTTTAAAGCAGAGGCAGGGTACAATCCAGCAGAAGTAAATTTAATCTTGTTGGGGAAGATACTCATTCTGAAGTTATGTGGCAGAAGACTTGGGAAAGTAGTCAGAGGAGGACCTGTTGCAGTTATACACCTTAATACACAATAGCATGTCTGTCAACAGTGCTGCTTGTGATAGATTCCAGCATTACTGAGGGGATCATACAATTTAGCATGTCCAAAAATTATTCCATCACAGCACTTTTGTTCCCAAGAGACATAAGATTAATTTGACAGCAAGAATCTGGGACTGAAAAAATCAAGTCCCAGCTTTGCAGTTGGTTGGCTTTGTCTTCTAGGATAAGAAATCTAACTTCCATGAGCCTATGTTTAACCATCCATAAATGAGAATAATTCTTACTCATCTTGCAGGCTGCTGAAATGTTTAATTAATTAGTGTTTCAAAACCGTTCTGGACTATGCAGATACAAGGCACGGTAAAGTGCTGCTATTATTTCTTAACACTGCATATGCACCTTCCTTACTTCTAACAGCAAAAATCCCCTCTGCTGCAAGCTACTGAAGCCGCGTGGCGTTTTAGTCTATCATCCCATACTAACCTTCCAGCTAGAAAAAAGAACTGAGCCAGACATTGAAACGTTTACAGACACTTTTGGGTAATCGCAGCAGTTAATAGAAACTCCAGTTGCTTTAAGAGAAGTCTCAGTTTATGGCTGCGTTTGAATTTAACGTGCCATGAAACCATTCTGACACGCGCAGAGCCTGAAGCTTTTGCTGCTCAAACCTTTCTCCATGAAGCTGAGAATCCTAATGAGAAATGAAGGCCCCAAGCTAAGGATCTCACAACGGGCTGTTGCTGTAAACAGAGCAGAAAATGCACCCCAAGGTGAGAAATCCTCTTTAAAAGATTACTCTGCTGTGGAGGTGGAGGAATGCCAGAGCTTCCTTTAATGACCAAATCATTTGGAGTCAGGTAGATGTTCTGGCAGCTGATACTGGTGAAGAAGGAAAACCCCACAGCACCTTGGAATGTTTCTGCAGCAATTCTCTGTGGCTGCTATGAGAGCTCCAAAGAAAAGCCCTTCCATTATCAGAGCTTCTCTTTCCTGACAGTTTATTTAATCCTCCCGCCCACCAAGCTTTTTTTTCCTCCTAAGTACACGTTGACTCAAAGGTTGTTGAATGTACTAGTTAATAACATTTTGCAGAAGTGAGCCAGATCGGTATTAATTATGGCATATTTCTAACATCAGGGAACTTTTGAGGTTAGGGTCTGGACTCTGTTTCACTAGGAATGTCGTGAGAGCCAACTCAAACAGAGGGTGACACGGGCAGCAGCACAGTTGATGTCCTTCATCTGTCTTCTAAGCAGGCAGGTGAATCTTTCCACCTGCATCAAATTCAGAGCAACCAAGTTGCATCCAGTCAAAATCTATTTCTGGTATTTGGGTTATTTACAAAGAGAGATTCAGTGCAATGCAGCAAATCTAGCCTAAATTCTTGGTTTGTTAAGTTCCTTCGCAAAGCTGGCTCTGGTCTACAGTAGGACATTTTTAGAGGGATGGCCGGCGCCAACCAGATATGCTGGTGTGGTCATGAACTACCTACCTCAGCAACACCCATTCCGTGTTTTCCAGAAGGATTTGCGTGAGGTTTTCAGGCAGCTTAAGGGTGAGAGGGTTAGATGCAAAAAGCTGGTTTACAATGACCTCTGTTATTCTGCAAAATAATCTTTAAATATATCTACACAGTAATATTGTGTAATTAAAAATTCACATATAGTTAGAACGTGTTGTTTCTCAAGGCAGTAGCAAAAACCATGGATGGGTGTGCAGATCTGGTCAGTGCCAATTTAATGAGGGTGCAGAACTGATAACTTCAGGTGTTTGCTGCTTTACATCATAAACATTGGGGTTGTTTCTATCTTTGCTAAATGAAAAGGTTTAACCAACTGGAATGTGTATAAAAAATACACATAATTATATACACACATAAATATATAAACTAATGTGTACTAAATACATGTGAGAGATCTGGAGAGAGAGAATTATTTCGTATTTTTGTTGATGTTGTTGCCAAAACTGAATGAACACAGTAAATTCAACAATGCTCTCTGATCATTGTTGTAATCAAATTGAGTGTAAATATTTTGGCAGACTCTGATTTCTGTCAACAATTATTAGTCAAAAATATATTTGCTCTTTGACTGAAAAGCAATTTTCATGTATGTCACCAAATTTAGCTACTTCGGGGCACATTTTCAGTGTTAGGTGTGTTTGTGCGTTATGCCAGCTGCAGAATTCCCAGATCTTTTTAATAAATAAATGTAAATTATTTAACATTTGCTTGAATCTTCGTACCTATCCTGTCTGGTTGCTCAGTGTAGAAACGGCCTTCTTGTTCTGTAATCTTTTTTGTTTCTTGCCACGTAGTGGTAGATTTGGGAGAAGAGGGAATCACACGTAATTGTGTTTCTCTGGAAGATGATTTGCAGTCTATTCTGATCACTGATTTTCAGGTTTATTTGTCCCAGATACTCGTGTTTACCTTGAACACAGATGGTACAAGTAACAGAAAAACTGTTCAGTGACATTTTGGCTGATAATTAATGGTCACCTGCAGCCAGAGAGTGTTCCTATACCCTGGGCCCTGATCTCCCATTTTACCATGCTGCCTGTTCTAGAGCTGCTTCTGTACACTCTGCACTAAGAATTTCCTCAGCCTGGCCTTGACTTTTTTTAGTATTTAGGTGATTCAGCTAACCCATGGCATATAATCTCCTCTTACAACCTCCTTCCCTGGGTCTCTCGGTTGGGTGGCAGAGCGAAAGAGCTCATCAAGGACATTTGAACTCTTGTTGTCTGGTATGCCTGGCTTGTTGCAAACAGAAAAGAACAATCTCTCAAAATTAAAATTTTGCAGATATTTTTGACAAATGTGCTCTCAAAAAAGAACACACTGCGAAACTAAATTCAAAACCCGTTACTTTTGTAGGTTATTTCTAGTCCACAGGGAAAGTTTGCAGTTACACAGTCGGTATTACCAGAGGCTGTGGGGTTGTTAGTAACATTTTTGTCTTTCTGAGGAGAGAGGAATAAATTCAGTATATCAGATTATCCATTAGTTGGGTGGAAGATGAGTTTTAGAAATTGGATTTTTTTCAGCCTTTCTCTCATAAAGGGAGAATGGGGCTTTGGAGGTGGTAGCTTTGAATACCTAAGAAGGGAGTCATGAATCACCTTGTCATTGCTCCTGAACAGGGTGGTTTGGGTGGTCCAGGCATGTAGCTTGGCTATCAGAAATGATCTTCTCTTGTCAAGACAGTTCTAATAGCAAGGTTTTCTTCTGAATTTAGTGACACCAAGTGACAACTTGCCACAAATTCACCTGTAATCTAGAGGATTCTTTTAGCTTTGTTGCAAGATATGACAGAAGATGTAGAAGTTTCTTAGGAGTATCTTTAAGTTCCTATGCAACAGAGTTTCAGAGGCTTGGCAAGGGGGGGTGGTCTGTCGAGAAACCTTAAGGTAAATAACCTGACAACTAAAAGGGCATGAAAATGCCCTTTTTCTGTTCAGCAATATGAGTTTCTTAACAGACATGGCAGAGCAGTACCGTAATTGAAGCTGGAAAATTGCAGCAGTTTTTACAGGCAGGGTATTTCTTTTTGGCCAGTTTTTGTAATGTTCACAAAAACTAGCCTGTGGATGTGGAATGGACATCGTGAAAAATATTGTTGAATCACTTGGGAGGACATCTCCAAGAAAAAATAAACCAAACGATTTTGTTGTCTATCACTTATCAATGGAAATGGAAGACTATTGCTAATTCAGAATACTGCATGGAGAAATCTAGTAGCCCATCGGCTTTGTTAGCAATAAACACATAGCAGATGCCATGTTGTTTGTTATTGGTGACACCTTTAGAAAGCAGAGAATAGCGAACAGATTTTTTCTGTACTAGTGGGACTGAAAATCAGACTCTTGCAAGGTTTATGATAGCAAAGTGTGTATTTGGCACATATGAGAAGAAAAAGGAGTGTTCTTCATGTGCTATCACCGCTACCTCATTGAGAAATGCTGATGGGCTTATGGTGGAGTCTGCAGTGTAAGGAAACGTGGAGGAGAGCACATGAGCTGGGTTTATGTGAAGGAGGTAGTTGAATAACTCTAAGACAACTGCAGGAAAGTATCACATGGCATCACAGCCTGCCTGAATTAAAAAATACTTGGTTTGGTATCAGAGAGGTTTGAGCATGGATGTCCTGAAAGGAAGCAAATTTAACACACTCAAGCAAGATACTTTTCTGTGCAACATGCAGTTTGATCTATGTTACAAACAGGCAAATAGGTTACTAAGAGAAGATTTGACTTGTATTTAAACAGAAAGAGTGATTAATCTGGCTGGGATGAGATTACAAGCATGTCAGCTTCCTGAGTTTTAAGGCACTTTCAGCTGGCAGAAAGAAATCAGGCGTGTATGCAGCTGGTTTACAGTACCGGGATAGTCAAGGCCTGTGTAGGTCAAGTATTTAGATCTGGATTTTCTGTAGCTCTTTTATTGCATTTGCTTATGGAGTAGCTGACGTTGTTGTTGGAGAGTTTCTGACCGTATCGACTTAACTGTTATTCTTGGGAAAGAAAGACTGAAAGCAAAATTATGGAATATCCCAGGTTTGCGTGGTCACTGAAAGCAAGCATCCTAGTGTGAAGGCAAACTGCAGAATAATCCCTTTTATAAACCAATCAAAAACCCATTTTACAACAGTTTTCTCTTGACTACTGTTATTTGGGACACTGTCCTAGAACCTCACTTCTGGTTAGAAATCTTTCGCTGATTCCTGCTTGAAACATAAGCATGTTTTTTTTCACAGAAAGAGTGGTCAGGCATTGGAACAGGCTGCTCAGGGAGGTGGTTGAGTCACCATCCCTGGATGTGTTTAAGGGACGTTTAGATGTGGTACTGAGGGATATGGTGTAGGGGAGGACTTTGTAGAGTAGGGTAGATGGTTGGACTCGATGATCCCAAGGGTCTCTTCCAACCTGAATGATTCTATGATTCTATGGGCTATCTCTTGAGCCACTGTGTCCTTTTGGTTAAAAGGGTCCTCTCCCTCCCTAGTATTTACCATGATTTATGGATAGACAGCAATGACATCCCCCCCATATAACATTACTGACTAGCCTCAGGTGCAGGATTACACACCAAACTCACCCCAGCATTATTGGAAACATATTCCCTTACAAGAGAAAATAATGTAGCCCTATAATTTGGAACTGCGTGTTAAAGGATTTGAAGTGGTAAAACTTCCAGTGTTGATAAAGCCCATGTTTATTTCATTCTTCTAATCAGAAGTGATGAGTCATTCTTCTGTGCAAACCCAGTCCTGTGGCCTGTCAGCAGCTTCTAGGAGAGAATAATTTCTGAAGAAATATAGTCACTTCTATAGTGCTGCTCGTCTCGACGAATCCAAACGCAGTTGGCGAAAAGATGTTTAAACCAGATAGGAAGATCTCTTGTCCGCTCCTGAAGTGAAGCTCTGTCTCTGTGGTGGGATACGGTGGTTTCTTAGCAGAGCATTTTATTACCACCAGGAGAACAAATGAGGTGAAGATCAAATTTACTTAAAACTGCAGGGTAGACTTAGGTGTTTTGGAGGAGATACTGGGCCGGCTGGCCTACCTACTGCTGCATTGAGGCCTGTGAGGTTCCCTCTTCCTTTTTGTTGTCATTTTTGTCTGTTAACTTTGTAGCTTCCTCAGTCATGTCTGTCATCCCTGGTGGAGCAGGAAAAAGCCTTAATGGTAGTGTTGGGTCTGCTTTCTTTTCCTTGTGATTAATTTAGGCTTTTTGATTAAATGACAGCTTTCACCGCTTTCAGCAGTCACTCTCTGACAAGGCAATTTATAGATGCATTGGCATTATATGATTAGGACAAGCACAGTAAATAACAAATGAGAGTGATTTATTTTGAAATTCAAGCAGATCCTCCTCCAAAATTCAGTGTTCATGCTGTTTTCATACACAGAAATATATTTTGTTTGCTGAGCAATCTAATACTCAGTGCACCTTTCAAGGATAACTACTGCCACGCAATGATGAACTGAAAAGACAATATATTTAATAGCACTGTGAAATTCGGTCTGTATTTCTGCAAAATCTGAGTTAACTAGATAAAAAACAGGAAAAGTTAGAGTTCAAACAGCTCTTTTGGTGTTTCCATCTTGTGCCAAATCAGCTGATAATTAAATGTCATGCTCTGGTTAATCAACAGCAGTTAATCTCCAGCTACCAATGTAACTATCTCAAACTCAGGGCTTACAGCCTCTCACTGGGTGTCCTAACCCAACTGTGCAGAGACAGACAAGTACTAGTGATTGACACAGCTGTTGGAATTGATTAGGCAATTTCTGGAAGAATTTCACTTCTAAAAAGTAATTTCAGCAAACTTGAAATGCTGGAAAGATGTGTGTTAACTTAAATAAATAAAAACCAACGAAATCAGAGGCAGAACATTCTGATATTTTATTTCCAGATTTTTGGAGCAGAATATTTTGATTTTTCATTTTGAAATGCTTATTTTGTTTTCAACAGCTATGTTGATGTTATACAACATAAAAAGACAAAAGGGGAATGAAAGGTTTTAATTGCTCTGAAGAGAAAATTATTTGTTCAAGAGTTTTGGGGTTCCTTGCTTCTGTTGGGCAGGTGGTTGAATGTTATGGACTAGGATGTTTCTGGGAGCTGCAGATAACACCACCGCTAGCTGCAGTGTGATCATGTACAGTCCCACGGGGACAAGCTGAAGGATAACCAAGACGAGCAAGGAAGTTTCTGAGGTTATGGGATGCTACAGTCACTTACAAAACCATATTTGGATGTGATACCTCCTCTGGAGAGGCAGTAATATGAAACACAGAGGTTTCAGGGCAGTAAATGTTGATAGGTATATTTTCAACCAAATGTTAAGGAGAAGGAAGGAAAAAAAAAGAGTCACTTCAGTAGTGGATGTCGTAGGTGAACGTAACAGAGCACGATCAGTGAAGTGTCATATACTGGTGCCCGATAATGGACTAGTTGCAGCTCCTGATACTCTCTAGAAGCTGCTGCTTTAGCTCTCAAACTCTAGCAGCCCAGGACAAATAATAAGATATAGAAGCTGAGGAAGTTCTCAAGACTAAAACCAAAATATTCTTTCCTAGCTTATTAGCTTCTCAGTGAATATTTTGAGTAGATCCTGTCCTTACTGAAGCAACTCTGTCAAAGCTATGATTTCTTTGTACTCTGATACTCATTTTATTTTAGAGCATGTTAGAGCAGTGTGTAGTTCTTACTTGATAGTCTCATTTACTCATTGATAGTCTCATATGATAGTCTCATACTGCTCATTGTAGTTCTCATTTGATAGTTAGAAGAACAAATCTTAAGTCGTCTTATGCCTGATGAGAGACTCCTGGAGGGGTTTCATTTCTGTTCTGAGTTTTGTTTTGCACATGTTGTACCAATTGCCTTCATTTTGAAAAAGCCTGTTCGGTCTATTAGTCTTCTATTGGTTTGTTTGTCTCAGGCTTTTGAGTGTGAGATAAACAAGTAGGTTTCCTTATTTAATTTGATAAACGGGTGTGCATTTAAATAGGGACTTGAATAGAAATAAAATACTAATGGAAGACTACTACCAATCAAAAAATAGGAGGGGTTTGGTTTTTATTAAAGTATGGTAATAGACATCACACTCAGATGGCTGCATGTGTTTGCAGACATCTAGAAAGGTCACCCAAGCTGTCATGTGTGGATGCAGGGTTCTGTGATTCCAATGCATTTATGCTGATTCATTAATTAGATTAGCAGGGCACTCAAGGAATTTCACAAAGAAATTAAGGATAAATTATTCTTAAAAGCATTGTTTTCCTCCTAGACAGTTCCAGCTGATACAAGATTATCTCTCAGACCAAGTAACATGTTCAAAACATCTTTAGACCCCTCCTTGCTCAATCTTGTTAATAATCCACCCTTTATTTGCAGCCACAGAACTGGGCAGCAGAATTAATTTTCTTGTTACAGGGAAGTGCATGGTGCACCCAGGAATTAAATGGATACGTGTCATTTCTATTGATTGAGAAATAGTACTTTGTATGCACTGGGGTGGGAAGTCATGGTATGGAAGATTACAGTTCACTGTCAGATTTAACTTTGATTCATTGAAGGGGAAGGAAAGGAAAAAAACTTTGCCAAGTTAAAAAGTGACTCTGTTAGGTGAGATTGAGGGATAAATAACCTAAATCACAGATGTCAGGATTCAGTAATGCCTTTAAGGATGAAATACCATGAATGTAGCTGGCTTTCCCAGAGTTTAAATGCAAGGGATAGTGTTGAAATCTGTCTCTTTTTTGTGACTTCATATTTTGTATGCGGACCTTTTAACCATTAAACATAAATTCCTGCCCAAAGTTCCCTGCCAGACTGGGTGATTTCTGGGGAAGATCTATGTAGAGGATTCTCTGCGGTATGCAGGGAAGGGACGAGCCCACCCACTGCCAGCAGTCAGCGATGCCCTGCAGTGTTCTCGCAGCTTCTGACTCAACAGCTCAGCCAGATAATCCTTCCTCCCTGCTGATGTGAGGCTGTACCTAGGCTCAGAGCTGGGGCTGGAGCTCAGCTAGACTGCCTGTCTCCAGGAATGCTTTTTCTTTTAGCACACACTTCACCGAACAACTCTGTGTGCTCTAAGATGCTTTGCAGACCCAACGTGCTGACCCTCAGGTTAGCCATGATGGCCAAAAGCCAAGCGATCCCTCCAGTTCTTCCTGGTGGGCTGCAGTCCTTTTCAAAGAGCTGGCATAGCCCTTCTGCTTCGAAATGTAAACCCCTCTAGGTTAAGCATATGTTTATTCAAGTTCTCAAGAAGCTGTGAGTTGAAGGATGCATTTTTGTCCTGGATTCTGTCTGCCTGTCTTCAGGGTTTTGCTTCTATGCCACTGCTGTTGCTGTATGTGTTGGTTAGAGGCACTCAGACACTGGGACATCCGTGCTTGAGCAGAGAGTGTGGGTGTATTGACAGAAGTACCAGGAGGTACTATACATGCTAAATCCCAAGAGGCTGGAACTAAAACAAAATTGCTGCATGAGAGCAAATGAGTTGAAACGGGTCTGCTTTCCAGAAGGGTGTGCTACTTACAGAGCAGGCTTAAGGATTTCTTTTTAACTCTTTTCACATTTCTCATTCCAATGTGCCTTTTCCCTTTGTGAAGCGAGGGATTAGTTGCAATTGTAAACATTCAGTTTATAGTGGGCATAAATCACAATCAAATTCATGGGTTTAAAAATCTGTGTGCTTGTGGAGTTCTGGCTACATTGTTAGCAGTTAATTCTTTCCCCTTTAATATATAAGCACTCCTCCAAATTTAGACAGGCCAGAAAATAAAATAAGGACATATATAAATCTGTACCTTTTGATCCAAGTTCCTTTTCGCCTTTGGGACTGACTTTTTAAAGTCAAATTAGCAGGTAGTTGCAAAAACTGTGCAGAATGTCAGTGGATGAACACGCTTGCGGAGCAATGCGTGAATACGTTCAAGTGCATATTTGACCGAGAAAGGGGCTATAACTGTCTCTCCAGATATTAGTTAGGTGTAAACAAGTGACAGTTTCTGCACACGTGAACTGAAAGTGTTTACAGATAGTGGAAAATGTGGATTTTCTGGAGGCTATTAGGAAATGTGATCTCGGATACCTTGCTAAAATGGCATCATCTCTTGAGTTTACGTCTTCTGTCTCTATGAAAGCTTAGTAAGAATTGACTTCAGATTTCTGGATCTTTTTGCCTCTGCTTAGGAGGCTGTATTGAAAATCTTTTTCTCTGTTGTCCTCTGTATTGAAGTATCCTTGAGTATTACAGTGTCAGTCACAGCAAGGGGGCTTTGCACCTCCCCAGCTCCTGAGGAAAAGCAGGTCCCAGAGCAGGAGTGTGCAGGCGAGAACAGAGCAGAGGCAAAATTTGCCTTGGTTCCTTGATGAGAGGGCTGATCCAAGAGCCCAAATAAGTTCTTACTCTTGGTTTCAGCCCCTTCATCATTAATTCATAATCCTGTGCACCTCATTTTTCCCTACCAGTGGCTAGTTTTAAAATACTCTGTCATTTAAGAAAAGAGCCTGGGTGCTTGGGAAGATACTTTCCTACTCTAGCTCTGGTGCAGGCTTCCTAGGGCAGGTTGCAATTGAAATTCTAATGGGGAAACTGAAGGGACTCAAGTTATGTTGGAAGTTTACCATTGCTGCCTTCTTCTGGCGCAGTTTTTATACACATTGTGTTTCTTAAATTTGAGAACTGACTTGGGCCCAGTATGTGCCGGTAGCAATTTCTCCAAAGTCATTAGGAATTAATGGTTCTCAGTAACTAACATTCAGTCCCTGTTTTGCTGATGCTTTGTACTGTATTTGAAGAGGAACGGCGTTGGGTAGCATTTGCATGTAAAAATAAAAGGATTAAAAGTTGTATTGTGTGGGTTCTATACAGTCCCTGCTCAAGATCAGATCTTCTGATTCATAAGTGGAGAAATGTGTGTGTTTTTCTGACATAACAGCCAGTTCTGAAAATGTGATCTGAGAGCCAACCTGGGCTCTTCTTGGTTCAAGTAGAACGTATTGTTCTGAGGCACAATTAGACCTTGATTAACAGTTTTATTGCTAGTGCTTAAACGCAGAGGAAAGCAGTTTCTTTTCAGGATGCAAACAAATGCCCTTCTCCATTGTATTTTGACAAAAGTATTTAATTCAGAGTCATCTGATATTTTTTAAAGTATTATTTTTTTTTTACTGTACTTCAGTTTTAGGCAGCTGTTTTTTCAAAGTACTTAGCTTTTCCGACTAGTCTGAGGTACGGAGTAAGATGCTCTGCATCTTACTGCTGTCACTGAAGACCTGATCACCTACAGCTTTATTAATGTCAAATGAGATTTGTAAGTGCTTAGGGACCTTGTAATCAGGTCAGGGATATTTCTTTTTCTATTTTCTACCTGAGGTGGTAGGTAGACTTGAACAAGCTTTCGCTGTTGTGGTCTTTAATTAGACAGATTTCCTACCATGGCTAGAAGTGGTCTAACCACCAAAGCCTCAGGACCTGGGGCTTAGTTTTAGGACCTAGATGCAGGTTGCAGCCTTCCTCCCTATCTAAGGAGCAGTTTGCCTCCTCCCCTCACGTGGCAACAGCGTATTCCCATAAGAGAAAATGCTTCTCTGAGTTGCTGGGCCTGCTTATGCCTACAGCCATCGCCTGGCTTTTTAGATTGGTGCAAAAGGAGGTAATCTGTAATTTGGGTAGCCAGCTGCATTCAATCACAGCTGAATGGTGGTTTTGAGAGTTATGCTGCATAAGCTGCTGTGAGATTTCATAAAGTCTGCGGGCAACTCAGTGGAAAATATGTTTTTTTATTATTTTTTTTAATACCTCTAGGTGGGTTTGGCTCTGTGTGTTGGCACTCTTAAACAGAGCACATAGTAGTTTATTGCCCATCAGGAAATGAACAGGTGCCATTCTAGGTTGATACATATATCCAGGGAGAGCTCTGACATGGTTTACTACCAAAATAATATCGAAAGCTGATGTAAGTTGGCTGGTGTGATATATAGGAACAAACGTTGCCCAAGAGAGCTGTGTAGGAAGACTGCCTTACAATGAGGAGACTCCTTTTCATTCTTGCTCTTGGTGAGAAACACCACCCTATAGTCACGTCATGCGCAGTAGTTTCCTTTTTTCTTCTTGCCACAGCACTTTCCAGTGAGGAATGCTTTGAGCAAGCAGATATAGGTGCACATGGGACATACGGGAGTCTAACAGTAATGTCTGTAGAAATGAAAGTGCTATTTTAGCACCAACAAAACAGGTTCAAATGTGAGTAGTTATAGGTTAAGGATTTCAATGGTAAAAGTACATCTTCATGTATTTTTCTTCACTCATATCTTCAACAAATCTGTTGGGCATTTCAGATTGGTTTATAACTTTATAAAGGTCAGCAGCTTTACTGAAAGCCAATAAGCCACATCTTGCCAGAACCATCTTTCTTGACTTCTGTGCAATCAAAATATAAGCTTTATGCCCACATGGATTTTTAAACTGCTGCATGCATATGGAATGATTTTAAAAGGTCTCCTACAGAGTTTTTGATATTTGTTTGTGTTTTGTTTATATTGCCAGTAGTAGCTGACTAAAGATGTATTGGTGTCTTCTGAGGAGGCTTGTCCTTTATGCACATATGTATTTATGCATGCATAACAATATACTTTTGTATTATTTTATAACTCTTAGGCTAGTTATGCTGCTTCATGTTCACACCCAGCCTTGGTCTAAAAGCATTAAAAATTATCGCTTACTATAATTCTCCAAACTTTGAATATAAGCATTGAATAATACTCTTAATAGATGTTTTTAAAGTGATTTAAAAATTGTGACTTTCTCTTCTTCGTAGTGCAAAAAACCCCATCAACTTGTATAATCCAAAGAAAATCCAAATTCAGTTACCAAATCAGTGGCTCTAACCTCAGCTTCAATATGCTGCATGCAGTTTGTCTCAGTAAGAGATTGTTTTGCAGATGGAAATGATTAGCAATAAAATGTATTGTAATAAAGAAGCGTGCTAAGGTTACATAAGTTCAAAAATACACAGTAAAAACAGACTGTCATTTGCCTTCTCATACAGCTGGCCCAATTAAAAATGCTTGTTGTGCTGCATCACATGAGCAGCCATCCTCTCTGTTCTCTCCACTTCTTTTCTTCAGTCTCCTTCCCCTTCCACTCCTTCTCTTCTCTTGACCTATCAGTTCTTCCCAATTAATATTTGCGTGTCCCATCTTAGCCTCTGCTCTTCTATTCCTACAGGAAACACTATATTCCTTCTCTGTGGTTCTCTGAGAAGGAGAGTAAAGAAAAGACAAATGCCTGGTATGATCCACCCCAAAGTGCAACTCATGCAGATTAAGGGAGCAGTGCTGTTGTATGGAGCTGGAAATATGTGTATGTTGATGTGGTAACAACCATGAAGGTTCCGCTTTGCATTTCCTCCAGGAATGTCCAGACAGCAAGTGAATAGGTGCAGAGGGCAGGCTCAGTTAATGTCAAATCATACTTTTCCCTTCCTGCCCAAGATGTAGGAAATAACTTTTCTCCCATAGCAGGAAAAAGGCAGAGGCAGATGCTGGAGCTAAGGAAGATCTCTTTTGCCTGGCAGTGCAGTAGCAGCTGTTTCCTTATCCTCTGTTCAGGACCGTTGCTGTGGAAGAGTATAAATGCACCACGAGCACTGTATTGCATTACAGTAAGCCTGGAAGGGCTATTTTGAATTGGGTCGCATTAGTGAAGGACATAAAAGTCTGTGTGAAGCTCGTTAAAGAAGTTTGTAGTTAATGAAAAGGATCAGACCACTGAGGAGGGAGAAGGTGTAAGAAAATATGTTTAGATTGCCTTCCCCTAGCTTGCTTCATCAAGTGTGATTTTGTGACTAGCCTCTGTCTTGTTAATGATGTACAATAACAACCGTTCAGAAGAAAAAGATGAGCTAGCTTTCTCATTCAGGGAAGCATGAATAAGATAAACACCAGAGCTTCTCTGTGGAATCATTGTGCTTTGTTTTTAAAATCACAACTGGCACCAGGTGGGACATAAGGAAATAACTGTCCACTATCTTTTCCTATACATGAATTGCAGAAGATGAAGGATTATGTGAAATTAGCAAGTGATAGGATGGGTTCAAAGAAGTCAAAGGAACTTGGCTTTTAATGTGTGCTGGGATTGACGTGTGGAGCTCCTTCATGCAGGGTCTTGGGGATATTGAGAGCACACAGAGGTTGAAGAAGAGACCTGGCTCATTCACAGAACAGAAAGCCACCAAAGGTCATTAGGTGCAAAGAAAAAGTCATTAGGACTTTTGGCTCAGTCCCTCAACCAAGACTGCAGTGCTGTAAGAAGAGCTCTGCAGAAGGACCACTGGAGGCTTGCCTTCATCCTGGACGTTAGCTGAGCAGCTGTTGTTGGCCACTGGGAGAGCCAGGGTAAGGGTCCAGGCAGATCTTTCATGTGGCAGCTAACTAATGTGTCTCTTTTTGTTTTAAGTGACTCTGATTTTTCTGACCCGCCTTTGATGATTTACCCACCTTTGTACAGTCGTGGATACAAATTTCCACACAGTTTAGGCTTTTTATCTCACAAGATTGTTGGAGAATGAGAAGATATGACTCTGTGGCTGTTCTCCCTTGTCCTGATTCTCTCCCTTTCTCATTGCGTGTCTGGTTCTACCTTGTGGTCTTCAACATTCAGGATGCAATTAAGCTGCCTGACCTTGGGCATGTTGTGCCACTGAGGTACCCAGAGTATCCTGCCTAGCCTCCAGCACAGCTTGGTCAGATCTGCCAGCCCAACGCGAGTGCCTCAGAAAATTAAAGTTTTTCAAAATGTCTCTGTTCAGAAAAATGAAACCTATCCTTAAAACACATCTGTTTTTCTTTAGCAGTGTTTAGTGCATCTGCATTGCCTGTATGCTTTGAATCTGTATTTCCTTCTTTCCTTAATGTCTTTCTCTGTCCTTTTCTTTTATTCTCCATATCCCTACCTTTTATGCTTTGCCCTCCCTTCCTAGTTTTTCCTTAATTTGCCTGTTTTTCTGATTTTTCTCCTCTTTTTACTTACTATCAATGTCACCTTCTCTTCGTTCCCTTTCCCTTCCCCACTTTGTTAATGTGGTTGCTCTCCTGTCGTTGTCATCTTTCCATCAGAAAAGCATTTTGGAGTATGAGGCACCTTGGGTTTGTGTGCTGAAATGAGCGTGGGGATTGTACAGTGAGCTGTATATGCATGTGTGTGACCAGAAACTGTTGGCAGACTGACACCTCCCAAGGAGGAGCTAAATTGCAGAACAAAAGAAAATCACTTCAGCTTTAACCCATGACTTTGGGCTTCTCACATGCCCACTGGCTAAGCTGCAATTGGGATAATTCATTAATGAAATCATCCTCCAATAATAGCTGTTTGTATCGAATCAACTGCATCTCTCTACCTCTTCCTTCCGTCTGCCTTTTGTTTAGGGTATGACTCAAACTCTCTAGTGCTGGGGCTTTTCTGTGTACCTAACCAAATGTATAGGCTCTGTTACATGGTCGAATGTCTCTTCAGCCCTACAGCAAGCAAGGTCTGGGCAGCCTGGTCCTTAAGCTTCCTATGAGGCATCCCATTCAGCAGCCTTCCAATATCTGAAGGGGGCCTACAGGAGAGCTGGTGAGGGACTCTTTGTCAGGAAGTGGAGTGACAGGACAAGGGGTAATGGTTTAAAATTGGAAGAGGGGAGATTTAGATTAGATACCAGAAAGAAATTTTTTCCTGTGAGGATGGTGAGACACTGGAACAGGTTGCCCAGAGAAGCTGTGGATGCCCCATCCCTGGAGGTGTTCAAGGCCAGGCTGGATGGGGCTTTGAGCAACCTGGTCTGGTGGGAGGTGTCCCTGCCCAGGGCAGGGGGGTTGGAACTTGATGATCTTTGAGGTCCCTTCCAACTTTAACCATTCTATGATCCCCAGCAGCCACCCCTTCCTCTCTCACTTCTCTCCCCTGCCTCCTCGACCCCGAGAACTACAATAGCAAAGCAGTTTCAAATCCACATCACCGAGGAATGGGTTAAAATATTGAACTACAAGAGTGAGCCTGTGAGTGTGTGTGTGTAATCCCTCCACAGCCACCCACTGCCTCAGCCCCAAAGGGAAAGTCTTAGATTGCCTTATATGGGGATCTTCTTTTCAGAGGAAAGTGGTCAGAAAGTGAAGGGTGTCTGTGTTCAGTCTCTGTGTGTGCACACTGCTGTCACCTACTGCACTACGGCTCCGTGGAGCTCAGGATAGACTTTCTCCAAGGTGGTGGTGGGGGGAGGGTGGTGTCAGGACAGCTCAAATAGTACTGCTTTTAGTAGTACAGTGCAGTGACAAAGAAACCTGGTGGGTATCATCTTTACTTTTGCAGATAATTTTTTTTTTTCAAGATTGGTAGATGACTTCCCTGTTTGAATACGGTGCTGTTACACAATTTCTGCTCCAGCAATACTGCCCAAAATTATTCTTATATTTTTCTCTTTGTATTTTTTTTCTCTTATTACTTTCCAGGAATGGGCATGCATGTGCTTAAGAACACCCAGACATACACTCAGCTCTGTAAAGCTGGCCTGCACGTTAGCTCAAGGATATCTGAACGTGCAGGGGGCTTGGGATGATTATTTAAATTTCCTTATATGGGGATCTTTGTAAGTGTAGTTTTATGGTGATTCATGTTTTGGCCGAAGCTTGGCCTTGAGCCTTTTTCAGCTTTTTCATTAAAAAGCCTGCTGCATTTAGTTGGTACAACTATCAGATGAAAAGTGATACTTTGCATTTTTCCCCGTCCTGCCTGCCTCGACCTGTGCTGGTGGGGACCAGCTGCTGGACCTCTCCTGGTAGGGAGGAGAGACACAAAAGCAAGCCAGGACATGGGGGTGGCTGGTGAGTGTGTTTAGGACTTTGGGTCAGAGACCTCCCCGGTCATTTCCCCAGTGTCCTTCCACAGAGTGACAAAGATAGTGGCTTCCATCATCCCCACCTGTGAGTCAGAGCCCACAGTTTCTTTGATTTCAGTGTTGTACCCAGGGGGAGAGGGGTTGCGTGCTCCACACACAGGCTCATCTCAGAGCTACAGCCACCCTCAGCTCTCTCTCTCTCATGACTCTGCTCCCTCTTCTGCCCGGGGTGGCCCTGGGGTGCATTCTGGCAGACAGCCACAAGCCAAGTTTGGCTTATCCCACTCGGGTCTGTGCTGGAGGGAGGTTTCTCTGGCTCCACTTTTTCAGCGTGTTCCTCTGGCTGTGCATTCTCAGTGCATTTCACCTTGGATTAGCTGCATGGAGTAAAAGCAGCGATGCGGTTTGCCCTAGGGGCTCAGTGTGGCAGCTCCCTGGCCCCATGGCATTGGTATATATTGTTGACAATACGCATGCTGAGTAGGGGAAACTGAGGATGAGCACAAGATAAGAAGGAATCAAAAAAGAGCTGGCAAACTGTGTGGCACACCCATTGCCACCCCTGGCCTCTGGGGTGTTAATGACTCCAATAGTTCAGATGCTGCTTTTTCTGCTTGTTTGTCTTCTGCAATAGATGTAAACAGTGCTGCTCCCTCCACCCCCCCATCCTTTCAGCTTCCCTGTAAAAAGTGCTAAATTGAAGGAAATGGCAGGTTTTGCAGAGACCAGAAAACCTTTATGCTCAAGGCCAGAGCTCCTTTCCCTGGGAGACCTCACTTCTCAAACCATGAGGAGTGCCTCTGGGGAAACTTGGGCACAGACTTGAATATAACAAGTTCCATCTAAACATGAGAAGGAACCTCTTTCCTGTGAGGGTGGCAGGACACTGGAGCAGGCTGCCCAGAGAGGTGGTGGAATCTCTGTCTCTGGAGACATTCAAAACCTGCCTAGAAAAGTTCCTGTGCAACCTGCTCTGGGTGGACCTGCGTTCGCAGGGGCGCTGGACTCGACGATCTCCAGAGGTCCCTTCCAACCCCACATTATTCTGTGATTCTGTGAAATTGCAGCGTGGTTAGGTCAGCAGCTGGTGCGACTACACTTTCCCTTGTAATATGAGTCTTGTGCCTGGAGAGGAGGGCCAGGGAGCCATGTCTGCCTATGTGTGTCCCCATCTCTCAGGTGTGAAGGAGAGGCACTGTGCCCACACTGGTGTTTTGACTGGAGAAGCCACCACATAAAGCCTCATCTTGTGGAAATGCATATGCGGCACTGTGAGCTGGCAGTCACAGAGTCACTGTGCCAGGCATCCACCAGCAATACAAGCAATATCACTTTACCTTTAGAAGCTCAGTCACTTAAGTTTTATTTCCCATGTGATTTACAATTGGATGCCATCTACCCTTACCCCTCTTTCCTTAGGATTCTGCATTAATTTTCCGCTGCCTTAAGCTGCTGTGACTTCAGGAGTGTGGAGCAGGGTACCTGCATAGCATCGTGTTTGCCCTGGAAACTTAAACACTGCACAAGAGCTGCAGGCAAGGACAAAGTGATCCAGTGGGATCCAGCTGCTGCCCTTCGTTGCTATCAGGGAGCAGTGACTTTTAGCTGGTGCTTTGCGTTTCCATTGGTGATGCAATTGCTTCATCCCTTTAGAAGGACTTGAATTAATTTCTGAGGGATTGGACTCTTCTCATCAGCCTGCCTGTGATCCCTGACAGTACTAATACTGCAAAACCAGACTTGATTAATCATTAGGCTTTTAAAGAAGATTTCCACGTCTAGCTGCCTGGATTATCTGCAGCTGTTGCCTACACTGGTAGGAGAACCTTTAGCAGGATGGGACATGGTTGATGTTTAGCTGCACATACAAGCATGTTATCTCTATGAGAATAAGGTTTGGGAAGTGCTTTTTAGCTACGCTGAGTCTGTTTTCACTAGTACAAAGTAGAAATGACCTCATTTTAGGTCAGAAAGGTCTGTGTTCAATTCCCCAGCAGGTATCAAAATCACCCAAATATTTTCAATACCTGAATGAGAACATGCTTCATGGATTCAAGCTTGATCATGCGTAACAGGTACAATTCTATTACTTTTGACCCTTTGAGCTATAAAGGTCCCATTCATTTGAAAGGTGCTGTTATTTCTTCTAATATAAAAATGTTTGAACTTCAGTTATGACATTGCATTAATACAGCTAAATGTGTCTGCTCCCCCGTGTGACTCGTTTGGAGCTGAACATCTTTCATTTTCTGTGATTTTTAGCATGCTTCTTAGTACCTCTTATAGCTTAGATTTACCTAAAGTACATTTCTTTTAGAGAGAACGAGCTTTTAGTCATGACATGAGGAGATACACGTCCCATTGATTTAAGAAGGGAATCCAGAGTGGCCAGCATCTCGAGATACCCCTGGGATCAATTCTTGGCTTCGTCACTGTCTAGTTCTGCACTCTGAGGAAGTCATTTAAGCTGCCATTGCTTGTGCGTGTTTTTGTCTCTGATTCCTTGTGGTTTATATCCTTCAGATATGAAACAGATATATCTGAGTTCTCCTTCCTTGTCTCTTTGCCAAAGTTTGCATATTTAGCTTTTTCTTAGTCTTTCCTTTTAAATTGGTTACACGGAGTTTAGATGCAGTGATGTCAAACAGTATCCAATAAGCAATGTATAATATTTTTATAATTTGTAGGACCTCTTTAGCAAGAGAAGACAAATTAACTTTCACCATCTTTGTGAGCTAGAAAATCTCATTCTAATGTTTTGTTTCAAATAAGATATTCTGAGAAGTCAGTGTAAGAAAAAAACTTAGTAAATCATGCAACTTCTCTGGCTCTCGGTATGGAATATTTTCCCTACAGAGCACTTTCAATTATTTGTCCAAAATCCTCCTAAATACCCAAAGCAATGGATCTTCTGAACTTTGTTGGAAGGCTGCTTGATATCATACCAGAACTACTTGTAAAGACAAATTGAAGTTTCAGTGCAAGTTTATCTTTTCTTAATTTAATGTCGTTACTCATAGGTTTACTACTTCTTGCACAACCCAAAATTCCTCTCCTTTCTTGGTGTTTACAGCCTTCAAGTATTTGTCATTTCTTGTTATATTCTTTTTCTTCATTGTCTCTGAGCCAAGGTCTGTGTATTTCATTTTCTTAGTGTCTCCTTTTAAATCAGCCCCCAGATGTTCTTATTTCTCCTCTGCTTCTGCTTTAGCTACATTTTTGTTTTAGTTAATGAGATGTCTCAAAGTGAATGAAATATCCCTGAGTGTTCTAGAAATAGGGACTGAGTCTCCCTGTTCTCTGGTGTGCTGGCCTCAAATGCAAAACCATTTTAGTGCATGGGATTGTGAGAAGGTCAAAAGATCCCTCAACCAATGCGGGAATTCCCAGTTATCCTATTTATTACAGGATTTTCCACATATATAAAATACCTTTAGTACTAAGGAACTCGACATAAGTTTTCCTCTGTTTCTGGGGAAGCCAGCACTTGCAGCTTGCAAAGGCTGCTAATGTACCTGTGCAAATAAATTGGGCATGCAGAGCAAATCTGGTGTGTTGAATTTAGTGTGGAGGCTCGTCTTAACTCTGTCACCTGCCGTGTCAACGCAGTTAGACTTGCTGTCTGCAGTGTCTGCCTACAGTTGTAGAGATGTTTAATCACAGTTCTGTCGTGGGCTACCAAAATCCTTATCCTCAGCTATGCTGGGGTTACTTTGCAGGTCTTGAGCCCTGAAGCTATTTTTCAAGGTTATTAGAGGGACAGTGACATTTTTGCAAGGTATGTGGAAGAGAACCTGGCAGTGACATTTTTGCACTGTTGCAATCCACAGCACCAGGTATGATCCTCACAGTCAGCCTGTGACAGTGGCTAATACCTCTGTATAGAGCTGTTTCAGTCTCATGTTTCCAGTTGTGGTCTCAGCCTT
The DNA here is from genome assembly GCF_001431845.1 of Calidris pugnax. Taxonomy (NCBI): domain Eukaryota; kingdom Metazoa; phylum Chordata; class Aves; order Charadriiformes; family Scolopacidae; genus Calidris; species Calidris pugnax. The sequence continues at coordinate 4,554,511 of NW_015090800.1, read as the reverse complement.
TAAATCTACCTTTTTTTCCCCTTTCTATGCTTTCTGATCTTGCTAATGTTTTAAATAATTTTTTTTAGTTTGTAACAGTGTCATTCTTTATTAATGGACACTTTTTTTTTTCTGGAACACTGATGATGATCAGGCAAATAGTGGACTAACATATTTCCTTACAATATTCCAGTAAGCTAAGTGTGCAAATGTGATGTAGTGCCCAAAACTGGATTTTGTTTACTGCCATTCAATCTGTTTTTGCTTTGGATGATTTTGTTCCCAATGAGATTGAAGTGAATTAATTTTGTGAGTAATATTTCCTGTGATGCTCTGTCAAATGCTTGTAGTTCAGATACATCGTGTATACTATGTTCCCTACAGCCACTAATTTTACAATTCTGTAAGAGATACTCAGGTTTTTCTGGCAGTCTTTATTCTTTAGAAACTAGAGCAGCTGAAAAAGTTGTGCTATTATTCTATAGATTAGAGCTGACTGACTACGGTCTGCAAACCCCAGTTTTGTGTTTCATGTGGTCTGCAAAGAATTGTCTGGTCACAAAGTGCAGTCTCTTTCCCTAGACGCTAAATTTCGTTACAGGGAGTTAGAGTACATTAAACACATTTCTTAATAATAGTCATGTATATAAGCCATTCTATTTGCTACAGGACTGTGATCACCAATAAAAGGGAAAGTAATCTGTATAATAGCAAGAGGAAAGGGTGTTGTGTCTTAATTATCTTGCATTAAACTGTTGACCTCCCTGCAGAACAGAATATATGCTCTGGTAAGAAAGCTCAGCATCTCTTTTGGCCTTTGAAGATGTTCACAGGGAGCTACAAAGGACTTCTCTCCACCTTTCATACCCACTGCTTTTGCTGGGAGTCATTGCAGTTCCAATCCTCTTATGCATAGAGGAACTTCTCCGTCTGTGCGTTGCCAGGCTTATGTGTTCTTGGGGGACTAGAGAGCAGAGAAAACTGTAACACAGACCACTGTAGTGGCCTCCTGCTAGTTGGTCTGGAGATACCTCCCTCCTTGAGTTCTCCTTGCAGCGTGTTGCCTGTTGTTCCCTGGTGAGATGCAGTCCTTGTCCTTGTGATTGTTGTTTCCTCTTATTTTAGACTTCCTGTTTTGATCTGTTCCAGTTTGTTTCCATACAGAATAAAACAGCGTAATCATCAGTGCAGCTACACAACTTGTGCTTTATAGGTGTCTAAGCACATTGCACACTCAGAGTTTCTTGCATTCCTGTGTTTTCCTGCCCTGCTGAGCAACCTCTGTTACTTGCCCATCTCTTTTCAGTTCTGCGACTTTGTTCTGTTCTTCCCATGGGCTCTGTGCATCTTTCTGTGCCTTTTCTACCTATGCCTGTAGTTTTCTGCCCTTGGTTTCCCTCAGACCCCAGGTTTTTCCTTTAGTGTCTGTGTGCCAGGACTCCAGGCATTCCTTCCCTCTGTGCAGGGGCCCACAAATAATTTCTTCCCATCTCATGGCCTCCATTCGTCAGCATGGAGAGGACCTTTTATCCTCCCAAATACTTACTTGCCTCGTACAATCTTCCTTTTTCACCTTGATCCTTTTTTATCATGGAGACAAGAGTGAAGCCTTGTGTAGAGCCAGTGTTATGATCTCTAGATGGGAGACAGGTAAAGGGAAAGAAATATTCATTCTGGTGGTTCTATGTTTTTCTGACCTGGAGACAGTTCAGGCGCTAAGATGTGGGCACTCTTAAGATGTAGGTATTCTTCACTACCCATTTTTGGCTTTGACTCCTTCAGTTTTTCCCCAAGACCAATATATTTCTTCCAAAAATGCTTCCTGAAACTATGGAATCACGTTGCTCACTCCATCAAAAGTTCCTGTACTAAAGCAGGGCAACTTGAATATGAAATCTCTTGGTCCATTTTCTATCTTTTCCAGAAATAAATATGAGAAACTTCAAACATTGGGAGTTTTGCTTTCTCACCCTTTTCTACATGCTCTGCAACTTTTTGAATGTGTTTATTTCTCATTTTGACAAAGAACTTGCTCTTTAAATTATCACAGTACAGAGTATAAGTATATTTTTTCTCCCCGCCCCTCTTCCCAATATTCATACTTGTAGTAGATATTTCATTTCATTTCACCCAAGTGAGATGGGGGGTTTTGCAAAGGTCGAGGTCGGTCTCCTGCAAATGAACTTAATAAGATTTGTCTTTGTAATCCCTTATTTTCTCCATTAAATATCCTCACAAGAACAGTCAATGAAGCTCAGTGTTAATATTAGTTCTTTATATCTGTGTTTAGGACAAATATCAGTAAATTATTGACCCAGGAAAACTGTTGTAAATATAAATTTGCAAAAAAAGATCTTATACCATGATGATAAATTTGGGGACATGGAGAAAATCATTTTGTCTTGTCTGTATCTTTGTCTTCCATTAACACCAGTAACGCACAAAGTCTTTTACAAGTGAAGACAGATAAGATAGCCACATAAAGAATATCTTTATATGGCTCTGACCCAGTTAACTGTCCTTAGCTAGGAACCAGAATGCCTTTGTCTTATTTTTTGCTGGCCTGTGTTTTTCTGAGTAAATTTTTCACCTGCTGGTATCTCTAATTTTATATTATTGCTCCTGTTACTGCAATCCTAAGAGATTTATCTGGTGCACATTAGCGTCCTCTCCTGTTGAACTTTCAACCTCTGCCGAGTTCCCACTGATGGAAAGAGCCATCCTTCCCCCGGTTGCATTTGGCTAGCAGCTGCCCCATTTGCTTAAGCTCCATGATAGAAAGAAATTGTCCTCATTTGCTGTTTCTGCACTGGTGAGCCAGTTTCTCTAGTTATTTGTTTATACACCATTTTTACACTCTCCCCAACTTTCACTGTTTCGTGCACATATTTCACTGAATTTCACTGAATTTTCGAGTTGGAAGGGACCATAGAGATCATCTAGTCCAACTCCCCTGCTGAAGCAGCATTGCCTAGAGCTAGAGCATGTTACTCAGGAGCATCCAGGCGGGTCTTGAAAATCTCCAGAGAAGGGGACTCCACACCCTCCCTGGGCAGCCTGTTCCAGGGTCTGTCACCCTCACCGTGAAGAAGTTTCTCCTCATATTTGAGTGGAACCCTTTATGTTCCAACTTGTGCCCGTTGCCCCTCGTCCTCTCACTGGGAACCACTGAAAAGAGTCTGGTTCCCTCCTCCTTCAACCCTCCCTTGAGATACTTGTAGGCATTGATAAGGTCTCCCCTCAGCCTTCTCTTCTCCAGACTAAAGAGTCCCAGCTCTCTCAGTCTCTCCTCATAAGGGAGATGCTCCAATCCTTGAATCATCTTTGTTGCCCTTCGCTGGACTCTTTCACTGAGCTGTGGTGTGCAAGGAGTCAATTGAGTAGGGAGATATTGGATAGCTCTTCCAGCTGGCTGAAGCTGTGGAAAAGGATATTGTAGTGACAGGGGTGCAATGATAGGAGGAGGTCAGAAAGGGGGGCCTTTTGCGAGACAAGAGGGGGCAAAAGAGAAGCAGACCAGTAAGACAATCTCAAAACTGTAGTTACAAAAGAACCTTGATTTTGCGTATGCGCTACCTCATAAGATACTTGTGCCCCTGTACCAGCTGGTTTCCCATCATGCCAGTCAGGATTTGGGGAGGAGGGGCCAGCTCATGCTTTCCAAAGTGCACATTTCTGTGGTCAAGCAGCTGCTTGGCCTCTACTATATAAAGAATGATATGAAACCTTCTGACATCTGACATGGCAGAGTTGTCTCAGATTAATTGTGGAGGAGAAGGTCACACACTAGCTTCAGATCAGGCAAGAGGGGGTTAAAGAACTTGACTTGTGCAATGCCCTAGATCTGTTTGAACAGTCCTGAGAAAATTCCCTCTGTTACAAGATTGACTGCATTCACCCGGCCACCTTGGGACAGCAAAAGGAGAACAGCATGCCAGCATGTTCTGCCAGTGCAGCTGCTGGGGTCTGGTATCTCTTGTGAGGCCTGGCTTGGAGCATTCCCAGGATTAAATTGCTGGCACTCACTGCATTAGCAATGAGCCAGAGGAAAGTCCAGGTTGTCTCTGCTTTCTGCTGCTTTGGTTAGATCACCTGAGGTCCCTTCCTCCAGGCTACACCGTTTTGGTCTAAAGTTAGAGACTCCACATATTGCATTTTGCTGTCCTTGCACTTGGTTATTTTGTCCTTCCTTGTGCTGACGTAGGTGAAGGTCATGGATGAACATGGTCTCCTCTGTGTGGGTCACTTTATGTCATCAGGAGCTGTGATGATAAGCCAAGTTATGAGAAATAATCTTCCTGCCTGTCAGCTGCCTATTTAGACAACGTTGGTGTGAGTGTGCACGTGTGTAATTGTAGAGAGAACTGGGCTCCCCAGTTCCAGAAGGACAGGCAAGTACTGGAGAGGGTACAGCAGAGGGCTACAAAGATGATGAGGGGCCTGGAGCATCTCTTATGAGGAAAGGCTGGGGACATGGGTCTTTTTAGTCTGGAGAAGAGACAAGTGAGGGGGGATCTGATCAATGCTTATAAATACTTAAAGGGTGGGTGGCAAGAGGATGGAGCCAGTCTTTTTCAGTGGTGCCCAGTGACAGGACAAGAGGAAATGGGCACAAACTTGAATGTAAGAAGTTCCACCTAAGCATGAGGAGGAACTTCTTTACTTTGAGGGTGGCATGCTGCTCAGGGAAGTGGTGGAGTCTCCCTCTCTGGAGACATTCAAAACCCGCCTGGACAAGTTCCTGTGCAACCTGCTCTGGGTGGACCTGCTTTGGTAGGGGTGCTGGACTAGATGATCTCTGGAGGTCCCTTCCAACCCCATGTGGTTCTGTGATATGTACTTGTAGCCAGGCACTTTGGGGCGTGAGCTCATCGGCTGTGACAGCCCCAGGGAGTCAGTCTAGAGCCGCCAGAATCCCCCACAGATTTTGCTCATGAGTGCCACCAAGCCACGTACTGAAGTTGGTGAGACAGTTACTGGGGATGCCTAGTTGCATGGAAAGCATTTCAGAAAATATGACCACAGAGTGAGAGACCAATAGTTTTCAGCCTCTCTGACAGTCCTTAGGTTGTGAGACCTCACATGTGGGACTCCACAGAGTCTCTTTTAACCTTGAAAAACTATGAGCAGTGTTTCAGCTGAAAACAAAGCAAACTTTAACCCCAAGGCAAAGCCCGTTTTCAGAGTTGTGTACAAGATGCCTCAGCTTGCCATGGGAAACTGAACTCCTTTGACAAACGCACCAAATTTCATGTCACTGCAAGTATTCCCCCTTCAGTGTGCAAATGACGCATAATGATCCTCTCTGATTCATTTTTACCCCCATCTGGAAGCCATAACAATTTTACATCCAGCTTTTTGCTTCCTTTGATGGCTGAGTGTTCAGAACAGTCCAGCTTGGAGAGGCTAAAGGCAAACCAAATAACTGAGCCCTACCCTTTTAATCTCTCCCCAATCCAGTAGTAGGAATCCCCAAATCACTGTGGTTGTATGACTTTGTCCAACTCCATCATCTTCAGGTCCCAAATTAAATGGATTTAATACAAGTTTATGATGGACTGCTGCATGGAGAAGACTTCTTTTAAAGGCTCAGTATCTTCTGTCCTTCTTTGTGTTGTGAGATGTGAGTACCTGAGACAGATTAAAGTTTTGAAATGCTCTTATTGCCCACCTTGGAGAATATCATGAGCCTCCAGGCCCAGGCTGGTGCAGTATTTAAGGAGGAGGGATTGGCTTCAGAATGAAAAGGTTGATAGGCTTTGCTATAAACTACTGTTTTCATCTGTACATTGAAAAAAAACTTGTACTTTGTACAGAGCAGCCTTCATCTGCAGCTTCATGTATTTTCCACTTAGGAATAACCCAAAATAACAAGTTCTTAACATACAAAAGTACAGAGAAATACTTTCTAGCATAACCATCACTCCAGACTGCACAACAAGCCTTGATCCAAAGGATTCATGTTCTTTTGGGAATGGGAGTGAGAGGGGAAGTGCACTGGGCAGAATCCCAGTCCCCAGGGCATTGCTTAATGCACATCCGTCTTTGTGTTCGCTCCAGCTATAAACAAACAGTGAGGTCCAAGTGTGCTTTGCACTGTTTGGGTCTAAATGTATTCCCTGGCTGCTTCCAAAGCCAATGCCTGGAGGCATGCGGTCCTTCCCTGGGAAGGAAATCCAGGCTCAGAGACTGAGAGCGTGCTTGTGGCATGCTCGGATGTGGACAACGGGGCACCAGAAGACTGAAACGTGCCACATAGTCCATCACAGCTTAGTTATGATCCAGTGATGATCAAGCTGCGTGTGCTGGATTCAGGCTTCTCTTCCATCCTGTTGATTGCACCCCTGTGGCTGGAGGGTGCTTAGCTTCCTCCAGCTGCAGCCGCAAAACCGCTTGTGTTTGGGTGTTTGGATCTTGCTTGTCCTATCACTGATTTCATTCTCGTACCAGTTGGTGAACCCGGAGCCAAGATGCAATCCTACAGCCCCACTGCTTGGACAGAACTGAGGTCTTTCCTTGAAATGATGTTCTCTTTCCTCTCTGAGAGGTTGGCTGCCTCTCTGGGCAGCCTGGAGTCAGCTGCACTGTTTGCTGTAGGCTATCAGGCTGATAGCACTTGGGCTGACCTGCGTGGTTGCTAGTGCTCTGGGGGTTGCAACTTGCCTGTTTGGACACTAATTCGGGGGTGTTAGTACATCCAATATTATATCCATTTCTGGTTATAGGCTTATTTTGCATGGAAGCATGCCATGTTAGTAAGGGAATGGTAACTTCTAGTTAGTAAGGTTAGTAACTTCTAGTTAGACATCACAGGGCCACATCTCTAATGCTACTGCAGCATGTGATTGTGTAATTTGAATCAAGGTGACTTTATTTGAACCTAATTCACTTTTCAGTCTCATTTCTATTTTGCGTACTCTGGGGATGTCTGTCCTCCCTTTCCCGCCCCGGTTTAAAACATCTCAGATCCTATTTTGGTAGACTTTTTTTTGCTACTAAGCATTAAAAAAAAAAAGGTTGATTTCTTAGTGCAGAAAAAAACCCCACACTTCTGAAGAATCTGGTTAGTCCTTTTTTCCCAAAAGACTAAAAAGAGAACTCCTTGAGTTTGGAAATTCATTTGGAGGAAGGAAATAGAGTAAAAACTAGCAGTATATGACAAATGAAATGATGACTTGAGTATTAGGCAGCCTCACAGTTAGAACATTTCCTGGCTTGTAGAAGAGGCTTGGAAAAGAAATATTGGAAGCTTCATCTGTATCATATAAGCATAATACAAGTAGACTGGACATGGCAGGGGAGAATATGCCATAGAGCTCAGTCCTATTTTTTTCATCTGCAACTGTTGAAATTTTTCTGACTTGCCTTTCTATGCTGTTAGTAGCTTTGCTTCTGCCAAGATAAGAAGTGTGTCTGTGTGTGGTGTTAACCATCAAATGAAAAAAATGGGGTTCCTTTAAGGCTAGAGGTGAAAAAAATGGGAAACATCCCTTTCTTCTGTCTGTTCATCTCTGAAGGCGTTCCACCTCCCCTTTGCTCCTCCCTTCTCCCCTACTCTTTGTCAACACTAGGAACAGAAATTGAAGTTTGACATATAGCATTTGTGGGGCCTTTGTGCTCAGCAGCACATTATCTTGTGGTTCTGAGGCTGGAAAACAATGGTTAATGGGTCATTGTGAAAAATTCTCTGTCCTTGGCTACCAGTGTAAATATTTGTAAGAAATCAAACTTGAGAGAAATCTACAAATTTCGGGTCATAATGACTGTAACACCTGGGCTGAAACATGAGGGACACTGTGGCTGTATTGATTAAGCAGAATAAAAAGCCTTCCTAAGGAAGGTGAAGCTTTTGAAAGTTTATATCATGAAACATAAGAGTCTTCCTGACTCTTGATCACATACATATGTTGAGAGAGAAGTTGCAATATTGTTTCTCCTGCTCCAAGTTTTTTTTTTTTTTTTTTTTTTCAATTCCACAAGTAGTGTTACTGGCTTAAAATGCAATGAGCCTGCAGACGTGGGGCGCCCTGCACAAGGCAAGTGTCATTATTTGACTTTAAAGAATCTTGAATTTTTGGAGGGCTTTTGCTCCAGCTGTGAACAAAAGCCCAACTATACGCTTGCAGCGGTCTTTTTTGGCTCTACAATTTTGCCAACCCTTCAGTGAACTTACCTCCAAATTATTGGATAGATGTGTGTGTGGTTTGCAGACTTTAGCAGCTGTCATACTGCTGTAGATCTTGATGATATGTGGCCTCAAGGTGTTTGATAAACTATTAACCTTTAATATTCATTAGTCAGTTCAGATGTTCGTACGACTGAGGGAAGACTGATTATTGATAATCAGATTATGGAAATGTATATAAACTAGATCTTCAAAGTGTTTAAGCAATAAAATGTTGGCTGTGTAACCAAGATATTAATTAACCATGAGATGCTGGAATGGACTCTGCTTTCAATTTTTAGCTCCAAGTTAAAAAGAAAAAAATCATACATGTGAGAAAGTGGTGTAAGGATGTGGAGGCTTGGGGCTCATACATATAAGTTCACTGCACATATGTCATTAATAAACTGAGAAGCTGTGAATCACAGTGATATGAATACCTGAGAGCAACCACCTTCTCACATGATACCAAGGCACTTGAAATCCACTGGAATGCTTTGATAGCAGCCTCAGGGTTAAGGCGGGATGAAACTTGATGGCAGGTTATATTTAGCCCAGGTCCTTGACTCCAGGATTCACTCCCCTGCTGGTGCAGCTGGACCCATCTCTAATGACCTTCAGTTCACATTGCAAGATGGATTTAATTTGGGGGACTTTTGGAAATAGAAATTGGGTATGGATAAATTCTAGTGGGCTATGGTGGATGTTGCTTCGTCTGATCTGCATATTTTGCTAAATCTCACACTTTTACCTTGAGTTTCACAGTAATTGATTATTTTGTGATAGCAAAGCCTTCTGCAGTTAAGTTGCTCTCACCTTTGGTCTGAAAAATGGTAAAATTCTAGCCTGCATAGTTTTTGTAGTAAAGTTTGAAAATGTGCAGTAAAGCCTCAGGCACTATAAATCAAAGAAAAAGCTATAAACACACTACTTCTGTTCTTAATAGGTTCTTCTAAGGCAAATTCAGGATTCGTGTATTTATTTGCTATTAGTTATAGCATGTAATAGCTTGAAATAGAGAGTTCATAGGAAAAAAACCACATTTGAAACGAACAATGAGCAGTATACAAGAAAGTACAAAATAGAGCATGGAAGAGCCGATTTATAATCTCCCCTAAAATTTGCTTGAAAAGGAACAAAATAGGAGACGTGTTACAGGGCAGTTTTGTTTGGTTTTTTTATATATATATAAGAAAAAGAAATGATCCTCCTTATCCATTAATGAGGCTGGAAACTGCTACAGGAAATTATAGAAGTTGTGTGGGTTTTCTAATCACTGGGAATACTAATCAGCCTTTGGGAGGGAACTGAACTGTAGATATCCTACAAGCATCCCTTCTTTCTAGGTGCTCTCTCATAACATAAACTGGCAGGAATGTATACTTTCTCTCACCCTGACTACATGTTTGCTCCTTGTTTTGCATTATCAAAGACTTAATACTTTTCCTGTCACTGTTTTCTAACTGCTTTCATATTGTGAGCTATAGGGTATGGATGAAGGAAGGGGCTTCACCTGTGACAGAAGCTTTGCTCTGCTGTCCCTGCAACTGGACATAGAGGTCTTTAAAATCATGCTCAATTAAGCTAGGGTGACTGAGTAACGTATGTTTCTCAAATTGTGAGGTTAAAAAATGCAGTACAAGTCTGAGGAGGTCAGTCATACCGTATTGGTTCTGTATCATCTCATTCCATGCTGTCTCCCATTGGAAGGGAAGGATGAGTGCCATAAGTAGACCCTGATCCTGGGAAATTAATAGCAGTATTCGGAGGTAGATCGTGAATGGGCTTATGTGGTTTTCTTTCGTCCTGCTTCATAGTCTGTGCATTTTAAAAAATACCTTAGTGGGATTGCTAAAATCTGATCGCTTGCCATTCACGGCAGAGCAGAATCGCAGCGGATGCGCTATTGCCTCCCTCTCTCAGGAGGATGCTGAATGGTAAAAGTTGAGTGTCAGTGTCTACGCCTCCACTGCTCTTGCCCATTCCCTTCCACTCGAGCCTGCTGCTCTTCTCTGGCAACTTGTCTTGTTTGTTAGTGTCAAGAGAATCAAGCAGCGCCTCCCTGCCCATGGAGCTTCTCTTGGGCTCACGAGATGAATGTTGACTTTCAAGTACAGCTGCTGCATACAGATCACGAGGACCATAGAAGACCCATTTAGATGCTTGCTTTTGCCTATACCCTTGAAGGGGGAGGAAGGATTTGGAAGCCGTTTGTGCTGGTGTTGACAGCAGACAGGTGCATTGAGTATTCTGCAAAGCCTTCCAAATGCAATGAGGCTTTCTCTCTGTAACTAGTGTCCCTTTCTCGACTGCTCTTTCTACATCCTAATAAGATACATCCAGATCAGTTATACTAATGATAATCCACCAGAAGCCCAAAGCCTACAGTCATGGAAATTTACTTCCTCATTCAGTGTACCAAGATATAAGCAAATAATTATGTTTTTAATATTTGGTACTGCCACCCAGAAAAATAATACTCATAAATTTCCTGACACTGAAATCAAATGCAACCCACTTAATAACTAGCAAGTAAACAATGATTCTTCCTCCTTAAAATACCCAAACACGTTCATAATTAGCTAATTAAACCACCGTATAAATGATTATTCAATATAAAAGAGCGATCGAGAGGCGGGAAGAGGAGGAAAAGCGGTGAAATCATTACCCGCAGACACACTTCTTTCTCCAAGGAAGCTAGCGAATCGTTACAGGAGAGATGATGGGTGGAAAATAATAGGAACAGCAGCAATAATAAACTTGACAGCAATAATTAACTTGACAATATCCGCAATTTGAAGGCAACCAGTATATTTGTTTTGCTGAGAGAAGACCGCATGTGAGAAGCTGTTTACCTCCATTTTCGCAGTGTGCATTGCAGATGGTGTTGGCACAACTGGAGACTGATAGGGGAGTTTTGGGTTGTGCCCTCCAATGCCCTCAGCTCACTGAGCATGATCTGGGTAAATCATGTAGGCCAGAGTTTTCATCACTGAATGCCCAGTTTTAGGCAAGAAATTTGACGTTTGTGCAAAGCTTTTGAGTGGGCCTGAAAAACTGTAGAAGAGCTACTCCCAAAACCAGCCTTGCAGTGCTATTTTCTGCTGTAGACAGAGTAGTTGCCCAAATTCAGTTCTGCTGTGGGCTGAGTGGCCCATTTAAACCATCGCTGTGTCTAATGAGCCTTCACTCATCTGTAGCCTAGGATAGAAGAAATCCCCAGCTTCCTCCTCCCTCTTTTTTTTTTTTTTCACATAACTTGAGAAGTTCTTGAGGGTAGGAAATATCTTAATGTTTTACCTTAATGTGGCCATTAAGGAGCAACGATTTGGTTAAATCTTTCGTAAGAACTGGTTAAAAAAAAAAAGTCATCACTCCCTGGTGACTGGGTGGAATGCTGAGTTTTTAATGACACCACTTCTAATACCCACCAAACCAGAAAACTTCTCCTGGCATGTAGTTTCATATAGACAAATTCATTCATTCAAGTCCTCTTGACATGCCTAAAGAACAAGTGGTTTGATGTAAGGAGCTCCACTGGCTTTCAAAATGTTATGCAAGTTTAATATATATTTCCATAGGTGTACCAAAAATAAGTGTCATTCTTTTAATTTCTGCATCTTTTCTGTGTTTCTGCAGCCATTGCCACTCTTGTAGCTGAACAATGCCTTTCAGCTTCAAGATAGTAGTGTTTCCCTCCTTTTTCCCTGCAGGAACCAAGCTGAGGGGATTTCAGTGTCTTCCCTCCATCATCTACCCCTTGTAGCAAATATTTTTTTTTTTTTTTTTTTACTCGAATAACAGTTAAAAAGCAAGAAGACTAAAAGGGTTATTTGTTAACAAGGCAAGGAAAGCAACATTTGGAAATACTGTTCAACAGGATGAAAAATGCAGGTGCCTACTGGGTTATGAAGACAAATGTCCTTTTGTAATCGTATACGTCAGATTAATTCTTTTCCAATGTTGTAAACCAGTCTACTTTACTCTTTTGCCTTTAGCAGATTGGTGGAGGACATTGATCTATCGGTTGTCTTTCCTCCCTTAAATCTAATACATTTTTAAGAGGCTCTTCTGTATTTTGGTATTGGAGATGCTGCTGTTTTTATGATCACTTGTGATGTAGTAAAGTGGTAACATTTCTGGACAGGCATAGCAGAGACAAAGTATGAGTTTTGTGCCCTTCAGATTGTGTTTTCTGTGGGAACGATCTGGAGTGTGTGGGCCTTGATAACTTGAATTGGGCAACAAATTGAAGTGATACCTTAATCACTGTGTGTTTTAGCTTTTCTGCCACATCGCTGAGATGTTTGTCATGTTGGAAGGAGAAATGCACATCTTGTTTAGAGTCTCCTTAACAAGAAAACTGATTGGTGGTTAAAATAAAAGTAGAAAAAATAGAAATGAAGCCTAGGGATGGGGAGCAGGCATGAGGGATGCCTGCAGAATTGATCAGTCTTCCCCAGAGCACCCAGCAAGCAGCAGCTTCTGGGCAGCTAGATGAACAACTGGGTTAAAGACCAAGCGGATGAATTTGGGACTGCTGCTGGAAATTAGGCATGAGGGGGAATTGAAAAGAGTAAGGTGCATATCTGCCACAAACACAATAATTGTGAAATTTGGTGTACAAAGTGCAAAACTCCTCGCTTTCTTGGGAAACATAACCCTGTTCCTTTTCCTGCTGAAGGCAGTGAGAGTTATGGAATAGCTCAGGAAATGTTGGTAGGTGCTTTGGTAGAGACAGAGAAACCAGAATTTGGATGGGTGGCTTTTAAAATATTGGCTCCGTTTCACTGTTGTGCCCATTGCAGGACTAGTGACAACACGGGGAAATGTGGCTGTGGGATTTTGGGTTCTTCTGTTTTCTGGGAATTGCTAGGGAGTCATTTTGTCCATAATACAGGTTAGAAGTTTAGCAGATCTTGCTTCCAAAGGTCCAGGCCAGCAGTTGGGAATACTTTGCTGTTCATGTACTCTGTTCAAAACCCTAGATGAACAGTACCAGGATATCATCATGGCATTTCTCTGCAAGTCAGGGGAAGAGAACTGGAAAGGAGCTGTGGGGCCAGCACTGGTGGTCCCTGCATGCTGTTAAAGAAGAGCTAGAACACAAGCTAGATCCTCAGACCGCTTGTCCTTGCCCAAACTGTGTCTGACTTTGTACCTTACGATTTCCTGGTGTCGCCTTGTTTGGACTTTTCGTGCCTCCTTGTCGGCTTCTGATGACTCCTAAAGAATATATTTTTCTTTCCATTAAACAAAACAGGGATTACAAACATTGTTACCATAGGGTGCTTTGTAGTATTTTATCGGTGGCTCGGGAACACTGACAAAATGTGACAGAAGCTGAAAAAAAAGTATTTAAATAGGGGTGCTGAAGTGGGATGGAGATGGGAGAAGACACAGGACACATCACATCTGATGTGAGGAACAAAAGCAGAAAAGAACTGAAGTAACAAGCAATTAATGTGTTAAACAGTTTCCAGGTTAAGCTCTGCTTCTGTGAATGCTCTTCCTGCAGTCCTCCTCCATGTTGTCTTGTATCCACATCAGGGGTCTCTGGAGACAGCAAGCAATCTCCCTAAAATAGGCATCTGTCCTCTGTGCCTTGCGGAATGCCATCGTCCTCTCTCATGCAAAGCTGCCTTGACTCAGTCCCTGCGGTAAACTGCCTTCAGGCCTTTCAAAACCACGTTCAGCTGTCAAGTGCTTCTAGGAGAAGCTGGCCAAATAGCATTGTTTTGCTTTTATTTCTTACCTTCCTTAAGTATCCTGAGTTCAAACACCCTTGCTTATATTAAGCACATCTTATTTCTGTTCTCTTCTTCCATCTTGTCTACGTAGCTTTGTCGTTCCTGGAGAAGTTTCACAGCCAAGTAATCTTACTTAGAATTTTATAGTTTTTACCATGAAAAAGGTGGTGATTCTTTACAGTGAAACCCTCAGGCTAAGTTGTGTTTTCATCGACATTCATGCCTCACCACTGAATACAGAGCCGCGATCATCTGCTTCACCTTGAGACAGCTTGGCTTCCTTCTGTGGGCTCTTTCAAAAGCTGTGTCTGCTGTGCTGACTGAGAGTTAACTGCTGTAATGAGAGAGAGAGGAGAAAAAAAAAATACATTTTCATATAGGATGTTCCTTTCCTTGTGCGATTGGAGGCAGATGTCATCACTTTTCATAACAGGCAGCAAAAGTCATGATTTGGTGCACAGACAGCTGTCCTGTACTGAAGGAGACTTAGGGGCATTTGGGAGGTAGGAATTTTCGAGGAAAATTTGAAATGTAGAAAGGTAGGGTAAAACTAGACAATCAACCATGACAACAAAGTTACTCTGAGCTTAAATTGGTATAAGTGAGAATGAGACCTACGAGTGCCACAAAAGAAAAATCTGAACATGATTTCTTCCTTCCCATGCCCTGGGAGTCTGTTTCTCATTTTAACTTTGGTTTAGCTTTTCCTCTTCATTTGTCTGTATCCTTTTTGTTTCTCATTCTCTGGCCCTTCTAGCATTAACATCCCAAATTAATATAGCACAACGTAAATATCATGCACAACTCTATTACTTAATAAACAAGTGTACATGTTAAATATTAGAACATGATTAAGCAACGCTGAACACATCCTGTGTCCTAGATCCTGCATGACTCATATGTCATGGCAGTTAATAACCAATCAGCTATAATTGAGTAAAGCAGGAAAAAAAGATAATACCAAAAAGGAGGGGGCCTGGTGTGTTTTTTGTTGTTTTTTTTTTTTTTTTAATAGTACAGGGATTCTTTTTCATTAATAAAAGAAAATAGATTTTTGTGTCGCCTCCGTTTAAAGCTCTGGGAATGCTCCACGTTCCTTGCAGGCAGATTGGGGGTATACAGAGGGATTAAGCAACTCTCCACAGGAATGCAGGCATGCTGTGCAGAGATACAGCTTTTTAAACGAGGCAAAGCCACTTAAGAGCTCAGGGTACAAAGTAAAGAAAACCTCACCAGTCAAAAAAATGCAGAACATGGGAATTTCTCTAATCAAGGTAGGCTGTATTTATCTAGCAGAAATTAGTCAAAACAGAGAGAGTGACGCTTTAACTCATGAGGGAAAAGCCATTGGGATGCTAATATAACTTTTTATTAAACTGTTCTGGAAAGGAAGCTTCCTAAGGAGATGTGGAGTTTCAGGTTAGGAAGCAGTACACATGATGGGGTACATTTTAGGTCTTGCTCAGAGGTGAAAAAACTCAGAGGCTAGATAGAAGAGAAAAATATATCCATTAAAATATATTGATGTTCACAGGCTTGTAGGTGTGACAGCGCATTTTCTTTCCCTTCCTAACTGGGCTGAACGTGAAAGATAGTGAAAATCAGAAATTGATAGTACCTGTTACTCTTGGATTCTTTTTTCCTAAACACCAGCACATTCTTAAACAGTTAAGAATAACTGCTAAAACTGCAGTATTCCTCTCAGAAATTACTGCCTGGTAAAACACAGCCTCATAAAAATAATTTTAGAAAGCTGTAAAGCTCCCCTTGGGAGAGTACAAAGTTGGAGCCCTGGTGAGGGAAGGGCATTGCGGACATAGCTGAGGCTGGAACGGTGCCGTATCCCTCCTTCTGGGGACCCACTGGTCTATTGGCTGCATAATTCACTGGTTATTAGAGGCCCTGATTTCCCTCCTTGTGAAGGTCTTCCTTGCTCATACTGCAACATCCCAGAGAACCAACCTTACCAAAAAGCTGACCGGTCCATGTTTGTAAAGAGTGTGGTGATTTTAGGGAAGAATGCATGCTGTCTACAGAAAGCCAATATTGTCTCCTTCTATTTAGGATCTACTCGGAATTTGATCTCTGATCTCCTTTTCTCATCAGTCTACTCACAGTATGAATAATTCTGATTGCTTTTAAGGAGGAGTGCCGTAGCCTAAGTAGTGAGCTATTCTGTGCCTGTTTTATAGAGAGACCCAGAGATGTACGCCCTGTGCACTCAGTAGGTGCACTGTCTTTTTATAAAATTGGGGTTTTTTTCTGCATTTTAGAGAGCAGAGGCCCACCACATTCCTCTGTCACAGCCCTGGAGAGTACATCCTGTCATTTACTGGTTTAGTCGAACCGAATCACAATTTTGCAAGGGATGTTTTGGTTTCACAGAGGAAAAAGGAAAAAAAAAAAAAACCAACCCAAACCATGTCGCAACAGGTAGGAGGAGCAGCGGGTTGATGCACAGGGTCTAACTCAACTTCATTAGGACACTGGCAACTGGTCCAAGTCAGGGTTTATAAACAGAGCAGAAGAACTCTATTGTGCAAAAAGTATTACAGGTCCCTCTGTGGTGAGTATAAATGCAGATATCCCTGCTGTGTGAGGCAGACTGCAGCCTTCTGCACCCAGCCAGCAGTCGGTTGTGGATTCAACAGCAGGGAGGTTTTAGCAAATGAAACTACATACCGGCTGCAATACAATAAATTCATTATGCTATAACATTATATCGTATCCTTCCGGCTTTTAACCAATGTAGCAAGAGAAGGCTGCTAAACTGTTTTTGACAGGTTTTTGTTCAGAAACAAATTGCTGGTTGAAAGAGAATTTTGGTGCTTCTGGTCCCCATCGGTGCTGCGGTTGCATTTGTGATGCCTTGGTATGGTTTTGACATTACAATGCAAATGTCACCAAAAAATATGTGTGTTGCTATAGCCCTACATATCAGAATAGTTTACAGAAGTGACCCAAAAAATGCCCTTCTCCGGTAATGAAGTTTCTTTGGCACCTTATGAACATTGCCTCATAGGTACAACTTATCTATGGCATGCAATAGCAAAGTATTCCCCCAGGATTCCACCATCCCACTCCTGATTTTGTCATAAGTTGGTTATCAGGTAGGTCCAATTTTCAAATTTGCCCTTCAGTTTTGTACAGCTTGTGTGATGGAGATGAAGACCCAGGCACCTGCAGTTTCAGGTGAACCTCTGAAAATCCTTGTATACAAGGAGAAGAAAAGTGGAGTGCAAAACAAAGCAACAAAAAAGAGACAAAAGATGGCAAAAACAGGAGGTGTGGAGCAGAAGCAACCAGACAGGACAAAGAGGGACAGGGACAGTAACATCTCCGTTTTCATCTGCCAGGAATTAATAAAAAATTTCTAAACATTTAGACAAGTTCTTTTCATGCTTGTCAGAGGTTTGTCTTTTCTAAATTGCTATTAGCTCGTTAGCTGGTTAAGTCAGCCAAGTCAGTGTGCCAAGCTCCCATCCCTAGAGGCATCATCGCTCCAATTAGTCAACAAACCACTTGGTGTCTCTGAAAAAAAAATATTCAGGCTGTCATTGTCCTAAAATGGGTACTTAGAAACTGGAAGACCTCAGATCTTCAAATACCTTTATCCTATGTATTTCTCAATTTTCCCAGTTGTGAAATGGAGGCAGTTTCTCTTTTGCCTGTGGGGTATGATTTATATTTTAATTCATTTATTACTGTCTGTGAAGTCTATTGCAACCCTTGGATGAAGGAGACTGTATTTAATCAAGCTAGTAGCGTTGCTGATTTGAAACTTTTTTGATCTATGGAAATCAGTAGGTTCAATGCCTGGGCCAAATTCTCAACAAATGCCAACTCTTTCTCTGCTCTTTGTAACGAGGAATCTCCAGCATTGCTCCAGAGACATAAGGAGTTCAGCAATCCACTAATCCCCAAATTTCTCTAAGTCCGGGATTAATTAAAAATATGCTCAGCAAAGCTCATAGATTTCTGCTACAGGGGCTCTGTGGACCCAAAGCAAAAGAGATCAAAAGAAGACTAAACATTCACAAGGTCATGTTCCCAAATGCCCTTCAGAGGCAGATCCACTGAGGAAGAGAAACTTCTACCATAAACATCATCAAACCAGATGAGAATCGGTCAGAAAAATAACACTCGAGAATCTTCTCAGAGAGGGGAAAATCCCTCCACTTAACTTGGCCTCTGCAGTGTAATCTTAGAAAACCCTGAAACTGCACTATAAGAACAGAAAAACTTACTGTGTTCGAGTGCAGTCGCAATGGCATTTCTAAACTGATCAGCCCTGGGGAGAAGCCTGAATTCTGTTTCCCCCAAGAGAGCTATTGAGCTTCGTTTTCAAATGATGACATATAGAGGCATTCCTTGAAATCCCAAACGGCTAACACATTTCTTTCATAGGACTGCTTTGGCTGCGTGAGTGTCAAAGACATTTTGAAAGGCTATTCACTCATAAATACAGCAGGACTGTCCCCTGGTGTCTTTCTGTCCAAAACCAATAGACAACTGCCTCCCTGATGAGACAAATCTGGCGAGATCTTGTGGTCACAGACATCTATCAGAGCCTCAGGAATACAAAAACTAGGGATTGAAGATAACTTGAGAGGCCATTTCGTCATTCTGCCCCACAGGAGGATTTAACCTCTAGTGATTTAAAGTCCATAACTTCCCAGGCAGTGTCCCCTGGCACAGCTTTATCACCAATCCTGGCATCCCAAGGAAAGGTTTTGTAGATTCATAGAAAGGTTTGGGTTGGAAGGGACCTTAAAGATCATCAAGTTCCAAACCCCCTGTCATGGACAGGGACGTCTCCCACTAGAGCAGGTTGCTCAAAGCCCTATACAACCTGGCCTTGATCACTTCCTGGGATGGGGCATCTGCAGGTTCTCTGGGCAACCTGTTCCAGTGTCTCACCACCCTCACAGGAAAGAATTTCTTCCTAATATCTAATCTAAATCTTCCCTCTTTCAGTTTAAAACCATTACCCCTTATCCTATTGCTCCACTCTCTGATAAAGAGTCCCTCCCCATCTTTGCTGGAGGCTCCCATTAGGTACTGGTTTCCTTGTTGTCCATCCTGAACCTTCCTTGTGCCAGTGTAGAAGCCATTACTTCCTGCCATATCCAAAGAGGATGCAGGCAAATGGGTTATTTACCGCCTCTCTGCAGCAAACTATAGCTTTCTTGCCTTCTCTATGCTGCACAGCCTCGCAACAGTCTTTCAGGTAGTTTCTCTAAGATTCAGAAGATCCTTGTTGCTCTCCCCTGGTCCCTGTCCAGGCCATCCATGTATTCCTTCATTCACAGAATTTTAGCAGAACTTTCACCCCTGCAGTGTATAGCAGAAGGATTTTTTTCTTGCATCTTGCGGTTTGTACGTTTGTTTACACATCCCAGCGTGTTGTTTGCTTTTTTGTATTTTGCAATAGCATGACATTGAGTCATATTCGGGCTGTGATTGACTATAACCCCTGGAGCCTTTTCTGAAGATCTAAAGCACTAAGGTGATGAGGCAAGCTTATCCCTGGCAATCTTGTCCTTTCAGTCAGCTCTAGAAGACTTGTGGGATAATTTAGCTCCACTAGTTTCACATCTGGCAAGTTATCCAAGAGATTTCACTGTCATTTCCTTTTTTTCCTGTGTAACAGCCCAACTAAACATAATATAGTACAGTGAATCTAATGGCATCAGTTCTTGGTAATTGAACTTTTCATGAAGGGAATGACTGCAGAAGGGAAGCTAATTAAAATTAAAGAATTTCTCTTAATTATTTTCTTTTATGGCCTTTGCCATAGGCCAGTGGATTCATAGTCCTCCTTGCTTATTTTGTTCTATCTCCTTGTGAAAACAAATGGAGTTTGAAATAAAGCAGAGGGAGACAGCCTAAGAGAGTGAAACAGAGGACATGCGAGTGACAGACGTGGCTGGAAGATAAGTTGTGGAATGCAGCTTGTGGAGTCACGCTCAGGGGACTGAGACAAGTCCTTGTGATACGCTGTCCTACCAATGTTTTTCTACATCATCATGATTTCTGATGGATCTGATGAGGAGGAAATACTTATCAAAGTAAAAAAGAACTGGAAAACTCCAGTTTAGATTGTTTAATTGAAATGGGAAGATTTCAGCAAAATGTATCAGCATTTGCAAAAATTTAATCAGAAATTTTTCTGTCCATACAGTATTCTATGAAAAAAGATTTAGGTTGCTATGTTTGTCCTTGCAGTCTTTTAAGGGATCAGAAAAAACTGTCGTCTGTGAGAGATGCTTATTACCTGTGAAACTTGGTCTCTTTCCATCTATGCGTTACTAGTGGTACCAAAGATAGTCAAAATAGAATGAAACAGTAATAAGTAAATTATTTTTCACCATTTCTCTGTTCCTTTTTTGCACCCTTTTTGCTGTTCTGTAAATAATAGCAGCTTATTCAATTAAATTACAGTTTTTTAATCAGTTCCACCATTGAGTTCTCAAACGTTAGCAGAAAACTGCCTTAGCACAGTTTGTAGACAATTAAAAGAAAACACTAAAATCCCCCAAGTCTGTGCAATTTGGTTTAATGTTACCACAGGATAATATTTTTGGTATTACTGGGCCAGAGCTTACTGTATTTACTTAGTTTTTACTCAGTTTTGCTCATGCAGACCTTCTAGAAGTTGGTGAAAATTATGTCCAAATAAGGACTTCATTTAAAATCTGTTCCATGAGAGATTTTGTGTTTGCAAAAATCTATATTTTTACCCTCTTTTTTTCTTTTTTTTTTTTCCCCCTAAGTGAGGCTAAGCTTATTATACAAGGTATCTTAAAATCTTTATCTGCAATTCCGTTGCATTCACTTAAGGTATCACTTTCTGCAATATTAAATCTGTAGCTTGATTTGATGTTTCTGAATTTAACGTGGTAGTGTTCAGCTAAACACGGTAATCATTGCACGTTTGACTGGGGGATAAGGATACGATAGGAGAATAATTGTCTTTAAATGGCATCCAAGATTTATTTCACCCTGCTCCTGCCACTGTTGCACCGGCAGCCACGAGCCCAACTTTAATATGCATGACCTAAAATGTACAGAAAGCGGAGTGGGGGAATGGAGGGGTAAAAAGGCAGCACGTGTCATGGGATGACACTGTGCAGAGCCTACGTGGCTCCGAGGAGTATGTACTGAGCACAAGAAAACACTTATGCCCCACCAAAGTTCAAGTACGGACATGGGCTGTCTTTTATTTCTGTGGTGTGAGCTGGGATTTGGCCAGCAGCAAGGCAGAAGCGATGGGTTTAGTGTATTGAGGATCAGTCAGAACAACTAGTCAGTCAGGATGAAGAACTTGGAAGACATCCAGCCCAGCAGCCTATAACATTAATAGTATTAAAAATAATTTTCGGGCAGATCAATATGAATCCTGTTTGCTTAGAGCCTGAGGGTGATTGAAGAGAGGGGGGGAGCCTTGGGAGCACAGAGTAAGTGAAAACACCAAGTGTGTAACATCTTATTTTCATCAAGCAAACGCGAAATCTTTGAAATCCAAGTCCATTTGGCAAAAAGCTTGCCAGCCCCGAGCGGTAGTCTGTCTGTCTGACGTAGAGGAAATCTGGCTGAGTTCTTAGAGATGGTTTCACCGGCAGTGACCTCCCGAGCGATGGGCGTCACAAGGATTTGACTGTAACTGATGAAAGGGAATTCTGGTTGTGGGTGGGATTTAGATTTTTTTTTTATTTATTTATTATTTTCAGACAGGCCTGCTGAAACCTAATTTTCCCTTTAGACAGAGATCCCACAGCCTGCAGTGCTTGCGGGAGATAATGCCACCCCTGAAGCCAGGGAACGTAGGAAGAGTGTGACTTTTCGCAAACTAGCCAGAAGCTAATCAAGCTGAGTTTAATTAAAGAACGTTATAGGATATTAATAACATTCCTGACCTTTCCCTGCCCAAAGTCTAGTATTTTTCTTCGTTTTTATTTTAAATTTATCTACACAAGAATAAATACGGTCTTAAGGTTTTATCATTGTAAGAGAGAACAGGTATGTTGGCTGTCTCTCCTCTCCTCTGGCATGAAAATTAGTAGCTCACTATAATTCTTTACAGACTTTTTATTTGCAAGAAGTGGCATGGATGCAATGTTCATTCCTTATTAATCCCTGAACTTCATTAGAAATTCTTCCTCCTCCTTTTTTTTTTTTTTTTTAATGAATTAAATGCATTATCATGCATTAACCCCTTTCAGAGCTCTTTCTCTCTTTTCCATTTTCCCTCCTGCGGGTTTGTCAGTCAGGCTGGTGGAAATCTTGGGCGTTGTCTGGGAAATTCCAATATTTCGAAACTTGGTTTTGTTGAATATTAGAATTAAAAGTTGAAGTATTCTATATGCTATTCTCCCCCTCTCTACTCTCCCTAAAGGAAAGTTCTCGGAGCGTTTCAGCGCAGAAATAACAGACCATTATGTTTAAACATTTTTATTGAAGAAAAATGTTTTAGCATTCCCAGATCCATGTGTTTGGCTTGCTTGAAGCAAATCCAAATATTTTGTTATGACGTGACCTCGCGTTACTGTGCACCCACCCGAGCGCTGCTGTGGGCTTTGGGAAGAAGGGTGACCTGGTGTCCTGCAGGCTGAGGTTACACCAGCTTCACACCTAGCCCCAGCCTAACTGGGTGGAAGGTGGGGGACTTTGGCAACCCCTGCAGCACGCACACATATGAGGATGAAAAGCACGCTTGTCTCACAAGAAATGAAAATACATGCTCCAGACTGACTGGGGGTGGGGGCAAGAATCCAAATTGCGTTTTCCAGCTCCTTGTCCCTGGATCTATTTCAATATCAGCAGCCACTCCAGCGAGCGGCGGCAGAGTGGCTGGTGGAGGTCAACCAACGGACAGAAGAACTGGCAAAGAGTATCAGTTGTTTGGGGGTTTTTTTGGTTAGCCTAAATTAGCAAAACCTGCTAAAAACCAAAACACTTCTTTCGCTTCTCCTTGCCCAGAAGAAATCTTGCTACTCTGCAGTGCTGCAGCCTCGTGAGCTTTATCTGTTTCAAATGAAGTCCATTTCTATTCTCTGGGTACTGCACAGGTCACAGTCATGTTTCTAATTACCAATTAGACTTCCATTAAGAAAATGAAATGAGTTTTATGTGCTGGTTGTCAAAGGTCCTTATAGCTGCCTCATTTCATGTGCCCTGTCCGTTCAGGCAGCAAGCAAAGGAACAGAAACTTACTCGGGGGTAGTAAACAAAAACTGAAAATCTTTGCCCCACAAAAGGAGAGATGGAGAAGCTGCAAGGACTTTTCATTTTTCATTCCCTTCAGTTGTGTTTTTCCTATCTGCCATGAGCAGTGTGAACAGAATGTTAAATATGCCCTTAAGTTACTCATGGAAAGAAAAGGTCACACACATGTACACACTCCATCTCTCTCTCCTGTCTTTCTCTCATGTGTGTGTATTGTGTTTTTGTATGAATGTGCACAGAGAGACCCCAACCCTAGAACACTGAACTGCGGGGCCAATTTATTTGCTTAGAAATTTCAAGAGGGAGAGGTTATAAATAGTCATAAATTCAATTTATTTATAAAGCATTCCCTGTCAGGCGTCACTGCACGAACAATTATAAAAGAATTGTAGTAGATTAAAAACATAAATTAGAGCATCATAAAATGCACCAGAGTGATTGGATTAAAATGCATTTGACAGAAATGTTTTAAAAGTGGGATTTGATGAGCTCTTCTGGGTGGTCAGTCAGAGAAAAGTCTGTGCTCGGCGGCCTATTAAAACAAAGATTCAGGGCTAGATTTCTGCAGGGGGTCTCTTGTGGCTCTCTAGCTCTTAGCTCAGTAGTTAAGAGTAATTCACAGAGGGTCTGAATTGTGCTGGATGTGGCTACGGTTTCTTGAGGAACCCATGTTTGCTGACATCTGATCCCATGTTAGCTGCTCAAATCCTTCTTTCTTTGGCTGTTCCCATCTTTCCCCTGCTAGGTCTTTTCTCTTCTAGAAACGTGCTCTGTGCCAAGGGCTTCCACGAGAGAGGCAGTGCCAGTCCTTCTGTCAGCTCAGTACATGGTGGTGCCCCCTTCAAATTGGAGTTCCTCCTGCAAGGCAATTTAGGGAAGGTTTCTAATTCTTTAGTGTTACCTGAGAAGTTATTAAAGAAAATCAAGAGAAATGAGGAACGCAGCCTGTAGACAATTATTGACTTACCTAGTAAGAGGATAATACTTTCTATGTTAAAATTAGTAGCAAAAGTCTCCCTGACTTAGAATATATTTTAATCTAACCTGGCATGTACTTGAATTACTCAAAATCTTGTAAGATCAGATCTCTTTTTAAACAAAAACCAAAAAACCACAAACTTTTGGAAAGAAAAGATGCTTCCTTTAATTAAGGGTATGGAATGCAACTCCTCCACACCCCTTATCCACGAGGGGATTGTAAAAACCCTCGGCACACAGAAAGTCTCAGTACGGGTGTATTTCCAAAGGAACTCACTATCCACATGTTGAACTTTGTTGGAAATTCAGTCCTTCATTTTGAGGCCTAATTTTTGGTCATCTCCTAGAAAAGATGACTGAATACAAACCTGAATGTTCCACAGCAGATCTGTCCGTATGACAACAGTTTAAGCTTAAAAGGCAGACAAACTGCAGAAGTCATAATGCTAATTCTAAGCAGTTAAAAAATTGCCAGCTCCTGAGATCATGTGATTGACTTGAAATTAATAAATCTCACGGGGACAGGGTTACTTCTTTTCAGCAGTCAGATGCTTGAGATTCACCTTTGTTAAGCTTTTTTCCTACCACTAAGAAGTTTAGATACTCATTGAGCAATACTGTACCAAAACCACTGATTTTGTAATGATAATCAGGTGAAAACAATATAACAAGAAGAACTCTGACTTTAGGAACCAGCCTACAGATGATGCAAAACAATAAAAACATTAGAGTAGTTATTGCTGAGGTCATGTAGCTTGTTTCCAAAGGCAAGCCTGCTTGTGTTTCCTGCTTAAATGATGCGCTTTAAGGAAGACCTCCTAATGAGTCAATATTTAATTAGATAGGTTTTTTTTAGAGTTCCTCCTAAAGTGGGATATATATTTAATGTTCTGCCTGGCAACAAAACGCTCAATATTTAACACTAATAGGGTTTTGAGCGTAGAAGGGCTAGGTTACGCTAGAGGGGACTGTTTTTAATATTATTAATAAAATGGAGCACTGAATTTTTTTATGGCTGATAGACTTGTATATCTCACTGCAGACATGATCAAGCTCAAACACCTGAGCATGGTAAGTAGCCAATTTCTAACTCATTTGAGTCATTTTAGGAGCTGGATGAGAGACAATATGTCTTGTAATGATCTATTATATATAGCTGTCATACTGGGGCTGTTCTGATTTAAATGGATGCTTCTGGTACCCTCTCCTTAATCAGCAGTTGGTAGATGGACAATTGACTGTGGTGTTTCAAATGGCTGTGTTAACCTTGGGAGAAGACACCGGGCTGCCTCACTGCCTCTGAAACCGCATAAAAGAAACTAGTAAAACCTTTCTTCTAGAGATGAATTTAATTCCTAGGCATGGTAACAACACACCACCTAGCCAGCTTTTAATTTCTATCCAGAGATCCTAAATGAGGCTCTCTCAGTCATAGACTTTATGCTACCTTCCCTAATGTTGTTTCCTCCTACAAGGGTAATCTCTTATTGGTCTGATTGGAATATAAAGTGGCAGTTCATTTCAATTTAATCAGAGTAGTGGACCAAAACAGAAAAAACTAGGATACGACGTTCTTTGCCTCTTCAAAGCTGTTCAGGTTGGAATGTCTGTACGTGGCCTGTTTGGATGGCTTCAATTCTTGGTCACACCAAAGAAAAAACAAGCCGATAAGGAATGTATTCTTTAGTTCATATATAGGTAGGATCCTATTGTTCTATTTCAATCCAAAAAATAGATCTTGAGTAATGACACCGAAGAGATTTCTGCTATTGCTAGCCAAGGACCATAATGAAAAATATTATATAGGTTAGACGTTATCTAATTGACACCAAAGTCCAAATTTTAAGTCCAAATGGATGCATAATGCTTTATGTGAATCCAGAAAGGTGCATGCTTGACCATCTCTATTGTGGAGAATGAGGTGTTCCACTGGGAAGCACTGACGTGCAATGGAAAGGAAATAGTAAGTTTTTTAGATTATTCTGAGGACTAGAGATGCGTTTGGAATGATAAAATATGCATATAGAGTCTCAGAAAAAATATAGGATGAAAGGAACTTCTGTGGATTGTTTAGTCCGAATTCCAACTCAAAGCAGGGTTGCCTTCAAAATTAAATCAAGTTGTTGAGAATCTTTTCTTGTATAAATATTTCAAAATAATGCTCCTCTCGTACTGTAGTCCAACTAATATTGGTATCCCAACCCCTTCTGAAACATAGGATTCCCAATAATTACATTATTCTCTATAGCTGGAGCCTGATTGTCCCACCTAATGTTAGTAAAAATGTGGGTCAAATAATGGTAAATCAGAGCAGTGATGACATTCATCATCTGTATTTTGATTTAAGTGAATAAGGAACATATGGCTCACTGAAAGGGAAAGAGTGTTTGTACAAGGTACGTAGCACAGGGGATTGACCCCATTGTACCTTGGCTTTGTATTACAATTGGACTGACACAAAAGGTAATTCCACTGAACCCATAAATAAATTCAACTTGATCTTTCACAAAGTGCTGTAAGAAAAATAAGGAGCTTAGACTAGATCCTGAAAGAAAGCTATCTGTGAAGTCTTCACTGATTTGCCACGGAACTCTTGAATATAGGGCATGTGTATCAGGTCTGTAATTATTCAAAACTATTAATGTCCTTTCTTCTATTCCTTTCAGTGGAAGTTCCTTGAATGCATCGTGGGTATATTATGAATTATTATAAAGTACTGCGGGCTGGCTTGCACTACGTTCCTGTTTTATAATTGCTCATTTCAGATTAGTGAGAATTCTGTATTTGTCTGCTTAATTTTTCTAGTGTTGGACACTTTTAAAGTAGCTGCAGGTGAGAATTAAAGTTGTTAATTAAAAGGTCGTATTTCTGCAGTGTTTGCTGTGAATTTAACTCTATTCATTGTAAAGCCTGATGTTATATGGACACTGCCTTCAGCTGGAGTGGAGAGAAGGCAATGCTGATCATTTTTGGAGATCTAACTTTTCATAGAATCATAGAATGCTTAGACTTGGAAGGGACCTTAAAGATCATAGAGTTCCAACCCCCTGCCATGGGCAGGGACACCTCCCACCAGACCAGGTTGCTCAAAGCCCCATCCAGCCTGGCCTTGACCCCCTCCAGGGATGGGGCAGCCACAGCTTCTCTGGCCAACATGTTCCAGTGTCTTGCCACCCTCGTAGTAAAGAACTTGTTCCTAGTATCTAATCTAAATCTCCCCTCTTTGAGTTTAAAATCATTATTCCCTCATCCTGTCACTCCACTCCCTGATAAAGAGTCCCTCCCCATCTCTCCAGTAAGTCCCCTTTAGTACCAGAAGGGGCTATGAGGTCTCCCTGGAGCCTTCTCTTCTCCAGACCAAACAACCCCAACTCTCTGTCTGTCTTTATAGGAGCTGTTCTGACTTCTGTTTACCAACACGGTGGATTATATTTAGTTGAATGCTAGTCACCCACTTCATTCTTTGGGCTTAGTTTATCCTTGTCAGCTAAAATCAGACAGTGTTCTTTTGCTCAATTTTCAGGAATATTCTTTTGGGGGAACAGGTAGAAGAAGGGACACTGTGTTTTAGGACCAGCAGTAAAAGCAAATGGTGTTATGTTCAGCCATATGCTATCTTATTATCCATTTCTATTTGTCAAATAAATGGATATGGCTACTTGGTTCTGCAGTGGCAGTACTTTTAAGGAGAAAGAAAAAAAAAAAAAACCAAAAAACAAACCTAAATGTGTTCTCTCCTTTAAATTTTTCCCCTCGCGTGCTTGTGTATTGTTTTCCTGCATACTTAGCTGAAAATGTCTCCTGAGTAACTGACTACATTCAGAAGTAACTCATTGTCAACAAACCTGTCTTAACATCTGCTTTATTGAATTGATCTTTTAAGTGTGCACATGTGGCTCTTCCTCCCTGAAGGTCAAAGTTATTAATGATAACAGTAGCCTCCAGGTCAGCGTATTCACACAATGAGGATATCCATATCTCGGATGTGATGATAACATGTAATCCAAAAACATGGAACCTTTTTTCCTAAAGTCTCTGGGCTGTCTTTCCCAGCACTGCAGTTATGCCCATCAGAAAAGATTGTTTTCCCTACTAGGAAAAATTCTGGGTGCTTCCAGTCTGACTTGGATCTTTCAGAGCCTATTTGTGTAATTAATGCCAAAACATCCTATATGACAGAGGCCCTGTTTTCCTTGGACTACTGAGTATTTACATTACTGAAGAAATATATTCCCTTATGTTTAAGGAAGCCTTAGGGAATAATAATGCAGACATTGACGTAACATAATCTAAGGTCAAACAGACAGCTTCATAAAGGTTCTAGTTGTGCAGAGCTTGCTGCACATTGCTTTGAATATGTAAGTTCTAGTTTTTGAAACCTGATTTGTAAAAAGCTGAGCAGAATGCAAGCAGAGACAGACAGTAAAATCTGAGAAAGCCTTTAGTAATTGACTTTTAGATTGTACACTCTCTAGGCTGGAGTGTATGAGGTGCAAGGACCTGATTGTGATTTGAGCCTTGAGTAACCGTTGCAAAGAAAATGGTATAACCTAGTAGTGCTGCTGGGTGGTTGGGGTTTGGAGAACTAGGATTGAGATAGTGAGTCATTCTGAGGACCATTTCTCAGAAACAACACTGGTCTACTCACTCCTCGCCTGATGGGAGAAAAGCCTCATGGCACCCTACAGTAATTTGCTTGGATTTCCTGTTTTCAGACTCCTATTATGAATCCAGGGTGTTGTGAGGTACAGTTTACAATTTATAAACAAAAACAAACTTATGACGTCTTCGGAAGGCACATGGGATTAGAGGGGTTTCGTACTTAATACACTAATCCTCTTTTGGAAATATATCTTAAAGCCTTAATAGCAAGTTGATGTTTATTTCTTTGTTAAAAGTAAGATGATGTACAATTTGTTTCTTGGCAATGTTGGTGCTGGCTAATCTGTCAGCCAAGGGTAACCGATGCTCATGTCCTATACCTATAAAAAACAAAACAAAAAAAGCAGTGGTAGAACCAGCCCCAGAACATCTGTGTACGCTCCAGAGACTGGCCAGTTTTCTAAAATTTTTGTCCTTCCTCTTCTTCCGCTCATATATTGTTGGGTTTTTTTTCCCTGGCTTTCAAAACATTTTCATTACTTCTGCCCAAGCAGGAAGCTCCTACTTCGTGATTCTGCAACCTGCAGTATGCTTCATGTGTCTCAGCCACATCAGCATGGTTTCCATATTTACAAATAAAAAAATACTGTTCCCTCTTTCTTACAGCTCCAAAATATCTTCCCTCTCTTTGATGCTCTGGTATGGATTTTTATTTCAAGGGGCAATGTTATTGCTATCTCTCTCCTTTTCCTCCCACAAAGGTAGCAGCTTCCTCCCTCTCTCTCTAGGGGTCCGCAGGGAGTTCTGTCAAAGAGAAATGCCAATATTTGTCTTAAAATGGCATCAAATTGGCTTCTCAGAGTAGTGGAGGGTTATGGATACTTTTCCACTGCTATGTCCCTTGGGAGCTGGAAACGCTGGGGTCCAGTCTGCCTAACCTGTGAGGGCAAAGCTTCAAATGAGCAGCCACAAGTGTAGAAGCCTGTTTAGTAGAGACAAATTAATCATTCTATGGCTGCCCTGACGAGGGAAAGAGGTTCTCCTCTCATTCCTAACCTGAGGCAAGGACTGGCTGAGTTGCATCTGTGAGTTCACCAGGCAAGGTGGCATCAGAACTGGGTCTGCAACCCAGGTTCCTGGGAGCCCAGTTATGCTACGTCATTACAGAGTTATTGTGTGTTCATAAAAGCTCTTGAGTTTTATGGTATAAGGAAAAAAAGGAACACAAATTAATTACTCGGCTTTTCAAATTCTTCTTGAGTCTGAGCAGTAGAACCTTCCTGAAATGGTGTTGGAGTAGCTGCACTGTTTAATCTTGATAGTATTTTTCCTTCAGTTTTAGATCCTGGAATCATTAATTTAAGTGCAGAGGATCATAAAACCTCTCTCCTCTGCTCAGCGTTTTGTAGCTCATGTTCATTTCAGAGGCTTTTATAGACTTTTATTTTTTATGGATCTTTCCACCTTAACCAGAGCGTTGTAAGGAATTTATTCAAACAGCTTGTAGTTGTATATGTATGTATGCATACATCAATGTATAGGTATATATATGCATATGTGTGTAATATTTTTGGTATATTATTACCTCAATAACATGCTTCAACAAACAACATTATTACAATATCAAAACAGGAGTCTCTACTCTCACAGGCTTCTTTAGAGGCAAAGTGGTTTGAGGCTCCTAAACCCAACCAAATGGAACCTGTTAGTTGTTGAAATACTGGCTGTTCTGTGCAGTATTACTTTTTTTTTTTTTCTTAAAGTCCTTCTAGAATTTTCTGAGTATTTGCTTTATTGGACTTTTGATTGCATTAGTACAGGTATTTCAATGAAATTCATGGAGTGTAAAAGCTCTTCTGGCTGTGCACAGCACAGCACTGTGGCCACAGAAGAAGCACGAAGCCAGACAGAGCTGGCAGCAGCCTGTGTCCCAGAGGTCAAGGACGTTGTTTGCTATTAAATCACTGGGCACGGGGTCAGCTTTGGGCCTTCCTCCTCAGTTGTTCTGCCAGGCTGCTTCAAATCGGTCTTGGAGTTATTAAACAAGAGGGGAGGCTTCTTAACATCCCTTTGGTACCAGTCGCAGCTGTGACCAGGAGAGGTTTTTTGGGATGTCTGTTTGTTAGGGCCTACAGCCTTTCTCCATGAGCCTATGTCTGGTCACGGAGTGAGATGCCAGATGAACTGAGGGCACAGGGCAACTTCAAATGAGAGAGTGGTCTTGGACCTACTGTGGTCCTTTTAGTGGGAGGGAAAGAGAGCTTGCCCACAGTTGTGGAAAGCCCTCTCCTGAAACACGAGTGAGACCCATTAATGGGCTGGGTTGCAGCAAGAGAAATCATTTTTTTTCCATCCCAAAATATATTCATTCATCCCTAGTGAGGCCACGTCCATCCCAGGCACGACACTCCCTATTCTCACCCTCTCTTCAGGGAAGGTTCTTTGCCTGCAGGGCCCATTTTCATCTTTCTCTACCCTCTACATGGGCTTTATCTTGTCCTTTCAAAGGCAGGACGTCACCTCCCAAGCAGAGCCACCACGGGCTGTCTGTGTGGGATGGTGTCTGGCCCCATGCCATGCTGATAGAGGCATGTGGCAGCACAAAGGTGCAGGGCAATGCAAAAGACACTGCATAGACTTCCCATCACACAATTATTTTGTGGTGGTTTATTATTATCTTTTTTGTAAAGAGGTTTCATGACAGCTCGTCTTACATTATAAATGTGTGCATAGAGTTTGATCATTTGGGTCTGTTTGTCTGTGGTTTGTACACCAGTTAGTACCTGTTCAGTTGTGGCCAGCAGCAGCAGAAGAAGGGCTAATGGGTTATTCACTTCTCAGAACGGACAAGCCTCTGTGGAGCAATTTTCTGTGGCCAAACCAATGGCTGGACTCTTGGTTTTTAGTACTTTACATGCCAATTCATGTGCTAAATCAAATAATGCACTTACTCTTTGTAGAGCTGGGGACATTGTAGTCACTAGTATTGTATGCTGTTGTTTCCTTCTCCGAGTTCAAGGGCAGAAAAATCCTTAGCGTGCTGACCTATCTCCATCTGGGGCAATGATGGACAAATCCTGTGCTGTGGGCACGTTCAAAAGCTTTACAACTGGGTCAGATGACTACAGAACTATATTTTTTCTTTTTTAGGTATTCCCTGTGCTAAGCACTTGGGAATAATACTGCAGACATTGTGAAAACACTGTCTAAGGGAAAACCACAATGTTTTAAAGCACAACCATGTGCCTGCTACTGTCAGATGGAATTTCTCAGTCCTGTAAAATAACATGTTAGTGTCAACATGAACTGGAAATTGCCCTTTTTGATCAACAGGTTGCTAGTGAATTGTTATTAATTACCTGGAGCTGAATGGAAGAGATTGAAATGGGCAGCTGAGCCAAATGATGGGATAATTTTTTATAATCCTGTGCATTTTATATTGCTGTATCATATCAAAGGGTCATACGTGTATTTAGCTGGACAGAGGAACAGGGCAATTTCAGTGTGGAGCTGAAAAGGAAAATAGTGACCTGCCTGATTGTCTTACTGAGTATGAGATATGACTAAGAGTGCCTAGGTTGTTTTCGTTTAATTTTATCTTAGCTTTCTATTTCTTTAATGTGAACTTTTGATAACTTTGTTATCCTTGCAGGGACCTTCTTTAATGTGAACTTTTGATAACTTTGTTAACCTTGCAGGGACCTAGTCTCCTTTTGCTATCACCTAGTTTGCACGTGCTTTTTTTTCCCACTCATCTTGCCACGCAGCACTTTTGTAGTGATTACCTAATGCTGCAGTTTCCCTCCTACTTAGGTGGGGGTCCCTACCATTTCTGCAAAATGGCTATTCTTATCCCAAACTGGGGCTGAAAGCCCCAGAGATGAGAGACAGCGAGCCTGTGTACTGACTCCTCCAAAAACCTGCTTGCTTGTCCTGAATCAGACTGTACTGTCACTGGAAGTGGCTTTGTTTGGATGCACTTAATTGCAGCCTGCGTTTCACAGGGGCACGTTAATTTCTGATGGAATGACTAAAAGCCTCTAGCATGAGTCAGCCTGATCTGTAAATCGTTTATCACCAATATTCAGCCTACTTATTCCCCAGCAACAGAAAAGGGAATCCCAAAGAAGGTACAATGTGACGCATGCATTAGTCTCAGGTGGGCTCCTCTCTTTATTATGCCCCGTATCCCCCCTGCCAGGGCAAGGACAGCAAATTTCAGAGCCTAACCAAAACTTACTGCCACTGTCCTGTCGAACCCTGCAGGCGTGAGGAGATAAGCCCCCTGGCAAGTCATGCGTGTTAGATGTACCCAAGTGACCAGTCGGAGGCTGCATGGGTGGACTGTGACAAAAGAAAACATCCTTGTCCATGGTTTGTTGCTCACGCTAACCGTTGTCTCTCTTCTTTTCTCTTCTCTTCCCCAGGAACGAGTGGAATATCTCTTTCTCATAATTTTTACAGTGGAAGCATTTTTAAAAGTAATAGCATATGGACTTCTCTTTCACCCCAACGCTTACCTCCGCAATGGCTGGAATTTACTAGATTTTATAATTGTGGTAGTAGGGTAAGTACCAACATTTTGTCTTTGAACGCACTGCACACATGGCAGCCTTTGGGAGCATACGGGTGGGTGAATGCTTGGTACGTTACTTATGGGTGATGTTAGAGGTTGCTGTCCACCATGTTCCTCCTACAACCACCATTTGTCCCTCCTGTGTTAGCCCCCCTACAGGACTCCACATGTTTTACCAAGTTTTACTGTGCAACCTAAAAATACAGTTAACTCATTCGTCTTCTGCAGGTATGACTTGATTCCTGCTAGTTTCAGAGTGTAGCAATGATTTACCTTGAGGTAAATATTAAGGTTTGATAATGAGTTGATGTACATTTTCTGTCTGGTATCCCTTGCTGCTTAGCCTTTTCCAAGACTTTTAATGGTTTGCAAGACATGAACATTAGACTGCTCTTGGGGAACAGGAATAAAAAGAGAAAGCAGTGCAAGGCTGTCGGACAAAGTCAAAAGCTTAACTAGAAGAAAATCCCTTTGTTTGTAAATGTGTATAGAGAATATCTAGGTGGGATCCGTTAATTAAGATTGTAGTTGGATGACAAATGAATTCTGCCATCTTGTGAACTTTTGTTGATTTTTTTTCATTCTGAAAGATGGATGAAAATTTTAAATCCCAGGTGTTCATACTTAAAAACAAGTTATTCAGTTCAATTGCACTATTCTGTCAGAGATTTCAGCACTTTTGATTTTGACCCTTTCAATGTTTTAACCTTTTTAAAGACCGTTTTTACTATTGTACATCACATTGCCACTTTAAGTTGCAATCTTTCTAATCCCCTTATTCCTTTCTATGTTTTTCAAGTTTGGCATTTAATTTATTTGAATAAAACAAAAAGAAAACACCTTCTACTTTTTCTGCCTAAGGGTAAGAGATAAGCAAGGGGTTTGAATTGTGGTTGTTGAAGGGAAGAGGTAAAGGATAAACTACCTCTGAAGACAAAGAGAAGTATTTCTCCACCTGAGTAATTTGTCCCATCCTCCCACCACTCCATTGTTAAAGAGCTTCATCGCCCACAAAAACTTGCAGTCATTTTACCTCTTTACCAAGGAAAACCTGCATCAGCTCCTGGGGAAAATGCCAAAAGGGACACTCTGTCATCAAAACCCCCTCATAATTTCTGTCCCAAACTAAAGTCCTTCTAGCTGCTTGACCATTTTTCTGGTGGCCCCAAAAAATGACAACAGCAAACTGCTGTGTGCTGCCCAGTCCCTCCCATTTTCCATGATCATGGGGAAAAGTGGGTGGAAGGAAAATTCCCAGTGAGGAGGAGGAAGGACAAACTGAGACCTATTCTTAGGCCCAAGACCTCTATGCCTTCATGTTGGCATAACACTTCTCCTTATGACAGTGCCCAATGTCTTTCTCCTTCGCTCCTACCTGCAACCAGAGAATCCCACAGCAAATTAGTAATTGGAAATTGGAAAATCCCCAGCCCTTCCCCTTGCATTGATGTCCAATTCTGTAGCTGGTTCTGCCTTTGAATGCCCTCAGATATCTCATCTGCTTGGGAATTGCTGCTTAAGTTGAAGAAAGATTGGAGAACAAAAGTCTTGTGAATGTGATTATTCCCTTTTCATTTTTATGAGAAAGAGACTTTTTAAAGAGAGAACACATTACCTCCCCTTCTTCCATTGAAATGTGAAAGAGCGGGGCTCTGGAAATCACAGGGCAGCATTAGATCTAGTTAAGTACAGTCCTTTCCAATTTTCCTACTAGGGCAGTTAATCAGCAAGATGATATTCAAACTGAAATTAATTCCCTTGCCAATGAAAGAAGCTGCGGCTCTCAGCTCTTCTCTCTGTTCTTGCCTCCAGCAGCTCTCTGTCACTAGATGGGGAACAAAAAAATGTAACTGGGGAGGGATTACACGAGTATGATAAACATGGCCAAGACCCCAAGGTTTCTGTTAAATAGTAACAATCTCAAGTGACAGATTCCACTTCAAGGCCAGATGGGTTCCTTTGATGTTTATATGTTTAAACTCACTCATAGAGCACCACAGCCCAGGCTGGTGCGCTGCTTTTTCTCTCCACAACCTCTCTGCAAAATCTACGGGGTGATACCATCTGTTCCTGTTCTGCCCTGTCTTCTTTTCCTAGGGACTGTCTGAAACCCCTCAATGACATTATGTTTAAATTTCAGCATATTTGAATATTTTGTCAGGGAGAAAGTCCCATGGAAAAGATTTAAAATAAATTTTAAAGAGGGTGAGGAGGAAAAAAGTGAGTGCTGGTAACAACATTTCCTTGTGGTGCCTTTTTCTGCCTATTGATGGAGCTGTTGGAGAAAGCTGAGTAATTTGGGCACAGCTGTATCACTGAGCAGAGGGATTTATTTGGCATGTGGGGCAAAAGATGGTGTGGGATGCATACTGGAAGCATCAAGTCCCAAAACAACTGTGGTAATTGCCATTTGTGCTTGTTCTGCCTCAAGAATCATCTTCATTTTTAATGATGATTGTCCTTGCTGCAAAAAATAGAAAAACTAGGTGGGAAGTATTTCTTCAAGTACTGTTGGAAGTTAAAGGAGAAAAAGAAAAGACAGGTTATGGGTCCTATGTTTGTCTCTAAATCCATGCAATATGCACTGCTTACCATGTATATCTTCAAGAGATAATACAGCACAACTTCCTTTATGTCAAAATATACAAGGAAAAGGAAAATGTGTAGGACCAAGCATAAATTCTAGAGTGAAGTTTCAGTTTTATAGATTTATTTTTTTTTTATAAAAATGTGCCTGTATACTTTCCCTTGCCTTCTGAAGACAGGTCCCCTGGTATCCAAAGAGATCTTAGAGTCAGTGGTTCTAACAGGGCCCCAGGAACACGGAGCAGCAGCAGAGGGGAGCACTGAACACAACTGCTATGTTTTCTGGAGAAAGGATGCCCTTTAGACCTGTAGGCTTGTAACAGCTTATCATTCTTGCAGTGTGGGAGATCTGCTTATTCCTCAGCTAAACTAGAATCAAGCTTTAAAAGTCTTATCTTTAAATAGCCTATGACCCTGCTATAGCAGCACCAATAAATGCTGCTTTGAAGAAAAACGTCTGTGTGGAGGTATCAATCAGAGGCTCTGTGGATAAGAACATTATTAGGTAAGAGTAGAGATCATACCCCTAAACTGCCTAATGAGGCACAACCCACAAACACTAACTATTAGTCAAATTGTATCCTGCTTCCTTCAGTTTTACTGTTCCTCTTTTGAAAAACATTAAAATTTTCAGATATAACAGTGATGCCCTTTAATATTAGGGTGTTGGAGGAAATTTCTCTGGAGAGAAGACTAACTTGACAATGTTGTGCTAGAAGAATATCTGTCTTTCCTGGCAGTGCTGTGGTTTGTCTGCCAAGCACAGTCATTCTCTAAGGGCCCATAGCTTCTGCCAGAAAAAAAGGTGTCATAATTTGAAAGGCAATCTTACTTGGGAAGGTAAGCAGTGAAGGTATTTGGAAAGGATGAGAAATTCAGCAAGACTGGAAAATGTGGTCACAGTATATGTCTTTCTGAGACCTGTGGGGAGTTTCTAAAGGGCAGACCCAAACACTTTCCCAGTCACAAATCACAGGTGAACTGTAAAACATTGTGAAAAAAAATCATTGTACTTTACTATTTCTTTATACCTAAGAGGATTCTTTCAGCTGTGTTTTTCTGCTGATTTTTTGGCCTTAGAAATACCAAGCCCTCTGTTGTCTCTTTTTATTCTGTAGGCCTTGACAAGTTCTTTTTTTGAGCTATAAAAATCAGTGTGCCCTTGCCACTGAGGAAGAGATGAAGAGCTGTAGAGCAGGTTACAGCCTTATCATGCTGCTGTTGGGGTCATCTAGCAAAGCAAAAACCTTTTTGATGTTTCAGCTGTCAAAAGGGAAACAAAAATACAAGAAAAAGGGTCATACCTCACAAGTAAATGTGGAAAAAAAAAGAAAAAGTGGAGTATGTCCATACGTGGATGTGTGATATAAATTATTTTCTGCTATGTAGTTCATGTGTGTCAAATGAATTTAGTTTAGGTGTAGTCAAGTCACAAATGAAGCTAGATAATGTCATCCCTTTTAGGGTTGGATTGGAAAACAATTAGCAGAAAAACTAGAAAGAGTCTAAAGAGTTCATAGAAACTACAAATTGTAAATGGGTTGAGGGTTTTTTTCCTGATAGAGGATAGTGGAAGGGACCATCAGAAGCCTTACCTTTCTTCTGTGTCTTATGATTAGTACTATTTCTAAACAGGACCTTTTTATTATTTTTTTTTTCATTCTCTCTGGGTCATAATGAGTTACAGCCAAAAAAGCACGTGGTAGTTGTAGTCTCTGAGTCATAGGTGCCTGCCCATGCCCTAACTCAGGAGATGATGGGGAGAATGAAGTGGGATTGGCAAGATGTACCATAAATTTGAAGAGTGGAATAGAGATTCAGTAGGCCAGACTGGGCACAGTCTGGGCTCCAATACAAAAGGGAAAGAGAGCAAAACAAATGAGAGAAATAAAAAGTTGTATTGCATTAGTAAGAAGCGGGATTAGTACAGGGGGAGATATTAAGCATGGAGTAAAATGGTTAAAGCAGGATTAGCAGCAGTAATGCAATTCAAGTTTAAATGTAGGTTTTTAAATGAGGAGCAGTGGGAATTACTGCAAATTATTCCTGAAGTACGGTAGGCAGCTGACTGTGGGTACCTCAAGACAGCACGTTTAGCACGTCAGTGCTGGAGCACACAAACAGGGCCAACTGGCTTGCAGTGGAGCTGCATTAGTCTGGGAAGGCAGGTTCTACTTCCAGTGGAGTCAGCTGTCCTGCTGGTTGTGTTTCTGCTCCTCCTGAATTAATTTAGGCTCTTAGAATGCAGAATTCTAGAGCAGTCCTTGGTTTACTCATTACAGAAGTAGCAGGAGAAATGCCCTCAGTGCCATCTCCCAAGAGTGGCTGTTTGGGAAAATATGGGGCCAGTGATAATGGGGACCAGGAGAACAGACCCTCAGTTTTGTACAATTGCTGACTCAGAGTTCCTTGAGATTTCTCGTCTTCAGCATTGCAAAAGCGCTGAAAAATAGCATAAGAAACCTTTTGCAGTGAATTCTTTTTCCTCCAAAGGATCCCAGGAGACTGGGGCTGTTGTATAGGTATGTCACTCATCATCTAGTATGGGAATTCTGTTGACTAGGAAGATAGAAACGTTTGAATAAGAAATAGAGCACATTTCTAGAGCTTAATCACCAGCTTACTGAAAAATACATTAGCCCAAATTTGACTTATAGTGTTTCTATTGTGAAGACCAGCAGAAAATTGCTACTGTATAATTTGTGTACACAGCTCAAGAAATACATACATTCCAATAATTCATGTTCTTTGCATCAGCCTTTGTTTATCTCTCTCTGTGATATCTGTAGTCAACGCAGTATTTCTCACAGGCTCTGTTTTTGTCTTCTCTGCATCCTGCTTCTCAGTCTGCAACACCTACAACTCAGCATCCAACCTCCCCACACACAGCTTTTCCCACGCTTGTTACCTAGTTGTTAAATCTTTCTGCAGTGCTTGAAGTTGAGGCTTTGAATAGATCCAGTTAGGAGTTCCTCAGTCACAGCTGACAAGTTTTATAAGACTCTTTATATGATTTAAAAAAAAAAAAAAGAAACAAACCTGCTTAAGAAACTAATTTCACATTTGCACTCCCCTAATCTGTGTTTTTGTGTGAATTTATAGAATCATAGAATAGAATCATAGAATTGCCCAGGCCGGAAGGGACCTCCAAAGGTCATCTAGTCCGACCTCCCCGCAGTCAGCAGGGACACCCCCAACTAGACCAGGTTGCCCAGGGCCTCATCGAGCCTCTCCTTGAATATCTCCAGGGATGGGGCCTCAACCACCTCCCTGGGCAACCTGTTCCAGTGCTCCACCACCCTCACAGTGAAGAACCCTCTCCTAATCTCCAATCTAAATCTGTTCCCCTCCAGCTTGAAGCCATTGCCCCAATTTAGTGCTGGGGAAATACATTGGCCTAGATGCTTCAGTAAATGAATCCTGCTTTTTCTATCCAGAGCAAGCTCCCTCTGTTTGTGGCCCCATCAGTAAGTTTTAAGGGCAGATGGCAGGGATCGGAGCTCCCTGTAAAGCAATCAGGCAGCTCAATCTCTGCTTGATGCTTGAGTTTGGGGGCTCTCTGTGGAATATGCCAGTCAGGACGTATAGATGAGATCCTGACAGAGGCACTGCAGACAAGTCTGAGAGAGAAACCAGACAGTGCTGAATCCAGGCCACTCCAGCTAGGCTGTTCCTGGCATCCCAGGCAGCTTCTTTGAAGTTACCTCTGGTACCTCCATGGCACACTACGGGCCAAGGCATCTCTGCCACTTACAGGCAAGCTTTTTCTACAAAGAGCCAACGATCCATTTAGGCTGGAACAACTTTTAACCTCAACTGAATTTGGCTGGGTTCAAGCTGATGACTTCAAGGCTGAAAGCAATGTCATTAGCAAATTCATGAGGAATCCGTCCTCCCCCAAAAGGTACTAATAATTTACCAGAAAAATGGAAACTGCTTCCTGAAAGCTAATTTATTAAATCAAGTTCTTACTAACACATAGGGTGAGCCTTCAGCTCCTTCACAGAAGAACATTGTCTTTTCTGCCTTGCTCTGCCTTTTCAAATGCATTCTGAGTGAGACATCTTCTCCTTAAAGCAGCTACTCCTACTAGCCAAGATAAAATATTAAGACTGGTGTAATAAAACATTCTAATAATAAGACTCCTCCAGTTTCGTGCTTTCCCTAGCCAATGCATCAGGGGATTTACAAATGGATACACAAGCACATAATCTGAGCATACTCCCTTATCTGAAAATTTACATTTTGAAGGATCCCTGTGTTTTACACCAAGTTCTACCTGCAGTGACCTTGGTGAATCTTAATTCCTTGTAAAATGGATGACAGATAATTAATGATTGGATTAATTATGATTATTTTTTTTCCCAAGGTGGATTGTTGGTTAATAAAGATATCAAAGTATTGGCAGAAGAAAGAGCAAACCCTAAAATTTGTGCTTTCTTGCCTTTCTGCTTGACTCCCACTGTGTGTGTCCAGACTGTTTGGTAAGGACAGGCCTGGAGATTGCCTTCAAACTCTGACTCACGTACTCTGCTGTTGGTGACCCTTTAAATTTGGCATGAGGCATTGCCAGAATGGCCATTTTGAAGGATCCAGCGTGCAGGACAGGGAGCACAGCTCCATGTACCCCCAGGAAGGCTGGTCACTGGGGTAGTCTATAGTTGGCTTCAAGGAGCCCTTAGGCTGAAGGAGGAGCACGTCGTGTTTATGTCTGCTCCAGAAAGAAGTGTTCTGCAAATGGTATAGACATCTTCATTAGGCTATTGCATATGGGAAGAGTCTGTCTCTCCTCCACCATATGTGAATGTCGACTGAGATGTGTGACACTCTTCACAGGTCTGTGAGATACTTTGGGTGATAGGATGATGATGATCCCTGTTCCTGTTTAGCCCAAGCTTTGCTGTCTGCCTACAGATTGTTTCCTCTTTCTTTTTGCAGGCTTTTTAGTGCAATTTTAGAACAAGCAACCAAAGCAGATGGGGGGAATTCAATAGGAGGAAAAGGTGCCGGATTTGATGTTAAAGCACTGCGGGCTTTCCGAGTCTTACGGCCGTTACGGCTGGTGTCTGGAGTTCCTAGTAAGTAACATCATTGTTTTTCTTTTCTGTATGTCTGTGGTGTGATATGGGGCAGGAGTAATTTGTGTTAACAGTTTTGAAGATGGAGCATGATGCAGATTATTTTTGGTGTGTGTGGGAGGTCTTTTTTCAAATTAATGTAGATTCATGATAAATATGATATTAATCAAAGGATGACCAAACCAGAGCTCAAGGGGAATGAAAGTTTTAAGGTATGTCGTTCTGATTGTGCAGCCTTTGTGAACAATGAAAGTGGGAGATGGAATATTTTCATTATTTCAAGCAAAAGATCCCTTGAGTAATTGTGAAGTCATAGTGCATTGTTGATATTGTAATACTTGCCTTTCATGGAAATACTGTATGGTCATTTGTGTCAATTTTGGAGGGAGAGGAACTTTTTCATTAAAACTTGATTTTCTTCTATGCATGTGATGATCTGACCAAGAGTGCTGGGAACAATTTAGAACCAACAGGACATAGGGCAAGGGAACAGTCATGTTCTTGGTTAGTCTCATTTGCTTAAATTACTTGCAATCTCTCTGAGAATGTCCTCGAGCAGCTTTTGATATAGTCTAATGTCCATTTTCTTATTTACAATGAATGTATGAGTAACTGGAAGTCTGGTAATTCTATTGTGGAGGTGCAATATGGACATCACAGTGTGGGAGGATTGTATCACTTGGCTTGAGTTTGTTATAGATGGGACCTGTTGGCCTTCTGTAGAGAGGGTTAGTTGAAAGCTGTCATTGCTTTCCCTGTTTATAGCAATGAAAGATTTCCTTAGCAGGAAAGGAGTTAATCTTCTCCAGAAGAGCTGTGGAGAGAGCTTTGTTTATGCTAGTTTGATATCTTAAAGTACTTCTAACCTTAGTCATTCAAAAACCTTGAGTCAAGTTACCATAAACTCTGTGAGATCAGCTTAAAAATGATGATTTATTTGTTGGAAAAATAGAAGTGTGAGGTTCTTTTTCTTTCACATGTTTTCTGACCCACTAGGTTATGTTACAGCCATGTTTGCAGGCTTTTCTCTACGATCATAAAGGGTAGAAACTTTTTAAATGAAAGGTGGAAACCTTTGTAGGAGGAACTGCAGCACTGATAAAAGCAAAAAATACTGAGACAATTGACAGCAATACGATTTGGTG
Organism: Calidris pugnax; assembly: GCF_001431845.1. Taxonomy (NCBI): domain Eukaryota; kingdom Metazoa; phylum Chordata; class Aves; order Charadriiformes; family Scolopacidae; genus Calidris; species Calidris pugnax. The sequence goes on along the minus strand of NW_015090800.1, from coordinate 4,512,425 downwards.
TCACAAGAAGCCATCCTTGGTAACCTGTCTGCAAGGCCTCAGCTTGCGCCCAACTTGGGGTTACTTTGGGCATCGGTGGGTTGAGTAGAAAATATTGAAAAACAGTAGCAGGCAACTACGGACCTTTCCCTCTGATACAGAACTAACATCCACTGTTTGTCCCTCCTCTGTTAGGCATTACTGCAGTGGTTTGATTCATGCAGACAATCCCATCCCATGCAATACCTTCAGTCCATGCAGAACACAGCTCTGCTTTTGGCCAGATTTGTCTCATGGAGTGTATTCTGTCTGTGGTCTTCGGTCTGCATTGGCACCCACTTAATTTGTGGCTGTAGATTAAAGTTTTATTGTGCTTTCCTAGTCCCTCTCTGATCTAAGTCTTTTGGTGCTTTCTAGTTGCATGCCTCCTGTATGGTAAGGGGAAGGTACTAGACTTCAAGCATCTATGAACTGAAGCATTGATAGTGAGATGCTGCTTATGCTGGGATGTGTTCTGAAACTTGTTCTGACATAGGCTGAACTTGACTGTGCTGATAGTTATTTCTGTTTTGAAGAACACGTGTTCCACAAGACCAAGGGGGTTTGTTACTACTGTTCAAGTCTCTTGACTAGTGCTCCTAGAGGACTAGAGGAAGGTGAGGGAGCCAAATCTGACACAGTTCGTACCCGTATGCATATATGATCTTCATTTCAGTGTAGACTATCTAATAGTCCATTTGTGGATTTTCGCATCGAGAAAAGTATTTAATTTGCACCAGAACAGAGCAAGGGAGCCTGGTGCAAGCAAAACAATATGTGGTCTAGAAATGCCAGTCCTGTGTGAAGGAGGCAAACTATCAACTTAACTTGACAGACACCCTTTATTACTCTTTATGGTTCTGACTAGGAACATATTTATTGAACCAGACTTCTTTGGGGCTAGTGTGCCTTTTAGAAACCCTACCAAGGTCTGTAGCTAATACAGCCCTAATCTTCACTGTGCATTTTTGAATTGTACAAATGCCTGTTGATTAGCCTAGATAGATGTTATCACATCCATATGTATTAGAGCGTAACTTTTCTCATGAGGCCTTTTAGATAACATTGCCTAAGCCAACCATAAATAGTACATTATAAGATTATATTATTATATAAGTTAGTGCAGAGATCTAGAAGTCAAATCTCTGGGTCTCGTTCAAGTTCTGTCCCAGTGGGGTGAGTTACCAACGTTGCACTTAGTGTGTTTTGCCAGCTATAAAAAAATGCCTTTTGCTTACTTCCCCTTCCAAAATGCAGTAGACTTTTCCACTCTGAGGAGACAACTCACAGGTTTATCCAAAAATTACATGAATGCAACATGTACTGCAGTTTCTTCTCATTTAACAGACTCTGTAAGTGTATGGAAGCAGCATTTTGTTAGTAAGAGGGGACCCTCTGGGTCACTGGCAGCTACTTTCTGCATGGAAAGCCCAACATCTGCTGCTTGGCTTGAAGTCCAGATCTAACTACTGCTATTTGGAAAAAACCAAGAAGTCTAAAACACAATGATTCGTATAAAGCAAGTTTTTGAAGCACGTGGTGAATTTTTGGATACAAATCTTAAACTTTTCAGGATTGGGGTTGGGAAATAGGTTGTCTGAGGTGGAGAGATTGGCTTGCAGCATGGAATAATTTTTTCTGAGTCAAAAGAAGTTTGTGTGGATTTTTTGCTCTCTGGCTCAATCCATAGAAAATAGTCCAGTTTAAGAGGGACGTCTTTTGTATTCAAGTTTGAGCATTTAAAGACCTGTTTCAGAATATAGAGTTTCTACATAAGTATGATTAGAAGTAGGAGAAAAACATATTAGTTAAGTAAATAACTAGTGTCTGCATATTGCAGATGGAGAGACTGAAACAAAAATTCAAGGTTTAACACTTTCAGAAGTTGCTTCAAATTCTACATGTCTCACATGAGCTACCAGTGACACCTGGGTCAACATGGCTATCTGAAAGCTTCAGATAGATGGTAGAGAACATTAGTTTAAGAGCTGACAATCCCTTTTCTCTAAGTCCCATCCATGCTTAGTTCCTGGAACTTGGCTGTCCCTTGCCAGAAAACATCTCAGCTGTGTAGCAAAGAATTCAGGGACTTTTCAGTGCAGAAAGTGATTCATCTGCAAGCTGAGTTAGTTCACCTACAGGTAGACAATCGAAGATACTTTTGACAATCTTTGTTAGGATTGAACTCTCCCAGGCCCCAAATTACTTTAGTGCATCCTAAAAACAAAAGGGCTTGAGGCTGTGAATTCAACAAAGCCTGAAGACTACGTCTGGATGACTGTCATGGGCACACAAATATTTCATAATCTTTAAAAGAACAGATGATACTTTTATTCTTTTGTGGTTATGTGGACATTCATAAGACCACTTGTCATGAGGAAGGGGATAGACATTTTGTTTAAAAAATGAAACAGACTTTTTTTTTTTTTTTACTTAAGTCACAAAACCAGTTGTAGCATTGTGCGCCTTCAGTGGCACTGAATTTAATGTTTTTGGGTTCCCACTGCACCTGCAAAAATTAGTGTTAAGCATTTACACATTTCCAAGCAGTGCAATAGGGATTGATTGAGTTTTCTGGGTTGTTGTTTGTTTGTTTGTTTTTAAAAAAAAGAAAAAAAGAAAAAAAAACAGAGAATAGTTTGAATTCCTTTCTTGAAAACTTTTTTTGGAGTTTGAAATACAGTTTTTGTTGCAACTGTGTGAGGTGCACGGCAGAGCAGTAGGTTAGATACTTCCCACAACTCTCATCCCAGTGCTGACAGTTGCTTTATGAACAAAATAAAAGGGATAATTAAGCAATCTCTTTTTTTATTATTTATTATTTCTAACAATTTTAAAGTCATACTGCTTCTGGAAAAATGATCCATTTCTAGTCTGTTTAGCCCGGCATTAACTTGTACATTAATGGTGAATATTTTTAAATGCACATGGATGATTTAGGTTTCACAGTGGTAAGTCACTTTCAAAAATTAGACATAAGCACGTTATAACATTGATACACAGGCCCAGACTTCACTATTCAGCTACTCTGTTACTGTCATACTAACGTATATCTTGTAGTGCATGATTTATTTCTGTTGCTGAAATAACTTTATTACTGGTGTACCAAAGCTGTCTCCTTGTAAAAAAAAAAAAGTATCCCAAAACTTCACATGTGCATTAAAGCACCCATCTTAATGTCTCATTAAGATCAATATATTAGTTTGAGAAAGGAGAGAGATGGAAAACAATTTGCTTGATGGACATAAGTAGACAAGTGCAAAATCAGCATGTATACCAAGACTTAATCTCGTTGGTGTCTTGGAAACTGTTACCCAGCGTCTCCTTTGGCAGGAGCACAGCGTTGCAAAGCTTTCTAGGGACAGAATCAAGTCACCCTTTTGTGTCACGAGTTCCCTGTTGATTACTCTTCTGTCACCATTTAACATTATTAAATATTTTAAAACTTGTTTTAAACATTTTGTGCTTGAGGAGGGCAAAAATAAGCTTCCAATTCGGCAATGAGGAGGCATGATCCAATTAAAAAAAAATCACCCCTGACTATTGGAAAGGGCAATCAGTTACTCCTACACATGCCAACTCATGGCCATTTAACTTATTAAATTCCATTTCTATCGCCTTTATTCATGCTGCTCAATTATATCACCTCATACATTCTGTTTATCCTCTTTAGGTTGTACTTCATGTACCTACATTGTTGCTACTAGTTATTGCCTATCTGGTATGTGCCAAACTTAATTTATAACCTTTTGTAGATAACGTGAAAGCCATATAATCTGAGTAGTTATTGTACTCCTTACTTCTATTTTCAATAAGATCCTCTGCTGACCACCCAGATTTATATGGGCATAAGACCATGATAAAGTATCCTTTTTTTGTTTTGTTTTTGTTTTGTTTTTTTCCAAGAACTGCAAAAAGCTATACCTGTGATGTGTTCAAGCTTCACTGGAGTCTCCTAGCAGGAGAAAGTTACTCAAAGGCAGTGTAGGTAGGTCTCTAGCACCAGGACTTACATTGTCTACTGGAGATGCAACCATCATGTAACTGGGAAAGAGGGTTTGAGCAAAAGACCTTATGCCAGACCCTCCTCGTGTCACTGCAATGTCTTCAAAGTCTTTCAGTCAGTGAAACAATAGTAGGTAACTGGCTGAGTATATTATTATTTTTTTTTTAGTTAAAATGAAAAAAGACCAGAATTTTCATGCATGAATGCCTAGAGATGACTACCTTTACAGGTATTAAAATAGCTAACTATAGCAACTAATTATTCAGAATGATGCTGCTGTTGAAGTCCATGATTGCTCTGAGTTCATGTGAAAATTGGGCACCTTCAGACAAGGTGAATGAAAAATTTAGACATTTTTACATTTTGGTCTGTCTCAGTACAATTGGTCCTCATTTGCCCTGAAATGCTCTTCTCTATTAAAATTTACAATGCTTTCTCAGTCCCAGCAATGTTCTCTACCCCATATTCATTGCAGTGTTTTTTTCATTACCACAGTCTTTTTCCATCCTTATCCCAAACTCTCTGGCATTAATCAGATTGTTTCTTTGAAAACTTTGTAGTATGTAGGAAAGTATCCTGTCTTTACTTGCAATGTCCTGATAGATCTGAGCCATCGTACTGTGTATATATGATACTGCATTCATCACATACAGCAATGAAGATGAGAAGTAAAAAAGCCCCCAAGGGCTCTACAAGAAAAGTAGAACAAGAGGAAAGTTTTGCCCATTTTAGAGATGTTGGATTGGCAAAGTCACCCAGCTGGGTTTGTTGTTTATTTGCCATGTTGTTGCAGGTAGGTGAAGCAAGGAAATCGCAGGGGTCATAGGACTGGATTTTTTCTGTTTAGGTTTTGTCTGGGTGGGACACTGCCTAAATACTTTGTGCATTCTAAATTACAGACAGTTTTTGGGGAGAAGTTAGAGAAAAAGGCTTTCAAGTGCTTACAGAATGTTCAGGCTATAGTCCACATTTTCCAGTGAAGATTGTTCTTAACTCTCAGACTGGATACTGGCCGTATTATTACTTTTTCCCCCGTTTTTTAAAGAAATATGATCTAATCTAATAATTTAAAATCACAGAGGAATTCTGTCTGTATGATCTCATAATTCAGAGATCACAGAATAGAATCATAAAATCGTCTAGGTTGGAAGGGACCTTTAAGATCATTGAGTCCAACCATCCACCTAACACTGACAAAAACAATCACTAAATCATGTCGCACAGTACTACATCTACCCATCTTTTAAATACCTCCAAGGATGATGATTCCATCACTTCCCTGGGCAGCTTGATAACCCTTTCAGGGCATTGTAAAAAATTTTTCTAATATCTAATCTAAACTTTCCCTGGCAAAACTTGAAGCCATTTCCTCTTATCCTAGTGCTTGTTACTTGGAAGAAGAGACTGGCACCTACCTCTCTACAACCTTCTTTCAGGTAGTTTTGAGACAGAACCCCCCCCCCACTGAAAGAATACTGTGAGGGGACTTTTACAGCAAAATAAGGAGTAACTTTCAGAGTTTAAGATGGTAGAGAAATGTCAGACTCACCACAGTAGTCCTCCTAAGGTGGATTCCATCCCCAGAACCCGACTGTCTGGCCCGTGATTGCCCTCCTGCTTGAGCTCACGATGCCCTTTCCAGCCACTGAGACAACACAGCTCAATCCATTCCAATGGTTCCATTTTGCAGCCATTGAAATAAACACACACTATGTAGTTATTTGGCTTGCATTTGGGGTTTACTTTCTTTTTAGTGCACAATTGAAATTTTCAGCTGTAATTTCTCATTGTTTTCCGCACAGCCCAAGAAAATTAACGCCACTTTATATATTTGAGGTAATAATGTAATTGAGGTAATAAGCAGAGAATTCAAGAAATACAAAATGACGTCTCGTTTAAGAACCATGTGTTTTTGGAATACAGCAAAGAAATGTGAGCCACTGCCTGTTTCTATATGTTGAATAGTACATATTAAGTCTTAAGTTTTAAGGAAATACTAACTGACAATCAGGAAGACAATTTTTTTTTCAAAATGTGTGTGCTTCTGACAAAGTATAGTTGGCAGTCATCTCTTGCACATGGTTTGTGCTTATACACTCACTGGTGGAGCTAGTTGGCTTAAGTTGACCCTCCTGTTGCATGTGAGTTATTGTATAAACAGCATACCAGTGAAGAATTCTGGTTTACCTTCAATGTGAGGAGATAGGAGAAGTGGCCTGGTCAAAGCTTCCAAAGTGTGAAAGGTTTGTGTGTAGATACGAAAGAGTAGAGTAAGCTGGAAGAGACAATATACTTGGCAGTTTGCTGCCACCAAACCTATGTGATAAAGATCATTGACAACAGAGGGAATTACTGCAAATACATTTGGGCAAAATTTGGCTTCCAAAGCTTAATTTTGCCTTGAACTTTGTTGTTGTTGCATTTAATAACATCAGCTTTTGCCAAGTCCAGTTCCTTTCTTTTCTCTTGGGCTCTAAAAGGTCTAAGAAACGTGCTCTCAGGCAGATTTCTTGCGTTCTCCTTCATTCTTGAACATGACTTCTCAACCATCTGTACCATCTCTCCAGCACATACAGCACCGTGTGAGGACAAGTTGCACCACCTTTCCCATGTCATTGCCTCACTGTTTTTAATCTCAAGTGGCCAATTTGTTTTGCTTTCATTACAAATGGGAAGGGAGTGGAGAGAAAAAGGAGAGAACAGTCTGAACCAAATGTCCTCATTAAGCTTATTTCTTCATAGTTAACTTAAAACTCTACACATGCTTTCAAGTCCTTTATTTACTTAGGTCACTGTTGCTCCAGGGAGCAATTTGATTCCAGCGGAGCATCTCCCATAGGTAAAGATCATTCCCATGAGTAGGGCTTACGCAATCAGGACCTAAAGCATGTTTTCTTGAGTGGTACAACCTGCAGAATGGTGTAATTTAAGGCAGAAGAGGTTAACTTGGTGTAGCAAAAAGGGGTTTGTCTTATTAAAGAAGATTACTCACAGAGGCACAGGCTTCTTGTAATAAAGATTTCTCTCATATTTAAAGAATGCCAATGAAAACAGGGAACTATTTATTATTTGATCTTGGCTATGTAGCTCTTTTAAAAATAGCAGTAACTACGAATGTACCAAATAACTGTGTCAGCCTTTATCCTACCAATTACTGTGCCTGCTGGCATGATTATTCAACATGTCTTCACAACAGAACAAAATAAAAAATCCCAGTACCATAACGTGGGACCACATCAGGATGTAGACAGCCCCTTCCAAATGAAGAAAATAAAACCCACGCTGACATCAAAGAGCAGACATGGAGATAGTAAAAAAAAATAATCCTAGTTTGGCTTAGTAAGAGGTTTTTCAGGACTGTGGATGGATCAGACTTTTTTTCTTAGCATTCTTTTTTTTCATTCTTCAAGTAATGCCTGGAGTTCTCATATAGAGTGGGCATAGGGAACAGCTCTCGGAGAGAGCCCATACCATCAAGATGCTTGTCCTAAAGCATCTGAAAATCTAAGAATGCCATCTGCTGTCTCCTAAGAACAGTTTGCATTGTTGTTTAGATATGCTTTTGTCTGGACCATAAAGGAGCAGAAGTATACATACAGATTGTAGCTAACTGGTATCAGCAGGAACCTGATAACAGGTTCCCAGTTGCTCACTTGTAGTTGTTGGCTGCTGCTGTCTCCATGATGGGTGAGGGAAGATATTACTGTTCCACATCAAAATAGTAAGGATATGATCTATTCTGTTTTCTTCTTACGTTCTCTCCCAGACATTTAGTGCATCTGATGTCATCCCAAGCTTACATCAAATGTCATTTCATACTTTGACTCCAATTGGCTAAATTTTTCATTGCTTATTCATTTAAGAACTTGTAAAGAATGATTTGAAGTCCTTTGTTCATTTTCTCTAAAGTGAATGTACATCTCTTCCTTTGATACTGAACTCTTAGGACTTTTTAGCATGCCTGAACCTTTCTAATCTTGTCTTGAAGAGGTGATGAGCACATGCTGGGTAGCATTTGTCTCAAACGTGGGACATAAGAGAGTTCATAGAAGAGTGTTTTGCTCAGGACACAAGGTGATACATGGATGCTCCGTGACTGGCATCATTTCAATTAATTCTGTTTGTCCCAGCCCTCTAAAAGCATTGTTAGATGCCTGTGGTCATTGCGATTTTCACAAAGCACTATCACAATACCAGTGAAGCACAGAGCAACGGACCAGTTAGATAGTTCTCCCAACCACTGAATACATTTTAAGTTTCCAAATAAATTATTTTTTTCAGTGGTGATCTGAATTTGTAGTAATATTGCATGTGCTATAGGAGGTAAAAAAACAAAGCACACTGAACTAGAAGTGGAAAATATGAGGAAGTATTATTTTAAAAATTCCAGGGCTACATAAATCTATTGGAGACCTTTCCTCTTTTCTTTAGTCAAGCTTCTCCAAAATCAGATACTGCCTTCTGAGTTAACGTCTGCTTGATATTATTGTGCTAATTCAGAACACAGGAATATTGGCTGGTATGAACAACTGATAAACTTCTCTATGCTTATGATGTTCACTGTTGGAACAAATAATTTATTGTTCTGATCATGAGGAAGTAGAGACCAAAGGCGAACTAGAGCCCACCTAACCTACCCAGTGTCTTAAACATGTTTTCAAAGTTTTTTCTGCCAGGGAAAAGGGAAGGAGATCAGACATCTTTCTTAATCTCCCTTTTTCCCAGAAGCAAATCCAATTCCTGTTTAACACATGTAACAGTAACCTATCCCATATGTGTTTTGCCCTTTGTTGCAACTATTTTTTTCTGAGTTGTCTGAATAGCTATGCCTCTTATTTTTTTCAGTTTTAGATTATCTTCTCCTGGTTTGCCCTGCCACATCAATCACGATTCAGAAAACATCTGCTAGCCCTCTGCAAAGAATCTTTTTTTTCAACTTCATTAATGCTAAAGCTGCTCAACATTTTTACATCAGAAGCATTTTTGACAGAAAGTATCTCATGGAATAAAAGAAATAGAAGAAATGATTAAAAAAGTCTATTTTTGGCACTTTTTTCATAAGCCTTAGTAAATTTTGGTTTTCTTTAGGAGTGGAAAGATCTATAGAAATCCAGTTTCATTATCAGATTATAAAACCTCCTCTCTAAATTTTCTTCAAGCATCTCATCTTTCAATCAGATACCATTCTTGCAGAGGGCTCCCCTCTTTGAAGGCAGTAGTACACACCTGCTGTGAGAACTGGGACATACCAAGTGTTATATGTCTTAGAAGTATAATCTGTTGGTTTGTTTTCTTTTGCATTACTGTTACCACATTAACTAGCAGCCTGGCTGACATTTCTGTCTTGTTTCAACAATTGACATTTTCTCATAGTTTGTTGCTGTACATTGGTTTTTAATATGTATTGGGAGTTACAAAAAGATAAAGTTGCTTTTAATTAGGTTTGATGTCTTAGAAATAAAACCAATATATCTATGTATCCATACACACAAGCTTTACAGAGGCCTTTTTTAAGTCTAACGGTTCTGTTGTTTAGTACAAAAAACAGCGCCCAATGAAAGAATTTAGGATTGAATCTCACCCTTGCTCCCACAATATAGGTGAAAATTTAAACTCAAGCTTTAGTCCATCATTTGCTTTTCATATTCCAGTGTTGACATCATTATTTCACTTAAAATCTTTACTTTGGAGGGGGACAAATTCCATTTGGATTCATATATGTAGAGCTCTGTATCATAAATAATTTAATTTAGCTGTTCAGTCTGTAGCAGGAGAGTCTTGCAATTCCCACTCGATGGCTTATTATATGCAAATAGGAATTCAAAATAAATAAATGTTTAGTTCCAATGCATTCCAGGAATACATATACAGTCTGTACAAAAATCTTTTTAATTGTGCAAGTCATAAAAAAAAGCTACAAAGAAAGTAAATATCAATAAAGAATCATTCCTTTAATCTGACAAATATGTCTTTGTGAAAACTGAAACCATTAATTTTTCTGTCCAAACATACTGGAGCTACCTAGTGAGCTAAAGGAGGTTTTGCTTATTATATCAGAAGGCATTTTTCCCCTAATGCTATTTTACTATCTGGTGCCTGCAAGCAGAGTTTTACGTCTAATCAGATTTATGAAAATAAAAAGCAACAGTTTTCTTAGTGCGGAAAAGAATAAAAGCTGGAGTTTTAGGTATTCTGAGTTGGGACTGATTAACCACTGAATAGATGAGTCCCTAAATCCAAACTGTTTTCTTAAAACTAAGAAACAAAGTTGTTCAGATTTGTCTGGCCATGTCTTTTCAAAGATTTTGGCGTTATACCATGTGTTTTTTATTAACAGAATTTTAATTGCTTAAAGAGAGAAAACAAATTCCACATCTGTATCAAGCCAGTAACACAGCAGTGATAACACAAAGTGTGGTTCACATATTTCTTTCATTACCTTGAGCAGATAACTTTCTATTTTTAGGTTCTCAAAATACTCCTGAAAACCCTACATGACAGTGATTTTGAAAATGTCATGCTATGTGTCTCCAAAGCTTAGTCCCAACTATGCCCATTAAGCGTTATCCAAAGTTAAGAGGTAGAGTGAGTTTATTTCTCCTGGGTTATATAGCCGGTGTTTGTCATATACGATGCTGCACCTCTACATAAATAGCCATCTAAATAAAAAGTTCCAGGGTTTATCCAGTATTTTGTTGCACTTTTCCTATCATGAGAATGCAGAACAGTACAGCTCATGGTATGCCATGATACGCTTGGAGTGTTTAACCCATAAGAAGATCAATTTTTGATCAGAAAAAGATTATTTAGCAATGAACAAAAGGGGCTAATGCCCACTTACTTGGGAAGTTATGATGATACAGTTAAAAATAATGCTTTTCATGACCCTGAGATTTTGACAACTTTACAAAGGTATTTGGAACCCAGCAGTCAATAGTCCTCCACATAAATGCTGGTCCGCTTACAATTGAGACCCAGCTGCTTTAAGTCCATTTCTGATAGTGTGTTGCTTTAGCTCTTACAGGTGACCACGGTCCCTTGTTTCAAATACTGCATCCTTAGGACACAGTAGTGTGTGTAGTCAATCCGTAGAGCTGTGTACAAACAGCATTTGACATTCTGAAACAAAGCTCTTTCATCGTTACCTCAGTTCAGAGGTTACTTAACTATTAGTTTGGGGTTTTTTATGTTCACTTGACCGGACTAAAGATAGTACAGCATTTTGACACATTCCTTATACAAGTTTTCTGATGGAATCCAGTGGGATTTGCTCCTGTACTGGAGCTTGAAAACTGTTCTCTGTCACAGCTGTAGTTGAGCAAGAAGACGTTTTAAAAACTGGAAGTGTGATGGATCATTTCAGTGAGGACAGGTGCAGTCTGTTGGCCAGACCACCTTTCATTTTGCATAACTCTGAAGGTAGAGGGGCAAATAAAAATCCTTCCTATTTGTGATCCTTCACAGTGATTATATATAAATAAAACCTTTACCCAGACCAGTTTTCTCAGAATCCACGTTCATCCTCTCAGCAGAAAATCAAAGCTATTTCCTGGGAAAGGGTAACAGCTGATCCTTGCTGCCCTAGGACTGCCAGGGCTCCTGTGTGCCCTTTACCTGCTTTAGTTTCAGCCCATCTTTAAGAATCCCTGGCCATGTATACTTGACCTTGTTCTCCCCCACTATCAGCATAAGATGACTTTACAGTGCACTGTGGTTCTTGTTCAAAATAGACTCAAAGTTAACTTTCTAAACTTCATTTGTGTTTTTGCTCAAAATGTTTGGTTTTGTTTTGTTTGGTTTTTTCCCCTGTAATGTGCAATTTTCAGTAGGCAGTTAGTTGTCACTTTTCTGTTCGTGCTCCTTGTCTGTAGACAGGTAGTTGCATGGGAGAGATGCTACACCTTTGGTTTTTTTACATTAAAAGTGTGTAGCTCTTAGCTGGACCTCATCCTCAGCTGAGCTAACATTAAATGGCTGCAGAATAAAGTTGAGCTTGTAGGAGCTACCTAATGTGTTGGGACTGGAAAGATGAGCAAGGTCTTCTAAGTGGCAAGCAACTTCATAAGCAAGTGACCATTTACGTACTTTGAACAGAAAGGTACTAAAAAATCCTCCCCCCTAGAGGGGAGAGGGATGCATCTGTCAGTGGTAGCAGAGATTTCTTCCAGCAGAGAGGCAAAGAACCTAAGGCAGTGTGTACATTTATCCAACCATCCTTCTCAGGCACCCAAAAGCTGGGGCTGTGTGGCCAGAATGCTGAGGGCAAGCTGTGTTTGGCTGTCTAAGTTAGGTCAATCTGACAAGCAGAGGATACTGAAGATGAATTGCTTCCCAAGAGGAAAGGATTCAGAAGTAAGAGCTGGGGTTTGTTGTGGCTTTTGTTTTTGTTTTTGTTTGGCTGCTCCTTTCTCACCTCAAATGATGAGGCAAGGGCAGTATTGCAAGACTTGACACATACAAAACCATTGTGTTTGCATACACATTGTGTGAATCTTCTTGCATGTGTGTATTTCGGTTTGAAAAGTCAATGAAAACACGGTTTGAAAATAGAGAAATGAGAACATTGGGAGCAGGTGCCAAAACTTTCTTTTTCTAATCGTTCCAGTACATGATTTTGAATTATATGTTCTTGTATATTTGAATAGCATTACCTATTCCAAAATAGTCACTGTTCAGCTTGAAAAGTGTCTTTCCTAGGTTTTCTTTCTTTTCATGTCAGCTAGTTTTCTGTCCTGTGTCGTGTCTTTCCCTCCTATTCCAAGACCCTCTCTATTATTCTTGAAATAGAAATGACATCTGCAGCCCCAAGAATGCTGCACTACACCCACAGAATTTGCTTTATCTAGCAATCTGCCACTAATATTCTGAGACTCCAGCAAGACAGCAAAGGCCTACCTCCCCGAATTGTTACTGTTCAGCTGTCCTTAGCTGAATTGTGCTATTTGAGTTCCCTTTGCAACACTGGAGAAGAAAGTCCTCAATGTTTTTCCCTCACAGATCATTGCAGATGTACTTATCTAAGATATCTTACCTTGATTGAGGACCATTTTGTGATAAAAATGTCTGTTGTTTTCCAGGCTTCCTTTAAAATTGGTATAAAACCTTTCATATTTATGAATAATTAATGTTTTTCAATTTTCTTAGACGATGCCTATGCTTATTAAATGATAAACATCCACTTGGGGGGAATGTTACTGGTTATATTGCTTTTGCTTTGGAAAGAGAGATAACTGCAGCGGCGGTCTCTTAGTGTATCGTCAGAAATAACTGTGATTTGTGGGTAGGCCTAACCCGTGGCTGGGGATGGTGCATAAACTCTACCACTTAAGAGTGGTTCCCAGAAGTGATCTGACTCAGGCACTGTGCTGAGTCACAAATCCTCCCCTGCTTCCTCCTTGCTTGCAGAAAGTAGTAGTTTTCTTCTGAACTGTATTAGCAGAAAAATAATTACCTCCCACACCCTTGGCACTGGTTTAAGTACAAAAATCTGTGTGTGTATCAGGAGGCGGGGGAGGTATGGATGGAGTTGAAAGTCCTCTCCTTTCCCTTTTATTCCTGCTTGTTCCCAAAAGGACGTTTGTATGAGGCTCTGCCTGCTCATACTCTTGGTTCAGGCAGTGCCGTGGTGTAGACAAAAAGTAGCCTTGCAAATCCAATGGAGTAGAAGACTCAGGATATGCTTTCTCTGAAGATCTGGACTACTAATATGATTAGAACAGGAAGCCACCTTGTTCAGCAAACCAAGTTTGATCCAAAATGGAAGACCCATGAAAACGTGAGATAGAGCTGTGCTTGGAAAGACCAACCAACCATTAGTTTCCTTGGATATGTTCCACGGTGCAACAATGCCAAGTGCATTGGAGCAGCTGGGTCCAGTGCACGGGTTTTTTTGTGCCATCTTGCTGAGTATTGGTTGAAATCCAAAAAAGCTTGTAAGTACACAATGGGGTATGTAGGTAATCCCATTGCTTTAGGTGCAGACACTTACATGCTTTAGAGATAAGCACTTTCTTCAATAACTGCCTGAATTGATGAGACAGCAACCAGCCCCTCTCATGATTCCTGAGATGAAAATACAGCATCATATAATAGCTCTAAAACACCTGCAGCATCTCTAATGGTGTATTTCCCATAGCTTTGGGAAAGATCAATGTTGTTTGGTGTAAGCTCTTTTCCTTCTCTCTTCCCCATTCCCTCTACTCCCTGCTCGTGCCCTAAACCTTTGGCTTGACACAGTCCTCTAGAGGCTGAAAAGGGCTTGACCTGGTATAAAAAGCAATGTTATTCACATGTAATAAAATATTTAAAACGTTTTATCAGTGTAAATAAATGCTAAATTCTGTGAGCCCAGGGAATGGCACTAATGTGTTTTGCTTACTGAAACATTTATGAAGTCAATCTCTGCCAACAGAATGCAGCCAAGAGGTGGGGTTTTTTTAAGGTAAACTGAAGTGCTTTTAAAATAAATACTAAGAGGTGTTTAAGAATTTCAATTATTAACAGAAGAAAAACATGGGCTGAAAAACTGCAAACAATCCCTTTTGTGGCACTTTTCCTAACCTCTGTGCAGTTATCTCTTGGTCCAGCCTGGAGTGAGTTCCTCAAGGCAGATGCTGTGCTTTCACAGATGTCTGGGGAGTGTCTAGCACATGGAGAGAGCTTCCACAAACGAATAAATACATTTAGAATGCCAAATATTTGAAAACCATTTATTTTTCTATTTACTTGCCAGGACATAAGTTCAGGACTCTGTGTTTATAGCTGGCCAAGGATGGCATTGCCAGCCTCTGTAAAGCGGTGTAAAAACATAGCTTTTCACTCTGCAATGGGAAGGCAGTTATTGGCATCATCTACTTGAAATCCAGAGGCCAGCTTTTCAGTCTGATCAGGTCACCAGGCATTCTGATTTAATTATGATTATAAGCTGCACAGCTTATTGCTAGGAGTGCAAGCCTTACCCCCGCAAGGGAGAAAATGCCAAAGATGCTCAATTAGAGCATCAGGCGAGTGGGAACTGTATTGCCCCTGTATTGTGACTACCCTTGCTGGGCAATATCTTTGTGTCAGTCTATAAAGATTAAGAGCGTGCATGAGTGGGACAGAGAAGTAATTTTTTTTGTAACTTTTTGTGACTTCAACTCTCTTTTCTTCCTCTGCATAGGGGAAAGAGCATGTAAAATTGTGTAGAAATTCTCACCAATGGTTAGAAAAAGCTTTGTGTCTGTGTGTAAGGGGATGATTCACCTTGATTTACCCCGATCAGAAATGTATCTGATCATCCACAGACAATGATTTGCACCTCTCAGATTTCAGAACACAGATTTGATGTGTTTTGAAGCATGTGGGTTTTTATTAAAAGGTGTCTCTGTGTGTTCTAGTTACCTGTAGCTCTCCCCAATCCTTTAATCTTTTCTATCTGCTCTCCCTGTTCTCCCCTCTTGCTACTACACCAACTTTTCTGTTCCTCGTGCCATTCCTTGCAATCACTGTTCATGTTGCAAGTGAATGCCTGAACTGAGAATAAAGTAACTTACTGGCAGCATCTAATATTGCAGCAACAAGCTTGACAACAACACGAAGAGATTGGTGATGCCCACATATCCCTTGCCCTTCTACGAGCAGCTTTCATTACATCTTTTGAGAGGACATCTCTAAAGTTGCTGGCTAGTTAGTGGTTTTAAACTTTTAGAAACTCTCTGAGTAATTTAATGGTAATGTGTGTAAGCTTGCTAATTAGTGGAATCATCTGGATTTAAAACCAGGCTGCCCTAACAGGGTACTGCACAGCGCACACATCAGTTCATGCTAACAGTATTCAGGAGCTCATCTTTTCTTCAAAGTTGTTTTTTCTCTAATTAAGCTAGCTGAAGCTCCTGTAAATCTTCTGGTGGTACTTGTTCACCTTGACTGTCTAAACACTTCGTCATCTCACGTTTATGGTGCAGGCCTTTGATTTCACCAGCACTGCTTTGTTAACACAAAGGGCATTGGTTTGTTCAGGTATTATCTTCTCTGGACATCTGTACTACACTGAAGCACTTTCATGGTGTGGGTGATAATGAAGCTACATTTAAAAGGAAAGAGGGTTTTGTGTCTGTCCTCAGTACCCTCTCAAGAGCACTGGGCATATCCCATGATTAATTTTAAATTAATTAATAATAACAATTAAGGGCAAATTACATAAGACCTGGTAGTAGATCTCTTGACCTTGTAATTTTGGCTACATTTGGGATTAACAAGGCTCCCAAAATCACTGAAAATGGAGGCCTGTATTTGCTTTAGTGTAGATTTATTTGAAGCTAGAAATATTTCAATCTGCAAAGTCTCTCGGTTTTTTTCAGGTTCATAGCCATCTGTAGGGTTTTAACTTTCTTGTATTGTTCTACGTTGTTTGGGAGAAGGCGGGACATTGTTTTAATTTTCTGGTGAATGTTACATTCTTGACTGCTGTAAAGTATTGGAGTGGTGTTGATGTGGGCTGCAATATATCTCCTGTATATATTTAGAATTAGTAGACTGAATGAGGCGAGCATCTAGGGAAAAGGTTGACGGCCTCATGTAATCACAGCAATATTTTTTTCCCCAGAGAGACATTTCTTATCCAGAGTAAGTACCTAGAGGTAACTGGGTGAGCAGAACATCGCACTCTTCTATAGGATGAGTTTTGATCCTGTCAGTATTGTACTTCATGTAAGGATCTCTTTGTTAAAGCCAGAACGTTTCATGCTGAATATCGCTCCCTTTGGATAGTAACATGAACCATTAACAGATAGCTAAACTGACTGCAGACTGAAAAAGTGTTCTGACTGAAGGGATGCTAGTACCCAGCTTTAGATTACTAGCAGGCTGCAAGTGATCTTGCTGACCTGACAGCTGATGCCACCTTTGATTTCTTCTGCTGAGTTCCATCGTGGCTGGGGAGCAAACGCAAAGCCCTAGCTGTGAATTGACAAGTGGATTAGCTACGAGTGAAAATGCTTGTCAAGAGATGTGTCATCCTTATTAGAAAGTATTTAAATTAGTAAAAAAAAAAAAAAAGAGTAATAAAAATGAAATCTAAGATCTTAGATGATAGATTTTAAAAGTTAATAGTTATCACAAACTCTTGGCAGATGTATAGCAGACATTTACAACTCATGAATCACATTTTTCAAAAATCATCGCTAATATCAACTTCTCTGAGGAGATGACAGCATTTACAGGAGACATTAATGGCTTCTGGCTCTCAGTCATTGCAAAATCATGAGCTCGTAATTGTTCTGATCTGGCTATTTGTAGACTACAGAGTTCTAGAGGTCTCTCAATACTTCCAACATTAATAACTTGCCAGTGACAGTGGTTGCCATCACTGCCACCAGTGATGATAACTTTAAGACCCTTGTAAATGCAAATCCTTACTGAAGGCTTATGAGGCTGTCTTTGTTATTCTGGTTTTACAAATGAGGAGAAGGAGACAGAGAGATGCCCATGAATCTGCAGCTTCAGACAATTGCATCTGAGGGTACAGCTCCTTAGCACTTTATCTTACAAGTCACCTTCCCATTCTGGAAATGTTTGGCTTGCTCATGATTAGGGCTTACACCAGTCTCATGTCTTAACAACAGCCACATACTAAGATTCTGTTCATACCACTTTCTGGGGACCTCAAGAACCTCTGTCATAGAGTGATGCCTACATCTTGGAGCAAAACCAGCAGCACTGCTGGTCCTGACTCTCCCTCTGTTCAGATGGAAGTAAGATGAGGTGGATCTGGAGTGCAGGGACATCCTAGGAGGGCTGGGAGCTGTCAGTCAGTATGGGTTCAGTGGTCCTTCAGCATCTCAGCCCCTGCCTGAGACTGGCTTGACCTCTGGAAGGACCCAGAATTGTAGTAGTAACATGACTTCAGTTTGCAATCTCTCCCAGTGCTCTGGAGTGAAGCTCTGTTGTACCCCAGCATTTGCTCTCTTGCATATCTCCCTGTCTTTCTTGTCCTGCCTCAGTTCTGGTTTTTCTTTGTTTCTCCTATGCTTTAACTCTCTTGAATACTTTCTGGGGATCAGCTTAGGCCTGGTTTTCGAGAATGGGCAAAATAGCTAATGTGTTCCTTCTCCAGGGTGGTGATATTTCAATGATAGGTAAGGTAATATCTGTTTTACTTTAATCTGTGACCCAGGCTGCAGTGGTAAATTTGTGAAATGTTTGGGATCTTCTGGAGGGAGGTGATCTGTAAGTGTACATCTTTACATCATCAAGATAATGAGTTCAGGTGAGGGGGAACAAAATAAAAATGACATATTATTGTGCAATTTATAGCCTCTCTAAATTTTGTTCTCTTTCTGATAAGTGCTTCCTTCTGTTCTCTCTGCAGGTCTCCAGGTGGTTTTAAATTCAATTATCAAGGCCATGGTCCCTTTGTTGCATATTGCCCTGCTGGTGCTGTTTGTCATTATTATCTATGCCATCATTGGACTGGAGTTATTCATGGGGAAGATGCATAAGACCTGCTACCATGTACAAGGGGGACTGATAGGTAAGGGGAACACTATATCATATATACAAAGATTTTCTGAGGGAGGCTTTCCCCTTATTCAGTGGAGCATTTGAGCTGGCTCAGGAGTTGACTGGCTGTTGCTCCCTGCTGTGTACCTGTTTGGAGTTTCACAATGGTGGTTCCTTTGTTCTGCTTCTTGGATATGAATGACTTTTGATATAGAGAGACTGTCTCTAATGGTGAGACTTGCTCATCTCGGGCACATAGTTGCTGTCCTGTCTGTAAGAGATACAGCAAAACTGTCAATTACTGCTGAACACAATAGTGGTCTTTTTAATGTGGACCCTTGGCTCTCCAAGCCAGACTGAGTTCTTTAACAAATCTCCCAGAGGCTCAAGCAATACTGAAGTAATGATTATTTCACCACTAGCAGACTGAGCTGCAAAAGAGATGGCATCACAGAAAGGAAGGACTCTTATATTTTATTATTAATCTTTTATTATTAATCTTGTACACAAATACATCTTCATTTTAAACTGATATCATTTTAAAGGAATATCTAATTGAGGTTCAGTACCCTTTTGTTTTTTTTCTAATCACATGCTAGAATTGTAGTTAGAAGTGCAGCTAATAAGAAAGCAAAATTATACTAATGGGAAGAAACTTTTTGCACCAAATCCATCAGGAAAGAGTTTTCAAATTATTTACAGAAAGAAATATTAAAATTTCAAGATAATTCACTTGTATTGTCACTCATCTAACCATCTGCTCTTTCTCATTTGATTTATTCAACTTGAACAGCAGTGATTCCCCATGTGATGGGGGCTGCCAATGCCTAGGACCCAGTTCAGCTCGTAACCAAGAAAATATTGTAAAGCAGGAAATTGTTTCAGAAGTTTTATATTTTCTGCCTTTATAAAATTGTTAGTTTTCATTTTCTGGAAACGATGCTAGAACTGTAATGAATTATCAGTCTGGTTTACAGCTTTTAAGTGGGTTTTTTTTCTCCATACTCTGTAATTATTACACATTATAGCATCTAATTCTAATATTGCTATTTCTGGTATGCTTTAATGATCAGAACGTGATCAGAACTTCTGGAAAATTCAGGTTTTGCCAAGATAAGAAAGAAACAAGAAACATAATTACCTGCTCCCCCTCCACACACACACATTTGTTATAAATGTAGCAATAGGCACTGAAATCCATATTTAAAAATTATTAAAAATGAACCCATATTTTAAAAATCCTGTTGCAGGAATTTTTGTGCTTATAAAAGTGTTTTCTGTAGCATTTTGCAGATACCAAAGCATCTAGGCAGGCTTGTTTTGTGGGTTCTCTCAGATCTTTGGGAACACCTATACAGAATAAGAGGTGGATAATCAAGCAGTAGAGCTGCTGAGTGCCACCGGGCATTGATAAAATGCCACGCAGCATCTAACCTCCAAAAGAGCAGAGCTCCAGAGACTCTCTGCTCTAATTTAACAGTAGCCCAGCACCGTATCAACCGATCTCCAGAGCACTGAAGCCTGTCTGCTGCAGGGGTTCAGCCTCCTTCAGCAGAGTGCCTCTCAGTGCTGCAGTTCCCTTCCAAGATTAACCCAGGTGACTGCGGTATGAAAACACTGGTCGTAACATGCAGCCTAAAGAAATGTAATAGACTTGATCTAATGTTTCCTCTTATGTTGAAAGACGTTTCAGTTTTGACTGTAGAATTTGACAGCTTGGATGGTGAGGGGTCTGGAGAATAAGTCTTACAAGGAGAGGCTGAGGGAACTGGGGTTATTCAGCCTGGAGAAGAGGAGGCTGAGGAGAGACCTTATTGCTCTCTACAACTCCCTGAAAGGAGGGTGTAGAGAGGTGGGGGTCGGTCTCTTTTCTCAAGTCACAGGTGACAGGACAAGAGGAAATGGCCTCAAGTTATGCCAGGGGAGGTTCAGGCTGGATATTAGGAAAAGTTTTTTCACTGAAAGTGTTATCAGACACTGGAATGGGCTGCCCAGGGAGATGGTTGAGGCCCCATCCCTGGAGGTGTTCAAAAGACGGGTTGATGTAGTGCTGGGAGGTATGGTTTAGTGATGATGCTCCTTGTTTGTTGTGTGGGTGTCTATTTTTGTCAGTTAGGTTGACGGTTGGACAAGATGATCTTTAAGGTCCCTTCCAACCTAGAAGATTCTGTGATTATTTCACAGAATCGCAGCATCGTAGTGGTTGGAAGGGACCTTAAAGATCATCTTGTCCAACCGTCAACCTAACTGACAAAAATAGACACCCACACAACAAACAAGGAGCATCATCACTAAACCATATCTCCCAGCACTACATCAACCCGTCTTTTGAACACCTCCAGGGATGGGGCCTCAACCATCTCCCTGGGCAGCCCATTCCAATGCCTGACAACAAAACATCCCTCTGCCCATTAAAATTAATACACTTCCTCATGTCTTCCTAGAGAAAGCTGTCAAATTCGCTGGAAAAATGTATTTGTTAAAATCAGATATCCTTCACTCGCTTCTCAGTGCGTCAAACAGCAA
Organism: Calidris pugnax; assembly: GCF_001431845.1. NCBI lineage: Eukaryota > Metazoa > Chordata > Aves > Charadriiformes > Scolopacidae > Calidris > Calidris pugnax. The sequence goes on along the minus strand of NW_015090800.1, from coordinate 4,491,394 downwards.
TTAGTTCTCTTCATCTCTGTTTTCTCCCTCCTCTCCTTTCAGATACACCTGCAGAAGATGACCCGTCTCCCTGTGCCCCCCAGTCTGCCCACGGGCGGCAGTGTCAGAACGGCACCGAGTGCAAGGCGGGCTGGGAGGGACCTAAGCACGGCATCACCAACTTTGACAATTTTGCTTTTGCCATGCTGACCGTCTTTCAGTGCATCACCATGGAGGGCTGGACAGACGTACTGTACTGGGTACGTATCCGAAAATGATAAGCTGAAAGGCCTGCTCACCTGCTCCAGCTGTGTTGAAACCTTGGGGCTTTAGCTTCCTTGCTTGTTTTATATAGTGAAGGCATGGTTGCCTGCATGGAGCTTTAATTAACTCAGAATATTAGTGGGTAAAAAGGGGGGTGGGGGGCATCTGATGCAGTTAAATTTAAATGTTGGCTTTTCATTGATATTTTAATGTTGAAAGATGGCACGTGGCTTACTGGTTTGAAGATTTGCAATGTACCTTTGTTGAGCAGGATGTCATGTAAAGACCCTCTCTGCAGGAGTGAAATACCTCATACATCTTCAGATAATTGATTTAGAAGTATTTGTGACCTATAACAGTGTGTTACAAAGGCACTACACTGATCAGCTCATAGGTTTTATAAGAAAGGCCTCACAAATCCCTTTTCATGCCAGCACTTTTATCGTAATAATACTAGAATAAATTCTCCTAACATATCATTGATATTGGTGTCAATCACGGTTACACATTTAGCTGAAACATGGTATTATCTTTAATCTAAATACAGTCTCATCTTGCCCTTTTCCTAATCCTGGAAGTAGCTTTACTTTCTATATTGTAATTCCTAAAATGTTGGGAAATTCAGTGGCAATACAATTATACTATAGGAGTTAAAATCAGATTTAGCCTTCACCTGCAAACCAGCTCTTGCCATCAACTTTTTCAGCACTGTGTTATGGTCTAGGAATGTAATTCACACACTGCTCAATCATGTCTGTAGAAGGCTAACTCAGACTATGGCTGAAGACTGGCACGTTATGATACCTGGTTCTCCAAGATGGTAGGATTTCCAGTGTAAATAAAACTTGTGCTATAATGCACGATAGAATTTAACTCAAGAAGACCCAAAGCACACAAAAAGGATAATCTGGACTGAAGCAGCTTGCACTGTTAATCAACATCAGCTTCTCTCTTAAACATGAGCCTGAAGCTGCATTCTACCCACCAGTGAGTTAGAGTTTACAAGACTTCCCTTTGAAGATTTAGCTTATCTGCAGTAGATATTCTCTATATGGAACAGATAGTAGTTGTCTCTTTATCCTCGTAAATTTAGATTAGAATTGTGACTCTAGCTTCCTTCTAATGCCTGAGGTAAAGGGCAGAGATGAAACCACAAGGGGAGTCTGGGTCTCAGAGCATAAAAAATGCCTTTGCTTGAAAGGAAGGTATAGATTAATAAAATAATGAAGAACAACAGAAGTTATGTCAGAAAAGAAACTGCGCAAAGCTACTCCACTGCTCAACTATGGCTATATATAATATACCTGCCTTTTTATCACATTTAGCTCACACTCTTCCAGTGTTTGTGTGATTGAGAGGATTTATAGGTAGTTCAGGGGAAACAGAAGAGAGTAAAAGATATCAGAAATAAACATGAAAATAGCTTTGGTAGCGTATACCATTCAGTACTGTGAAACCTATCCAGAAGTTATCATCATTTTCTCCAAAGGCACGTGTTATAAAAGACCCTGCCAATCCCCACACTTTTGGGTCCATGCGTCATTTGCGTGACTGGATGTGAATCATTCAGAACTCAGTTGTCTGTTAGCTAATAACAGGAGCCAAAAGCATAGACTCACTGCTAGATGATTTTTTACCATGACTGCTGCAGATGGTCTGATTTTTTTATGGCATCCCTGCAGCAACCTGGATTTTAGCTCTTGGCTTTTGTTTGGTATTCAGCCAGCTTTTTTCACTGTTTTCCTGAGCTGTTCTTTTTTCCTTTAGAGACAGTATGGTGAAGTGAAACCTGAAATTAATACAGATTGATGGTCATTATTTTTAGCGGCATCTGTATAGTTAGACTTTTAGACTATGTTTTTGATAGAATGCTTGCTTTGGAAATAAAGGAGATATTTGTTATCATCAGTTCCCCGGTTATTCCTAGACAAGACTACAAAAGCTGGAGTTAGCACTGCAGATAAAATTTCAGAAATTGAAGGGGAGGAAATTTAGTTTGTGAAGGAAAAAACATATCACCTATGTTGAAAGACCATGAAATACAAAGTTGAACACCTGAGCTGACAGACATAATCAGTTAAGCTGCCATAAACAATCCTAAGAGTACTATTGTCTCATCTGACTTTTTACCTCTTTATGCTATGCTGGCGAAGTGGATAGAAGTCAGCACTGATCAGTGTTTGCCATACAGTAGGGAAGGTATCTGATATGCAATGGGTATTTCCTTCTGCAGAGGGGTCTGTGCTACTCTGAGGGCAGGTGTTGATTGAGCCATTGCTACAGGGTGCACTTACGAGAAGCATTGTGACTTGAATATTTATGTGTAGAAACCGTCTCTAAACATTCACACATGGGGATGTTTCAAACCATATCTATTGTGTTTTATACAGTAAGCTTTATAGTCCGTGCAAAAAGCATTCCAGCCTAAGCTAGAGAGATCAAAAAGAAGATTACTTCTGGATAGTAAAGAACAGAAAATATGCAACATTTCAATTTCTGAGAGCGAAGGAAGAATTTTAGTAAGTGGGGTAGGATATAAACATAATGTTTCAAACTCCATGTCAGCCACCGTTTCTTTAGTGAAGTCTGACTCATATATAACTCTTCTCCCTGGCCTTTGCCTTTTGAGCCAAGGAAGAGTAGACTTGTCAGAAACAACACATTGGGGGCTGCATCTCTACAAGAGTACAGAGATAAGAGGCTATTCTCTTCTCAAGTAGATAACACTTTGAAAGATCTTCTGGATCCACAGTGAGGTCATAGAAATTAAAATTTGCTATAGTAGGAAACAATTCTGCACAGTTAATTAAATTAGAAATCCAGACATAAAGATCCCCTCTCCAACTACATCCCAAGATAGAGCTGGTTGTCCATTTTATACTAAAAGGAAAGTACAGGTTGAAGAACAGTATAAGAAAATGTTGACTTCAAATCAGAAAATTTTGCAGCTGAAAACTTCAGGTGATGATTCTCAGAGTTCATTCCTTAAACTTACTCATGTAAGTTAATGGGTTAATATTAAAAATGCTGAGCATTCAAAGTTTAAGAAGACCTTTAGGTTCTTAGCTCCTTTGCAATTCAAGGTCAACACCAAGGTTTGAATCTGAAGTCCTGCTGGGCTCAATAGCAAAATTCCAATTAAATTTGAAAGGTCAGGATCTCACCTTCTATTTTGTAAAATCTTGATCATGCTGTTGAAATTTTCCACATGCAGTCATGTATACAACATGAAGACTTACAGATGCCTAATCAAGGCCTCGGTGTCTGTTGCGATAATCTTCCAAGGACATACATGTGGATGTACGGAGTTTTCTTTGCTCCCTCCTTAAATCTGAAAATTAGAGCCTGACCTAAAACTCAGCAGAACAACAGATAAAGCTCTGGACTGAGCCTGGAAATGTTTAGGCAATGGAACAATTCCGTTGGTTTAAACATTTTTAAAAATGCTTTTCAGTTATATCTTCCTGTTTTTTGAAAAATAGCTTTTGAAAGATACCTAGATCTCCACATTCCTCTCAGTGGGAATGGCGAGATCCTAGCACAATTCAGCATGTTGCCCTGAAAAATATACTAGTAATTTCATCAAAATTATGTCTGTCGTGTGCTGCACTTTGCAAGGTTAAACCTGCATGTTGAAAAGTTAGAAAGCTGTATGACTTTCCACGAGCCCTGGACTCCTAATCCACTTGGTAGCTCTTCAAATTTTACCTTCAGTCTCCTGCTTCCTTCTTCATGCTTTCCCTCGTGCCTCCTCCAGCTTTTCACCTCTGTAGTGAAGCCTGTCTCCTCTCTGACAGAGTGCTGTTTCCCAGCCTGTGATCCACATCCTCACAAAAAGATAATCGGAGAAAGGAAAGCAATAAACTTTTATTCCCTAGAAGTATTTGACATCAATAAGATCAGTACGCTTTCCAATCTCCTCTCCCCCTCAGCAGATAAGACTCGTGAGTAGATTGGCTTCTTTTGAAACGTGAAAGAAAAACGTTACGGAAAACACTTTGACACTGATATAGTGGCAAGATAATTATTTGTAAGGAGCCAAAATTTTAATGTAAAATAACTGCATTGGACAGGATGAAAATCCATGCAAAATAGCCTTGTTGAGTCTGCTGAAGAGTTGATCTTTGCTGAAGGGAGTGTTGTTTATAGGAGCGTATCTCCTGTACTGCTTCGCTCTTACGAGGTTGGCTTTGTCCCAGTGTAGCTGCCAGGCAGCTTTGTCTCACGTGCAATCAGTTCCTAGAATCATTGGGGTAGACAGGCACCTCTTATGATTTGTGACATCATAATTTTTCCTATGCATTGTAGAAAGATTGAGTTTATTATTCCCAAAACTATCCTTAACGTGCGATCAGGCAGCTCATTCCCTTGTGCGGGCACCAAGACCCATTTCTGAAGACCCCTCGGTCTTGGGAACTTCCAGCAGCAGATGCAAATCCAAATGTTACAGATTGAGTCATTTGGCATTTTGTAATCATTCTCTGCTGCAGACCATTATTTCTTATTGTCTTGTTGACTAAGGAGGAAAATTAATCCCGGTGCAGTTTGTAACATCCTGTTTAAGTATTTGTAGGCATTTGTTGTCTTCCCTTAATCTTTTTCTAATCTGAGCAGATTGAGTTCTTTCAACCATCCCTAATGTGGCTTCTTTTTAATTATTTTTAATCACTTTGTTAGTGTCCTTCAGGGGAAGCTTCACTTCTAAGTTAAATACAATTTGGACAGTGCCCTGTCGCTAGAAAGGCTTTCATCTTTGTGTGAAATCTGCTTTCTGCAGCTGGACCCCTGTGACACTGCATGCAAAAACTGCCCACTGCAGCCTCAGTTTTATGTGCCTGGTCTCTCCACTCCCCTGCATCTAAGCAATCATATACATGAATTAAAACAGAGTGCAGAGCAAGTGCAAAATGCAACCCGATGTTGTTGCATTAGGCTATTCACACTGCTGGGTAGTGGAGAACCTGGCCCTGAGATGTTCTGCATACAGCTTGCCCATTACAGCTTGAATTCTAGGACCAAGTCATTCTACTTGATCTGCTTGATAATTATTAATAATGAGCCACCTTAAGCCTGCCATTGTTTTTGGAGTCTTGGCTTTGGCCCATGTCATTTGGACAACACTTTGGAATACTTGGTTGAGTCTCTAAAAATAACATGCAGTGCCTCCAGGGACAGTTTACCTCAAGGCTCTAACTGTAAACTAAAGAGTGTGGTATTATTATAGATGGACTAAAGCCAGGTCTGGATGAGATCCAGGGCACTAACCTGTCCCTGGAAGAGATGCCTGAGCTGGCACATAGTAAGTTGACTCCCTCAAATTTAACTGAACAATCCTTGGTAGGCTTGCTCCTAGGCAAGAAAACATTTTGGTAGTCTAAAACAGTGGAGGAGAGCCACAATGTAGTGAGATAGAATCAGTAGAAACATTAAGAAGCATCACAACCCCAAGGGCAGCATAGACTAGCACATATAGATGCAGTGGGATAAAGAGGCTGTCCTGGAAGATCCTTCCATCTCTGAATCTGTGAGATCATACTTTGAAGAGTCACTAAATGAGCTTGAAACTGGAGCTAACAGTCACCCTTACGATTCCCATCGTGAAATCAAAATGGAACAAACTGGGCAACAAATATCACTTATTTTGCTGACAGCATTGACATATCTGGTGAGCTTTTCTCATCCCCCCACAGCCTGTTGCAGCCAATGAGGAAGATGTTGTGAGGAATACAGAGATATTGCCACAAAGTGGAAGACATTAAACGCAGAGCTGCAACCCCCAATTTTCGCCAGCTGTGTTTTTCCTTCTAACCCTTTATTCTTGCAGCACTTAGGCTTGAATTAGTAAGGCTTTCCACACAAGAGAATGATCTGATTCTAAGAATATATCTCTCTACGTGTTTCCATGGTGTTTATTCCCCATCCGCCCCCACCCCTCCAAGAAAATGTTGGGCTTTTATTGTTGTGGGGTTGAGGTTTTTTTAATCATCTTTTTGGCAGGGTTTTGCATGGATGTGAAAAATTTACAAAGAATAAGCACGCAAGTATGAGCAACCCATCTCTGTGACTGCAGAGGTTATTTCATCTCCATTTGCTGTAACAGTGGTGGGTAAGGGGAGAGGGCTCATAGTTCAGAGCACTGAAGGGCCACAGCGTTAGTGCACTGAGAAAGTAGTGTCCTCACCTAATTTGCATAAAAATTGACCTAAATCTGTTTTCTTTGTTCTCATGAACAACTGCACATGCAACTGTTGCAGTTGCCTGCACTGCTGCCTTGAAAGCCAGTAACAGCAGTGACTTGTTGGTTTCCACCTGCCACAAAAACCTGCTGCTGAACCCTTTTTTCAGTGCAGAATGGGCACTTACTGTGTGAAATGAAGTTTTCATGGGCCCTTCAGACCTCAACTTTGGACCTCTCAGCCCTCTTCCTCTATATGGAAAGAAACTCTCCATTAAAAATAAGCTGCTTCTGGTTGGTTGTGGGGAGGTGTTAGTGGAGACCCTCTGCCCAGTGCTCCTGCGTGGGAAGGACTTCTTTAATAGCCCTGTCCTTCTGTTGCCCTCTCTCTATTCTTTCTTCTTTTGTTCTTCCTTAGACTTTTTTCCAATTGCTGCTGTCTAATCACCACAGAGACTTTTCTTGTCTTTAATCTTTTATCCCAGAGCTATACAATTAAGAGCTAAGCTACTGGGATATTTCTGTATGATTTAGGATTTTGAGTGCCTCTGTTTGTGGGTGCACTGTTTGGGCCCTACCACCAGTTTTTCAAGAACTGATGATCCTTGCTTTCTGAAATTAATCATCTTCAGAGTTGTTAAGTTCAGATCCATATCCACTGGATAGATTGGCAAATAATAGACTTTGGTTGATTATCGAGACCCTGGGAAAGAAAAAGACAGGGAGTATGCTTAAGGTCAGACCAAAAGTGGTGGCTCTGGAACTGTCTGTTTATAAAACTCATGTTTATTTTTAGTTTAGTTTGTTTCAACACCTTGTTTTCAAGACAAAGGGCAGTACAGCTAATCCCTCACCAGTCTTACTGTAATAATTCTTTTCTGCCTGCAAAGAAAATTGGTCCACCAATATTGGCTTTATTCATTGATTTCAGTGGGATTTCTGCCTAAACAGGACTTGAGGGCTCAGTAGGATGGGTGGTCATACGTTTATAAGTGTATGGTTTAGCTGTGCCCATGGCCTCCTATAGAACTGTCTCCTCCTACCTCCAGTCCTTAGAAGTGTACCCAAATTGGAGGCCTGAAAACATTATTGAGCACATCTCCCTACAGATGCAAAGTGACCAGAAGTAGAAAACAAAGGTTTTAGGACTCAATCAGAGGAATATTTATCACGGAACATCCACACTGTGGATTCTTGAAGCATGTCTAGTTAAAATCAGTTCTGGACATCATGTTGATCTTGCCTGCTTGATGTTGCTGATAAGACTCACAAGAAAAAGAGAAGGGACAGTCTTGTCTGCTGATAATGCAGTTACACCTCATTCAAGCTCTTTGATAGTAGCTTCTCCAGTAAACCTCTAATTCTATCTGTGAGGGGCTACTGTGCCTTTGAGGTGAAGATTTATTAGCTGTATGTTACGAGTTCTAGATATTATACATTCTATTTTAGACTTTTGGGTGTTATTTCACAACTGAAAGCTGGCTCCACCATCTAAAATGTAGAATGGATTTCTAGGAATATCACAGATTGGGAACTGACTACAAAGGAAACTGGAATATACTGATCAAGTGCAAAAAAAGAATCAACAGTCATGCTTCCACTTAGTAAAAAAAAGGTAGTGATTATCTGCAGCTTACAGTACTGTGTTTCATTATCTTTATTTTTAAGGACTTAATTGACTATGTAAATCTATGAGCAGTATGTGCTTGTGTATTCCTGTGCAAGCAGCAATCAGTGCTGTTCTGATATACTTGTCATAGAATTTGCTATCAGTCTGCACTGAGATAAATAAAGCAGTTATAAGACAGGAATACAGTAAACCGGGCAGAAAATCCTTTATGGATTTTATCAGCTGTGCGAATGTAAATACAAAATAGACAGAGACAGGAAGGGGAAGCCCAGAATTCTAAGATGAAATGAAATCTTTATATTTGGAAACCCACCGTCCTAGGGGGTATTTTCATGCTTGAAATCAGCACTTTATTCTTTTGGAGTGAATTTCCAAAGCCTTTAAGAGATGAAAGGTTTTTAAACAGCTGAGCAGCAGTAAGAGATGGAACTGCTGCAGCAGCTGTAATGAAAGAACTATCAGCCCTGTGGCTAAATAGCCTTTGGGCTTTTGGATAACTTTTTCAAAGATCAACCTTTTTTCTTTTAAAGGGAAAAAAGCTATGCACACTTACGTAGGAACAAGGCAACTCACGTAAAGCTCCATGACTTTTGCCTCTGGAGGCCTGAATTCAAATCCTGATTAAGTCACACAAGTCCAAATCATTTTTGGAGGTCACTAGACGGCACTTCTGCAAATTGCAAATTCACCCAACGAGCTAACCCACTTGTGTAATGAGAGAACAGAGAGCCTTAATGGCTGCTGTTACCTGTATAGGGATCTGACATTGGCAGAACACTGCAGCTGGATCAACGGCATGAATCTCCTCTAAGTAGATCTACTGTTCAGGAGCAAAGAAGAGTACTGTGATAACAAGGCAAAAATAATGTGACTGTTTATGTTAGCTGTTAAGTAGGGGAAAGGTAGGGTACTGTGTCCAGTTTTGGGCCCCCTACCATAGAAAAGACATTGAGGTGCTGGAGCGGGTCCAAAGAAGGGCGACAAAGATGGTGAGGGGTCTGGAGAATAAGTCTTATGAGGAGAGGCTGAGGTTGGGGTTATTCAGCCTGGAGAAGAGGAGGCTGAGGGGAGACCTTATTGCTCTCTACAACTCCCTGAAAGGAGGGTGTAGAGAGGTGGGGGTCGGTCTCTTTTCTCAAGTCACAGGCGACAGGACAAGAGGAAATGGCCTCAAGTTGCGCCAGGGTAGGTTCAGGCTGGATATTAGGAAAAGTTTTTTCACTGAAAGGGTTATCAGACATTGGAATGGGCTGCCCAGGGAGGTGGTTGAGGCCCCATCCCTGGAGGTGTTCAAAAGACGGGTTGATGTAGTGCTGGGAGGTATGGTTTAGTGATGATGCTCCTTGTTTGTTGTGTGGGTGTCTATTTTTGTCAGTTAGGTTGACAGTTGGACAAGATGATCTTTAAGGTCCCTTCCAACCTAGAAGATTCTGCGATTCTGTGAAAATGGTCTGTCAGCCATCTATACCAAAAGCAGAAGGGATCAAGAGCAAGGGCTGGGCATACTGGACTCTAGGTTGTTTGTGGAAAGTCCTGAAGACCTGTTCAGTCTGGGCCTAGCATCTTTAAGACCCTGGCCTGGCTCAGTGTATGGCTTGTTCTTTCCCAACTGGTCTGTGTTATACAGTCAGCCTCAATGCAGACAGAGTCACCTGAGCCACCACTTAAAAAAAAATATGTAAACAAAAAAAAAGAAAAACAACCCAAAAAAAACCACACCAAAAGCTTCTGAGGGAATAGTTTAGAGAGAATAATTTATATCCTCAAAGTACAATGGTTCCAGCACACCCTAGGATATGAGTTGCTTTATCACTTGGCAATAAATGAATTTCAATATTTCACTTTTGGGTAACACAGACACCCCCCAAATTAAATCCAATATACACCCATGTGAATATATGGCTGAGATTCCTACACAGGGATTTTGATTGCAGTTAGTTGTCTATTTACGTTTCTGTATTGGGAGTTGCATAGGTGTTTTCGGAAGTTAGGTTCCAAAGAATTATATTTAGGCTACTGTCACTACTACAACAGGGACTCATAACGAGGAGATACTCTGAAATCAGTGGGTCTTTTTGTTCAACCTCTATTTTTTTCTAGAAACACTAGATTCAGCTCATAGCTGCACTCATTTTAAATATGTTTCATTCATCTCCCTCCAGTGTTGCCCTCAAGGTCCTCAGTATGCTTGCTATGCTGAAGGATGAGTTCGGAGGTCCCTTCCAACCACTAAGATTCTGTGATTCTGTGATTCTGATCTTCCACTGATGTCGATTCAGTTCACAGAATCTTAGTGGTTGGAAGGGACCTCCGAGATCATCGAGTCCAACAAGAGTTCTCTGTCTTCCGTGGAGTTAGTCTAGAATTAACAGTTTGACAAAAAGGATCTGAATTGGCCGTGCAAGCGCAGGGCTGCAGGACTGCAAAGGCAGTTGTTACGGCACAAAAAGCCATGAATCTGCCTATGTTTTCCATGAAGTGCTACAGGTTTCCTGGGAAGCAATTTTTCTAGTTGAAACTGGAGGGAAGAACTGAGATGAACCACCCAGGGCACTAACTTTGGCAGCCTAAATGATGGCAAAAAGTCCTTCTGGGCTTACATTTCTGAAACTGTTTCTCCTCTAGTTTGTTTTGTTTCTGCAACATCAGGGCATCTGGACTGCTGGGGACCACACTCCTGTCACTTTTATATACTACTTTTCCAAAATTAACTATGGACAGAAGTAACCATGAGCAATCAATTATGATAGCAATAATTCTTCCTAAAGTCTCAGTGGAAGACGTGGTCTGATTGATCCGAAATTACATGGATGGTTATTCTATGCGAAACTGAATTGAAATAGATTTAATTATTTTTTTTCCTCTCTTACTTATTAAACCTGGAGAAAAAGAGCAAGGTGGCAAAGCAGGAGGGTTATGGGAGCTCAGAATTTGTCTTTGATGTAAGGGATTCTTGTGGTGTAACTAATGTTTCAGTGGGAGTTCAGAATCCTTGTCTTGCCAAGTGTGCTGCAGAGATACGTAGCCCCGTCCAGTTTTCATAGAAAAACAGAGAAGTCCCACAAGAAAGCACAAAGAGTCCAGGTGGGATGGGAGGATGTGTAAATGGTAGAGTCCCGCTTATTTCTGTTTTCCCTCTCCTAGTATGGTTGACTACAGGAATTTCCCAGTGGTACTTGCAATAACAAAATCTAATATGCTGAGGTTTTTGTCAGCAAAACCCACTTTTCAGATGGTTGATTTGCCATGGTAATCCATGTCCCTTTGGAACATTACTAGTGCTAATAAATGTTCTGACTTTGTGAGAAGAAAACACGCTAACACTGATGTTTTCTTTAAGTCAAGGGAGAGCCTAACTTATTATTCTTCTATTTTGAAATGAAAAGCATGAACTCAAATGCCAGTGGCCTTTGCCATCAGTTGAAGTAGTACAGTAAACTTGTGTGAAGACCATTCAAAATAACAGATTTAATTAAGACAGTAGTAAATACACCTAAGTCAATATTGCACCCCTACCTCTCGGGCAAGCCCAAAAGACCATGCCATAAAAATATGAGATCAGTAAGCATTTTCCACAAAAATAGCTTGCAGTAGAAAAACAGTTCCGCTCAATCATTGTGTGCCACAGACATTTGACCTGCTGATATTTGAATGCAAATTTTAATTCTCTTCCCGCTCTCAGACAGAGACCTTGTATTTCCCATAAGAAGTCAGTCTGGTAAAGAACAGCTGACTGCAAAAAAAAAAAAGTGCACCCAAACCGAAAAAAGCTGAACTATGCATCTAGAACTTTACCAAAGAATGAATTGGGCAGCCCTGAGGAGAAGGACTTGGGCATGCTGGTGCACGAGAAGCTCAATGTGAGCTGGCAATGTGTGCTGGCAGCCCAGAAAGCCAACAGCATCCTGGGCTGCATCAAAAGAAGTGTGGCCAGCAGGTCTGGTGAAGTGATTCTGCCCCTCTACTCCATTTTTGGTGAGATTCCACCTGGAGTATTGTGTCTAACTCTGGAGTCCTCAGCACAGGAAGGACATGGACCTGTTGGAATGAGTCCAGAGGAGGACCACGAAAATGGTCAGAGGGCTGGAGCACCTCCCCTATGAAGACAGGCTGAGAGAGTTGACATTGTTCAGTACCTGAAAAGGGGGCCTACAGGAGAGATGGGGAGGGACTTTTTATCAGGGAGTGAAGGATAGGACTAGGAGTAATGGTTTTAAACTTAAAGAGGGTAGATTTAGATGAGATATTAGGAAGAAATTCTTTACAGTGATGGTGGTGAGACACTGGAAAAAGTTTCCCAGAGAAGTTGTGGATGCACCATCCCTGGAAGTGTTCAAGGCCAGGTTGGATGGGGCTTTGAGCAACCTGGTCTGGTGGGAGGTGTCCCTGTCCATGGCAGGGGGGTTGGAACTCGATGATCTCTAAGGTCCCTTCCAACTCAAACCATTCCATGATTCTATGAAAAAGTGTTCTGGATTCCAGTGGTTATACCTGGGGGGCTAAAAAACACCGTGGAAGGATTCAGTGTCAGCATACAGTATCAGTAGTCTGGAGCTTGGTGGTTGAAAGTTGGGCAGTTTTATACGTTTCTCAGACTTCATACAGTCTTTTGCAGCTGCGAAAGTGTACATACCCTTGGAAAGGTGGGGCTGGTATTTAATGAGTGATGAAAATATGACTCAGGGCTGTTGTAAAGAAATAAGCTTGGCAAATCCTACTGGAAGCAGTGCACTTCTCACATATTGTATGCAACAAAAAAGCAAATACAGTTTGTTTCACATCTTTTATGTGTTCTTCATTAAAGGGAGTTCATATAACAGCAAACTGCCATTCTGCTGTTATTGTATAATTTCAGAGAAGCTCTAGCAGCTATTTTACATAGTTTTGCTTTGCCATCAAGCAGTTGATGTGGTTATAAGGCACTGTTTCTGGATCTCCACTCTAGACTTGTTTTTGCACGGGTTGCAGCAGCCTGGGTAGGGCTCTTCTGCAGGGCTCTTGCCTTTACACAGTCTGCCCAAGAAATTCAAGCACATCAAGGTGTGTCTTTTGCAGGAGGGTGTGCTCTCATGACCCTGGGGTTGAGGCAAGCACTGCTTTCACTTGCCTTCTCTATAGTGATGTGTGGGAAGCTTGGTCAGTTCTGGAGACTTCACTCCCTTGTCAGGGAGATCAGCAGCATAGCAATGAACTAAAAGTATACCTCGCTTTCCTAAAATAAAATAGGAATTGCAGTTCACCTGGATGAGAGCAGGTCTACTTGGGTGAGGACATCTACAGCACATTCAGCATAGTCTTTGTTAGCAGGGGCAAGGAAGCACCCTCTGCAGACTCCATCTTCTCAGATTTCTCTGCCCCTTTCCCCTTCTCTCTTCTGGACTCATCTTCCATTGCTGCACTTTCTTTGACTCTTTCTCAAGGGTTCTCTTTTGCAAATTAATCTCTTCCCTTGATGTTTCTGTTGTCCTCATCAAGGCAGTCCTTTCTCAGTTAATGGCTCCATTTAGCTCCTGCAGAGATTTCTGTACAAATTGCCAACATTTCTAGCTCAGGGTGGAATTTTAATTTGCTCTTTCCATCACTACACAGCATACAGAACAATTGGGGAACCAAGGTACACACAGGAATCTTATTGTTCTTCCCACTGCCCACGTATGATGAATCTTGCCTACATTATTTGCTTTTATCCTACAGTGAGACCGTATAGCAGAAAAATTTATCTGGAGCATTCTCTGTCCTGGTTCATGATCCCTATGCACTTCATCCAGCTCAGTCTTCTGTCTTGCCTTTTTCCTTCTGAAGACACTCAGAAAAAAGGTTATAGATGTCTATCTACATATAGAATAGATGTCTATAGGTACATATAGAATGCACTTAACAGAATTTGTACAGTTCCATACTTGAGGTAAGACAGTAAGAAGAGCCTTAAAAAGAAGTGCTTTGAGAGAACAACTGAGCTTAAAATTTTTCTTCTCCTTCAGTATTTCAAAATAAAATAAATGTGATTGTCAAATAATTTTTAACAGGAGCAACTGGTCAAGTGCTGCTCCATCCTAAGAGTGTCATCAGTTCAGACTAAAGCTGGGTTGAACTCTCCAGTCTCTCCTTTACATCCATCTGAAAGTGCTAGCTAAAAAATGTGGAGTATTTCAGAACAATCATGAGAAGCAACTGTGGCTTAGAGTCCCTTTAAGACTGTAAGGATGTTGATACTTAAAAAGAAATTCTACCTAGAATTAGAGCAAAGACATCTGGATGCCTTTGCTTATATTTTAAGCCATTAAGAAGCAATTTTATTCCATTGTTCCTAAGTCCATAAAGCCAAGTCTAGTTTATTTTAGGTTTTACATTTTTGCTTATTAGAAGGTTTGGAGTTTTGTATCTTTTCACCCCCATCTTGTCCTTTTGCCTTGAGTCAGCCCTGAGACCTTAAATTCCCACTCCTTATCACCTGTCTCGGGGACTCGGGAAGGCTGAAAGAGTATTTCAGGTTGACAAGATAAATGATAGTACATCTCATGATGCGCTAGAATGTCTAGACTGAAATGCTTAAATCTTTCTGTCATTTCTTAGTCACTGTGTACATTTAACTTCTAATTCTTCCCAGGGAATTATATATTTCTCCCAGTTCTGTGGCCCATCCCATTCAAGCAAAGTACTTATGCATATCAGTTCATTTCTGCTGGTAACACTAATATTGACCATTGACTTCAATGGAATTACTCATATGCCTTAAATTATGCACATACGTGAATACAGGATTAAAACCCAACCGAGCAAAGACAACTAATTAGATTTTAAATGTTGAAGGAACTGCAAGGTGGAATATTCATCCTTAAGATAATAATGCGATTAGTCTAAATTCAGCTTTAAGGCTATATGATGGGTAATGGGAAATATGATCCTTTTCTTGCTCCTTCTGTGAATGATGAAGTCAGATGGATACTTGCTGTGTACAGACTTATGTGAGGTGCATGTGGAGACCAGCCAGGGATTTCTCAAGTAAAAATATTCCTTTTCTTTTTCGTGTCTTTGTTGACATGACATGCAGCAGCCTCACATCATTCAGGCTCCAAATAAATCAGCCAATTCAGAATGTGTAGGATTTCAGTGCTATAGAAGCAATCCAATAGTTTGATGTGCAAGTTGGAAAAAGTGCTTATGGAGCCTAACATACATAAAAAGTCAATTTTAGTACTGTGTCCCTTTTTACTGTACCTTCAATTCCGTGCCTCTTCATTGAAATCTTTCTGGGTCTTCTTTTAAGCATTTATAGTTTTGTGAAAAAATTAGAAGTTGTGAATAACAATGAATAATTTCCTTGTTAAATGCGATATTAAGAGCAGTGGGACTTACCAATAATATGCTTCTCACAGGTATTACATGAAAAAAACCCAGTATAACATAAGCAGTGTACTGGTTAGATGCCAGAGAAAAGTACGATGTGCAGGATTTGTTTCCAAAGCTAACCAATAATGCTAAATTTTTGCAAATTTAGGGGTTGGTTTATTTATGTCACTGTCACAATAGTCACAGTTCAATTACCGAAGAGTTGTTTAAGAGTATGACCACTAAAGAGGCAGTTGTCAGGTGTCTTAGACCGCTAAGGGAAATAAGTTGAGAGAAAGAATAGAGTCAGACCTTTACATCACAAGTCCTCTGCCTCTCTGGCTACAAGCAAGAATATTTAAGGGAAAAACTGCAAGTGCTGCAGAGCCAAGGTGTTCCTAAGCTCAAATCAGCTCTGCAGTTGAGAAATTAACCAGAAGAGAATGATTCACTGAATAAATTGTTTCTTTTTTGTTTGCACAGCAGCCTCAAAAATCGTGCTATCACCAGTTACAGATGTTAGTTGGATGTTCTTTGGAACTGCCAGCAATGCCCTTTTTTTCATTTGGGATGAATATTTTGTTCCTCAGCTATTTCTGCTGATGTAATATATCTAGCATGAGGAAAGGTAGCAAAACAAATCTTTCAAAGTTTTGCTTCTTCACTGAACAAATTTATCCAGACGCTTTTTGGGAAATTCACCTGCGTCAGTTACTTCTGAAGGGTTACGCTGGTTTTATGGAACCTTTTTTGCTCTTGACTGTATGAATGCAAGGCAGTTTAGTCAGCCTGTGAGGTTTCAGAAACAAAGCAAAGCTTTAACTACCTTGAAAGTATCACAAAGATATGATTGATGCTGAAGAAATAATAGAAGAGTAGCAGTACTTTCCTCTCTAGGCCAAGCAGCCCTTGCCTGAGATGTAGGATTTACTGATTGTCTATAATGTAGATTTTTTTTTTTTTCTTTAATATTGTCAACACAGCCCTATCTGTAAAGAGGAAAGTTCTGTTTATTTTAATTAGCTTTTTTACCTGAGTTCTGACTAAAAAATTTTAGGGAACACATTTTTCCCTTACGGTGCAAAACGGAGAGTCATCCTATAAAAAAAAGTTTCTAGCGTTGTCTAAGCAGAGTTTAAAGCTGTAGTTCCATGAGTATATGTGTGAATTAAATGCAATCACTCAAATATTCATGGGAAGAAAAGGAAAGAGGGAGTGGAAAATGAAAATGTATGTTTTAATCCAAACCTCTTTACTCAGTAATTGATCAATGATAAATATCTAAATCTCACATTAGTATATGCATGGCCCTTTATGTGTCATCTGAGCCTGTCACGAGGGTGGTATTTGATCTTTGATCTAAGCTGAGGAGATCACTTCTACGCATCCATAAAGTTATGAAAGTGCTTAAGTACTTTTCTGGAAAAATATGGTTTTCAAAATGAAGGCTTCAAGCAGGAAGCTATTCAGCAACAATTAAGTGTTGCCTCTTCTTTCTTCTGTCTCCTTCTCCCAGTATTCCCCAATTTTATTTCCCTTATCATTGCAAGAAAGTCTTGGTTTCAGCTAGAGATCATGCTACTGGCCGTAACCATTGCATTTTACCAGATCATTTCCTGAGGCAGTGAGTTCCACAGATTAGTTGTAGGCTGCATAAAATAGCATTTGTTACGCAAAATCTCCAAATTTACTGCCCAATAATTTTATCAAGTATTCTGGCCTTCTTGATTAATATTAGTCTGTGGGAGGTTAGACACTTCATTATAGAATACTTGAAGCACTTGACTTGTGCTATTTTAAAAAGGCTATCATAACATTCTATAGTCATTAGAAATAAATTAGCAATTCATTCAAGAAATAGAAGACTAACCCTGGTGTCCTAGCTGACTTCCCATTAAGCTGCAGCTCTCCAAAATTGTGCACTGAACAAGACAGACTTCATTTTTTCCTTCAGCTTGCTGCTTTCCAGTGACAGCTGCCCTTCTACGAGGGATTGAACTTTTCCTGTAACTTTCAGTTATTTTTGAAAGACATTTGGCACAAAGTGTCAGGGTGTGGGTGTGTGAATTGTAAAGTCAGCAGAATTTAGTGACTTGTGTCTACCCCTCCCATTAAGTGAGTGAAAGACCTCCACTGTGTGCTTGGTGATGCTGAACCATCACGTTAATAGATAATATGCCTTTAATATTATCTTTGAACTATAATGCCTGTGTAATGAATGAGATACTTGCAAAATGGGCCAGGCTATTATCCCTGTGGAAAAAAAAAATGCTCTAAACAAGTAAAGCATGCATATTTCTTGTGCCTTTACCAATGTGTCTTCACCTAGCTCTTAAGAACCAGAAGATATAGGCACAAAGGTCTATTTATGCAGATAAATAGATGTTTTATTCCTCAATATCTACTGAAACTGCTGGTTGTAATTGTGATCAGCAAACTACAGAATTAAGAGTCCTGGTGTTATTTCTAGGAGATTATCTGTATAACTGAGATAAAAGCCTTCAACTAGATGTTGAAATGCTATAGCCATGATAGCAAATAAGGTTGCTTGGCAAAGGAAGAGCTCTTCTCCAGTTTACAAGGTCCATCAGACCTCAAATATGCTGAAATACCCTCTTTTCATCGTGATTCTGAGTGATTTCTTTGACAATGCCCAGTAGTATCCCAGGTAGGTAGTATCCCACTTTGCAGATTGGAAAGCTGAAACATAGTGAGCCAAAATGGTATCCCCACAGTGCCAGAGGAGGGTGTGTAGCAAATCATGAGAAGGAATCTAACACCCTTATCTCTGAGGACTCTGAGAGATTGATGCATTAATGTTCAGAAATGCACCAACTTTCTCACTTTTGAGAATAGTGAGATGGGAGCATTGAGATGCGAACTGTGAAAGGTCAGGCAATTTGACTCAGAAAGTGAAATTATTTCTGTAAATGACAATTCTCAATTCCCACCAGCGCTGTGCTTTCAGCTGATGTAACAATTGTCCCATACAGGCTTAAGTTGACATCAGGTGGCAATCACGGTGACTGCTGTAGCTGGAATACTATATTTCAGCCCTACTCTATCTCATAGTCTTTATTCAGAACTTTATTCAGAACTGCAAATTTAGAAGATGATCCACCTTTTCTGTTGAGATTCGTATGGTTAATAGTAAACACTTGGGGAGAAGAAGTGCACTCGGTGACCAAAGAGCTGAACTGTGTATCAGGATTTGTACTTGTCTTTCCTAGAAAGGTAACCTATAGCTGAACCCATTTCTGTTCACTGTAGGCAGCACTACAAAATATATTCTGCAGACCTTGTTTTCTGCACTCAGTAGTGTGTAATGGTAACACTCCTTCTGATCTTGGCATGACCCTCTGCAGCTTCTCCACTTCAATAGCATCATTAGGAAAAATCAACTGTACCACGTAAGTTATGCTTACAGTAAAAGCCTCCAGCTGCAGTCAACAGGACATGTGTATGCATACACACGTGATTAATAGCTACATATTTGCAGAATGATGATAAGTTTCCAGGAAGCTGTTTCAATCAAACACAGGTGTAAGTTTTTTAATGATAACTGTAAGGGAGCATTGTTTGATTGAGGACAGTCCATCCCAGACTTCTAAGATACTTCCATTTTGGAGGAATCATTTCCAGATATTTGGAAGGATACAATCTTAGCCAAGAAATTAATATTTCTTAAATGTTGATCAGTTTCTGATACTGTTTTGAGTAAGTCTATTGGTTTTTTCCCCTCTATTTCTGCCAAGCAGCCTATATCTCTGCATTTCTCCTGCAGACGTTTTTTAAGAGCAAATAGTAAGCTCACAATATACTGTCTCCTGTCAAAGGGGTTTTTTAATGTAGTTTACTAAATACCTAATATTATATCACCATATAACATACGTACCTGTGGCTCAGTTCCACAATATATGGAATAATCTCACCTCCTACTAAATAAAATGAGACCTGAGAGCACCAAACATAGGGAGTCCAGCAACAGAGAGACAGTAAATACTCAGCTCTCTGCCAAATATCGATGGGTTCTCTATATTTGAGAAAGTATTGCTGTCTCTGTCTCTCAGCTCCTCTGTTAGGTATGTGAAGGTTAGTCTTCCTGTTAGTCTCTGTTAGGTAAAAACAAGATGAAAAGCTGACCTCCTAATTGTTCAGTTTGAGAAGTCCCAAGTGCTCTGCTGTACCAGAAGGCAGGTCTATTTTTCAGGACCAATTTGTGCTGATGCTAGCTGGTACAATCGTTATGCAATTGTGCAGGCTTTGGGAATAGCCAGGGTACACTGTACTCTAGTTATATACATTACCAGGCCACAATGGAAGCTTCTTGCCATCTGGAAATTTCTTCATGCCAGAGGAGTACAAAAGGACAGGCACCTGAGTTCTGTACCCAGCACTTTAGGATTTGCTGTTTAGGATTCGCTTGTACCGCAGCTTTTAGAAGTTCTACTTTTCCAATTAACTTTCCCGGCTGACCCAAAAAACCAAAAAAACAACAAACCCTCTCAATAGATAAATACCCTCCATGCAGCTGAGGCTTTTTTATCACCATCTATCATAATTAGAGGGAAGTTGAGTCATCATTGTGCCTGCACTGGTAAATTCTTATGGCAGTTTTTCAAAGTCATCCATACTTACTGTTTGTGTGGATTGCTTTATATAAATAGTGGCATTCTTTGTAGAAGAGAGAGGATATTAAGTCTCATTATTTAATTGCAGTCACTGATGTATTTCACACCAGAGTTGTCTGCTTTTTTGGTCATGTGGGATGGAGTGTGGCTTGCAAACATAAAGAATAATTAGTATTATTTATAAACTAACTGGACAATTCTACAGAAGTATTCAAAGGGAAACTGGATAATGTGCTTAGGGAATGTTAGAGGGACTCCCAGATTCCTGAACAGCAGTTTTCAGGCACTCTCTTCTGACTACCAAATGTATTAATCCTGTGAAGAAGGAGCTGATGAACTGTTTTCACAGAGGCAGATTTTGAGCTTGTTTCTAAATGAGTCTACTTCAGTCCAGTCACAGCTGAAGGAGCCCTGAGATACAGTTCTGGATCGGCCCATTGACTGTAGATTATTTCCAGACAAGAACTTCAGTGACTGTACTTTGAAAGAAAAATGGGTAATGGACTTCCATCCACAAAGAACTGATTATATTAGTGTGACTCTCCTGCCTTGTCTTACTGAAGGTCTGAAATTCCTTTCCCGAGTTGTTATGAACCTTGAGTCAGATCGCCTCCCCTGAAGTGTGTCTCAGTGCCCATGTATGGAAGAATATTTCTTCTGTGATCACAACAAATACTTAGGTTGCAAAGGAAAGAACATTTTCCTGGAAAGAGAGGACAACAGATGATAAAATTTTCTAAAGCGTGGAAATGAAAGGAACCTAGGCTGCTTTATGCCTTTAGGTACTTTGAAGTCTTCAATTTACGTTCATAAATCATTTTAGTGCTCCTGAAAACGTTAACCACCATCTGTTTCTTTAATGATGCTATGGCTGGCTCAGGAGATAAGTGTTTATGAAAAGTAAAGAATGGACTCTGCTATTTTTGATACCATCATGAAAGTGAGATTCTATTAAGGTATCCAACAACTTTCCAAAATTTTGAACTTTGAAGGCGATTTCGAGATAAAATGGTGTTGAAGTACTAGATGCTTTTAGAATATATACAATATCTTATTACATGCTAGAGTTGTGATGCTAAAACAATAGTCTGCCTGTTTCATTCACAGATTCTTATCATAGTGTGAAAGCCAGACCTATGCTCATGTTATTCAGTTTACAGTTTCAAAGTCTCTGAGTCTTCCCTTGTGTAGGAATCACGTTTTTACAGAGAGATTCATCTTTCAAAGAGAGAAAGGAAGTTTGTGAGAAAGCTTTAGAAAACACTTGACCAGGTCAGAACATGGTGGGCCTTGAAAGGACCTTCCTCAAAAGCATACAGCTACTGCCCTCACTGTGGTAAACTGTGAAGATTGCCAGAGCAGTGCCAGGGAAATATCAGTATTTGCCCACATCTACCATGGGCTTCTCTCTGAGGTACACGTACCTGTGCTGCACGTGGAAAGTGAGTGTGATCTGACAACATACTCTGGCAATGCTTAGCAAAAACTAGCAATATTTTCACTGGCAGCAAAGAGGATATGCAGTGATTAGACTAGGAGTTTAGAGGTCATTGGATGGACCCTTGCGGTGCTGTGAGTAAACTCCAGATAGTGACAATCTGCAACTCTGAGCATCCAAAGAACACAGTTATATCTCAGCCTATATTAATCACTGCCTGTAAGGAAACAGTGAGAGGAAAAAAGCAATCAAAGGAGTGGTCACATGAGAAACAACATACAGAAACACTTGCTTATGATTATGTGTAAACCAACCACAGGCTCTGTTTACAAACCTTTCCATCTGTTCCTTTGCCTAATCATTTCTGCTTTCCCTCTCTGTCTTCTAACTTTCCTTCGTCTTTCCAGATGCAGGACGCTATGGGCTATGAGTTACCATGGGTGTATTTTGTCAGTCTGGTCATCTTTGGATCCTTTTTCGTTCTAAATCTGGTTCTTGGTGTGTTGAGCGGGTAAGCCGACAGTTTTGGTGTCCTTTTTCCAATGCTACAGGGCAAGACTCCATAATAAGGGTTCTTCCCTGTCACCAGGATTCTTTCAGAGGGATTAAAAATCTGAAACCAAGGAAGCTTTACATGATCTCTCAAATATTTTGACAAAATGTTCAAACGTTGCAAATAACAACACAGGTAACAAAAGAGGTGTTACTCTCTGGCAAAGAAATTCTACTTCAGAACATTCAAAATCACTAATGTTAACCTGTCATAAATTTCCAGAAAACTGACTATTGAAAATCTTACTGCTGGTGACTTGGGATCTCTTTGGCTGGAGCCTTGCAGCGCTCAGAATCTGAGCTTGTCTCACTAATTATCATTCCACTCTTCCAGGTCAATGATGCCATAGGAAGGGACTGGCCCTGGATCTATTTTGTTACACTAATCATCATAGGGTCATTTTTTGTACTTAACTTGGTTCTCGGTGTACTTAGCGGGTAAGCAGTACCAGGAAAATGTTTTGTTATTGTTTATTTTTTAAAACTTGTATTTCTATTCCTACTCTTTGGTTACCAAAACGAGGGGCAGTGGTGGGTTGATTTCAGGAACCTTAGTAGAAGGCCTAGGCTATTGCTGAGCCAATAGGAAAGTACGGCATTCCTAATGGCATGGAAGGAGTCTTGTCACTAAATCAAAGGAATACAAGACAACTCTTTGTCTGTAACATGTTCCTCTACCTAAAACCCCTACCTGTACTCTGGGAAGAGGACAACGCTATGCTCCCCTGAGAGCAAAGCGTTCACCATAGAAGAAGGGGATTATAATAAAATCTCTGGAAGAGTCAGTGGGACTGAAAGAGGAATAAGAGACAAATCCCTTCACATTTAGGGGATGAGATTCTTGCCAAATTATAGCTTCTCACATGAGAAATTTTCACATTGCTCAGTATGTCTAAAGCACAGCCTAATGGGAGACACTATTTTCCCTGGAGAGTGTCTTGGGCATGTTTCTTCTTCAATAAGCACATCTTCTCTGTTGTGCAGATTACAAGCCTAGCATGATGCAGGGAGAAAAGATCATTTCCCTCTGACCTTTTCCAAGGATGAACAGAGAAGCAGGAGAATTCCTTCTAGTGTTTAAGCATCCCTAAGACATCTAGACTTTTAGCTGTGTTTCAGTTCTGCAGTGTAACCCTCCCTGCAAAGCATCATTTTAGTACCTTTGATTAAAAACAATTGATATTGTCCCCAGTAGTTAAAAACTTGGCTGCCCCTGGGGAGCCACATAATTAGAGGAATCAAGCCAGCAAACATTCCTCACAAGATTTTTAAAAAAACAGATCTCCTAGAATTAGGTTTCTAATTCCATATTTGGGCATCACTGGGTGCCTACAGCCATCCTATGTACATGGATAAATATGGTATGAGGACTTTTAAATATCCTCTTTTTCTTTGTTTTTAACATCCTGCATCCTTTAATAAGCTCTAAATGAATTTGGTCAAAGCCTGTATCTGTTGCCTGGGTGGGCAGCACTGAAGTCCCCTGTCTTTTAATCATAAGAGGGGGAAAACTATCTCTGAACAGGACTTGATGCCTTATAGAAATTATGTCCTCAGTATCTGGGCTAACAACATAGGAAGGGCCAGTAGTAGGACTGGAGAAGAAGATCCACCATTGGTCATCTTGCAAAGAGACAGGTAATAGCAGATCTACGGGAGGTGTTACTACTGTCTTCATTACTCCAGTGAAGGAGACATGCAGCTAAGGCAGTTACTGCAAAGAGAAGGGCTTGCAAGCAGTAACTGGAGAAGGAAAAAATCCCCAGTAATGAAGTGTGAGGCAATAGTCTGTGCTTGGATATCTGGAGAGTGATACTCTGAGTAAAATTTTAAAACATAAGCTCCTCATTTCTCCAGGTGGACACTCTGATCAGCAGGTAAGAATGTCAGCAGTAGTGAAGGATGATGGAGGAAAAATGATCTGTTGTATCAGAGCTGCACTCAAGGACCATATAAGATAGTGGTCACAGATTATACAGTGTCTGACTGGATGAACAGTGCCTGTGACCCCAGCTCTGAGGAGCACATACTGCTGAAGCAGTGCTGATTCAGTTTACTCACACTTGGATTTGTGTGTGTACGTAATTAAAAATAAGTTTTCCTCTCTTTCATTTTTCAACTCAAGAAAGTGTTTTGGGGCCTAGGTCTTCCACCTCCTGACATACTGCAGCTAGACCACCATCGCTAGTGGTAAGAGGTGGAAACAGTCTATAGAGAGAACTGAAATCAAAGATGAAGTTCACCTTGTTTAAGCTGTGAGTCACTCTTGCTGGCGGTGTTCACAGTGTTATGACAGCTGCACTGCTGCTGCAAAATTTTTCCCAACTAGAGAAAAGTAAAAAGAAACTCAAGGATTTGAATCCATGAAAAAAACAAAGAAATGATGGGAGAAATGTTCCAAATTTTCTTTGGGCTAGATAAGCAGTTCTTAAACAATTAACTTTCTAAAACAGTTCTAAATTATGCTGAGTTGCAAAGTGTCTTCACTTTGCAGATTCAGCTTTTTTTTTTTTTTTGTGAATTGCTATTAGTCTGATCTGTGTAGATGATCCACCTGTCTGGTCTATGTAGATACAAAGCAGCATTTCTGGGCATCTTTGTACATCCATTCTGGGCATCCTCTGATTTCTTCCCATTTATCTATTTCAGAAACTTCACCAAGCATGTGGTATAGGGAGACTTCGTCAATGACAGATTAGCTTAGTTTTTTTAATCACTTCTGAATACGTAAGTGTAATTAATTGTACTCACAAAGACACTTTGATTGCACCTGCAAAATCAAATGCTGAGTTCTGTTCTCCCTAAAGAGCTCATTTGTAATTTGTTTTTCCTAGGTACGTCATCCATTCATGGTCCTTCTGGTGAATTTACTAGTCACATGCTAAACTAAATAGTATGACAGAGTATTCATGTGTAGAGCTATAATCCTCTTCCTGCCTTGACTGAGCACAATATAAAATTCATGTATTCCAAAGGAAATATCCAGTCAGCAGATCACACAGTAGATCTCCTAAAGCCCAGGCAAAAGCATTCCACATCAGTGCTGTGAGCGGTGAAGTCCCTCTTAGAGGTCTCTTGAGATCAGAGATATTCACATCTGTGTCATCTGTTTCAGTCAGTGAGGAAAAAAAATGGCAGTGTGGGTTCAACTGTCAGAGCAGCATGTCTAGGCACATAGATGCACCTTTCTTTTGTATTTTACCTAGCAGTGATCCAAATCCCATGACACATGACAAACAAGCAGTAGCCTAGGGTAAATGGAAGGCAGGAGAACAGCCTTTTCTTCTGCTTTGAGAGGATCCTGGAAAACCCAGTTGGCTGCTTTTGATGCTCTTACTGCCAAGGAAGAGGTCAGAGTAAATGGGAGGCTGGCTATGGTCGTATCTCCTCCTGGAGCAGTTTTTGTGACCTTCCAGGACTTTTTCCTAGTCCTCTGTCCCTTCTTCCAACCTTTTCCATTCCTTGGTGTACTTGTCAGGGTGGATGAGGTTTGAAGCCTGGTGCTGCACTTTTACTAGTAAGCAAGTTTGGAATAGCTAGAATTCTCCTGGTTTTCTCACTTTCCATCACTCCTCTCAATGTGAGAAATTATATTGAGATCAGATATAGACAAAAATTAATATCATTAGGATGGGCATGAGAAATTTCCTTCTGGAACAGCACAGGACACAGAGCTGGGTGTTTATATTTATAATCTTGACCCACTCTAACCTCACATAGAGAAGGCTTCTCTCCAGAATACTCTGCTTTTTGGTGTTCCCATTGGCAGATGTATCTTAAAATTTTCCGTGAGAAGCAAAGTGTCGCAAACTTAATTCTGGTAAAAATAACCAGATTCACTGACTCTTAAACTGATGTTCTTTTGTTCACTGACAAGAGACAAGTTGCTTGGTAGTTCTGCAAGCCTTTGTCGACCTTATCCTGATGGGATATTGCAATCGTTTTTGAGAAGGCCACCTACAGACTCAGGATGGCACTTCCATCAGAAAGCTTATTTGGTCCTTGGCCTCCCTGCTGAAATTGCAAACAATGACAATTTATTGCCAACTGTGATGGTGACAGAGGTAATGTGCACACCTGCCTGCAATAGGAACTGGACTGAGGTCACCCAACTCATTTCACATGGGATGGTAAATGACTATTGGTAATAATTCTTGATCGTGAACTACATTTGCCTGAGTACAGGCTGGCATTCCACATGGGAAGTGGTTTGAATTGCATTAGCAATTTCCTGAGCCACCTGTTCTCAACGGTTTAATGTTAGTAGAGCATAGAAACTGAGATAATTTAAATAAGTTGTCTTCTTTGGAGAGTCATCTGAGATAGAATGTGGAATATCATACGTTGTACAAAGGAAAGAGACATACAGCTGCAGATTGTCTAGACCAGACGACCACAGTATTTTCAATTATGCCATTAAAAAGCTAGGTAACAAGTTCACTCCTATGTGGACAGTCAATGTAAAGGCATCATGCTAAATTCTCACCTTGATTTAGTCAGCTCTCCCCCTAGCCCGAGTCCTATTTGAGGGAAACAGTAAGTGGCAACTGAAAAGACCCAGGTAGACATGCAGCTTAGATCTAATATAAATGATCCACTTCAGTGCACAGTAGAAATTTCACTTTCTGTAACCTGGGCTATTTCATGATGTTTTCCACTTTGGTTTCTAAAGCAGGTCCTTGCAAGCTATATCTATGCAAGCATGAACAGTTCTCTCTTGGAGTTGAGGGCTCAGCCCCTTTCACAATTGGACCCAGCTCTTCTAGACTCTAAAATACCACTTTAGGAGCCAACAATTGAAATATTGGGATTTGATTTATCAAACAGGCTTAAAAATACAGAGATTATTTTTTTGAGAGTTAATTCATTAATTTAGATAAGGCACTATGTCTGACCTAGAGGAAAGATGTTATCAAAGCGGAAAAGATGACTGGTATTGATTGGATTTTTTAAAAATTCTTCGTACAGTTTTTATTATTGTTGTTGGGGGGTTCTTTGTGACAACAAATTCTTTTTCATTCTTCTTATGCTTGCAATAGCTGTTTCTGCCTTGTGGCTAAGTTTGGTCCCAGAGTTGACTGTGATCTACCTTCAGGCCTGAGAAGCCAATGATTCTTTTAGTCATTTCCACTTTTGTTATCACAGTCCCATGGGATGGGCTGCACCCTCAGCAATGCGACAGGGGTGAAGATCACACAAGCATAGTTTGTCACATACTTTGGCTTGAAATGAAGGCATCATCCTACTCTCATTCTGCTGCAGTGCTGGTTTCAGGCACAGCTCATAATATTAAAAGCCTGATCCAAAGCCTGTGAAGTCAGTGGAAACCTTTCAGTGGGTTTTGGACCAGACAGGAGAGAAGCACTTCACCATCACAGTTGGAAACTCACCTCCATTTCAGTTGCTTGAGGGCACTTCATATGGCACTCATTAACATTTTGGGTAGGATTTTCATAGTCCTAATATTATCCCACCAAAGTTAGTGGTAGTCTTCTTATTTGTTTTTGTAGGAGCAAACCAAAGACAAATATTAGGGTGGAATTTGGTCTTTTTAAAATCCACTCATTGCTGACCGTCATCAGCAAGGGTAAAGGATAATGCATTGGAAAGAATTACTTTACCTCTCATTTCTAGACACAGTGGGTCATATTATCTGCTGTGTGTGCCTTGTGTAGTGATCAGCTTCAGCAGATATAAGACTTAATGCTTAAGTACTCTTGGTCTAGCACTTTTCACAATCATTAAGCTTACTTTTTAAAATACAAGCACTAAAGCTTGGTTTGGAACCACAGGAGGGTGTCTAAATGGAGGTAGGTCAGCATTTCTGGGAAAAAAAAATGCAGTATAGGTGTCTGAAAGAGAGGGAGAAACAGCACCACAGCCAAAAAGAAGGCAAAGCAAGCATCTGGGCTCATAACTAAGCAACACAGAATTCTTGTTCCTATGCCTTCTGTTTTAAGCCTGTATTTCCAATGATGGTCTTTCATAGAACTATCAAATGTCTACCCTAGTTCACTTTCTGGCAGAATCTATTAGTTTTATCTACCTATAACCTATCATGTTTTTTTACCCAACTTGAAATCTGAAAAAAAATGTTTCATGGCAGATAACAGCCCTTAATACTGAAATTTTGCAGTAAAACATTGAGGTCTGAGTTTTTAAATATAATGTCCAGTACTGTGGGTGAAATTGCCCATAATTAAGTATGTAGAGAATTGTGAGTATCATTAATTACACTTATGATTAGTCCAATTTAGTTGTGATTACACATATATTCTTAAGGACAGGTTGAAACCTGGCTAAAAATTGGAGCCACCATCTCACTCTCCAGATGTCAGATTATTGTCAAACAGTTCATGGTTGAATTAAATGAACCATTATTCATATAGATATTTATGGATAATTGTTGGAGAATATCAAGTGGTAAAGAATATTAGAAAGTGTACAGTATTGTACATAAATGTTACATATGTGTTTTATTTGAATTGTCAATCAAATGTTGAGAATGAAAGGATCAAAAAAAGATATTGATCTTTTCATAAGCATTGGTAAAAATGTGGGCACTCCAGCTGTTTCTCCATTCGTGTGTCTTGCAAG
The DNA here is from genome assembly GCF_001431845.1 of Calidris pugnax. Lineage (NCBI taxonomy): Eukaryota > Metazoa > Chordata > Aves > Charadriiformes > Scolopacidae > Calidris > Calidris pugnax. The sequence continues at coordinate 4,462,799 of NW_015090800.1, read as the reverse complement.
AACAGAGAAAGCTGGGTGTGCTACACAGGATGTGAAGACTTTCTAGTGGAAATCAATCTAACCCATTGTTTTTCAATCTCTTCCTTCCCTCCGCCCGTGTCCTGTCCCTCCCTCCCTCTTGCTAGGGAGTTTTCCAAAGAAAGAGAGAAGGCTAAGGCTCGGGGCGATTTCCAGAAGTTACGGGAAAAGCAACAGCTAGAGGAGGATTTGAAGGGATACTTAGACTGGATAACTCAAGCAGAAGATATTGACCCGGAAAATGAAGATGAAGGCATGGATGAGGAGAAGCCTCGAAACAGTAAGCGATTTTCTTCTGTCCCTCTCTCTCTCTCTGTGTGCTTTTAGCAAGGAAGCTTATGCCCACCTGCTGCAGTGCTGAGATGGCTTATAGGGAAGAACAAGTTTTTCCTGAAACTTTCACTATGCTTATACATGATTCCAGCTTAATTTCTATAGGAAACTCCTCCTGTAGGCGGTGGGAATATGTGTACAATAAGTTATATTATCCTGCAGATCCTCAGTTTCTTGTCTGTGATGCTGACATAAGATCCTGATATTAAACACAAAAAAAAGATGAATGCTTGCCGTTACAAGTCCACTACTGGAATAAGTTTTAAAATATACATCTGTCTCCATTTATCTAATTGCAGTTCAGTGTTGCAGGCTGTTGACACATGGTTAATTACTTTGAAAGCAAAGGTTTCTAGGCAAAGCAGTGCTACAGTATGGGAGAAGGGCCAAATCAACCCGGTTGTACATTAAGTGGGCCATCTGTAACTCCAATGAAATAAGTGGAATTGTGTTTGCTTTTGCCAGGCTGGAATTAAGCTCTCAGATGTTTCTTGTAAGGGAATTATTTCTTACTCTTCTGTTCTGGAGTTGAGAAGAAGTTTGCGCAAAGTGAGAATTCACCAAGTATCTCTTCTTATTAGAAATCCTGAAGAAGGGTGGGCTTGAAGAAAGCAGCAGTTCCCTACATGTCATTACTTTCATTGAATCTTCTTTTTCCACCTCCTCTTTTACCAATGTAACTTCAGAAATACCTGGCAGATATTATTGCAGATCGTGCATTTGGGAAGTGTCAGATTTGGAACCTTTAGACAATTACACAGTTAATGGACACTGGCTCTACTCTTAACTTTCATTACTAAAATGTGCGTTTTCCGAGTTTGATTTTGGAAGAGAAGACATGAAGCATTTCCGTAGAGATCTCCCTTCCCACCAAAAAAGCAAAATCCATGGAATGATCCAGTCAGAAACGTATGTTCTAGTGATAGGAAGATTGGACATTGGAAAGTTGTGCCCACAGAGTAAAACATGATTTGTTATCAAATGCTAATGATCTTTTGAGAACATTTAAGTTCTTTTAGGAAAAAAAAAAGTGGGGTTGTTAATATCAGGTCATACCCATGATACTTAAGTGTCTCAACTTGGAGTCACTTTCCCCAAATCAGATTACTTTTATTTTTATGTCGGTCCTTCATAGGGCAAATAGATTGCCTTCACAATTTAACCTCAGTAATCACTCATAATTTAATTTATAATTCATTGCCAAAACTTGCTGCTCTGTAGCATATAATACATGGAAGGTGATGTCTGGTGATCCAAATTAATTTTTCTCTAGACAGAACTTCCTATTTAAAAAAAAGAAAAAGAAAAAGAAAGAAAACCAAATATTACTGCAATAGTCCCTGGTCAGTGTACTTATATGACATCTGAATGGGAAGGCCAAGGACTGGGTTGACACAACTCCATTGAAGTCACCAGAAAGCTTTCCCTTGACTTCAGTGTGAATTGGATCATGTTTATTGTATTTCCTCTTAGGGACCTGCCTAGTAAAGAAAAGTGTAGACTTACTGGTAACGTAGTGTGGTGAGAACCTGCCTTCATTACTAGCAGATTTGAAGGTTTCCCTTTTAGATTAACACAGATGTTAATGCTGCTTTGATAAAAGAGTTGTGCAGTGTGTCAGATGTAGATTCATTGCAGTGCTGCGGGGTGTGGTCAGTCCAGATTTGAGCTAACAAGCTCTTTTTATGGGTGGTGATGTTAAGAACTGAAAGATAACATCTCTTCAGCTTGCTTTCAATTCTTCCTGTTCAGTTTAATAAGATGAGTCTTTTAAGACATGGTTTATAAAATTAGTCCTCTTACATCTGACAGTTTCTCTACAGTTTCTCACAGCCTGATGTTAATGACAGAATTACATACTATTAGCAAACTAAGAGGTTATCCATTTCTGTTCTGAACTATTAATGAATACAGTGTCTTCAACACCATTGGCTTCAAGTGCCAGCTGTAAGGGCAGCGACTGATGACCAGTCCCTAATACACAGCATAGCATTCTCTGTGACATTATGTCTTTGGGTCACTTTGTCAGCTTTTGTTACATGGCAGACCAGGCTTGGGAACAGATGGCTGCAGTGCTTAGTGCTGTACAGTGGAATTACACCTCTCCTGAGAGGAATTGCTCAGGACGTGAAGGAAGGCTGTGGACTGATTTTGCCCATGTACTGGGAGCAATGGTCATGCTAATGAAAGTGTCTGCACAAGAGAATAGCAGAGACCAAACGAACAGGTCACTCCATGAGGTTTATTTGCCCGTTCTTCTAAGGCGTGCGCCCCATCTAGAGCAAACTGTTGGTAGCAATATTCTTCTTAGCACCTATGGCCCGCATCTGCAAAGGCCAAATTAATCCTTCTTCTAGCTTTGGTGTACCATACAGTGCTGTACCTTGGCCTTCTTCCTGACACAGGTTTATTTTGACCGTGGAATTAAAGCCTTCGTGCTGCCATCCTCTGGTAAGGAAACATACAGACTCTGGATACAGGTGGGAAAGAGCAACACTCTCCCACCACATCCCAAAGCCAATCAAAATACCTGGATGCATGACCCCCACCCAGCAGAGTTGTGGAGCTTAGATTCTAGCCTTTTGCATCTCATGAATCACATTCATTTTGCTTTTCCAGTAGGCTGTTGTATTTACTTTTGCATAATTGCAGGTACCATATTGTTTAAGCTCTATTGTATTTCTTGATACTTCTGAATTTCAGTCTTTATCCATGTGATATATTTTCAAATAGCTTGCATCCTCTCCTAAGATGTCATATGCACCTCATTAGTTGACATGCTTATCTGTCATATATGTCACATGGGAACAAACTCCTGGTATCCTTACTGTACCTACCAGTGTGATTCCACATCTTGCTTATCCTTACTGCTTACAAACATAACTTCTGCAGAACGACCTCAACCCACTCAGGTGCTGGAGACTAGTTCACGAAACAGTTCTCCAGCTCTGAGAAGGCCTGTTTGGTCTCCTGAAGCTGAGCCACATTGCAGCTGTACTGCTCTTGGGGCTTGATAGATCTGCTAGAAAATGAGTTGAATGAATACTGCGTAACAAAATCAAACAGAGGACTAGAGGCCCTTAAGAAAATACCAAAGGAAAAGTGCCATGAGTAAAGGACAGCGTGTTTGGGGTGGGTTTTTTTGGGGGGTGGGGGGGAGGATTGGTGTGTGTTATCTACTGTGTTGAATGTTTTGGCATTCGTGCCAGCAAGTCAATGACCCATAGGGTTAAACTGAGGGAGAAAAATGGTATTAATTCTCATCCAAAGATCATTTACAAAATAAGCTCCAAGTATCAGGGACAGACGGCGCAGCAGTTCAGGCACAGTTGTAAATGCCCTCAGGAATCCCTTTGGCTTGATTGCCCCCGAGACATTTGGATCCCACCTACTCGCTGTGCTCAGCTTGCGTTACTGACAGTCCGGTGTCTTCCTTGTCTTCCTGTGTTTAGCTTTTGGTGAAAGAGCTCAGATGTCCCATAAGCAGTTTCAGTGTGCTTCTCTCCCAAGCCCTCTTCAGAGGTCACTGATCTCTGTCTCTACTGCAACATCCTGAACTCCACAGAAGAGTGTTGCTGCCCCTTTCCAGAACACTTTGTTCAGTGATTAATTAATTAATGATGTTGACTTTTAAGGTGTAAGCCTTAAGCCTTTCAGATAAAAATTCCCTGAATTGCACAGGGCAGTTCAGACCTCCTAAAGCTGTTGTTTTAGCTCAACAAACTTCAGGGGTTGCCTTTGCATGAGTTCTATTGCCCTGACGCTCAGGAGATGTGAGCTTCTGCCTGAACTCTGACAGTAACTCACACTTTAAAGAAGTCATGTCAGGTTTTGCTCTCTCAGTTTCCTCTTGGAGATGGTTTGCAAGTTTGGAGTTGTTTTTATAAAGTATATCAAAAAAGTTCAAAATTTTAATTAAAATATACTTATTAAACACTAGAGTCTCAGCTAATTTAAACTCTGAGATTCAGCAGTTTACACCATCTGGGCTCTGACCCAGGTAGTCTACCTAAACTGAATCATCCCAAACACTGAGGGCATATGTTTCCAGGCTCTTCTCTGTCCTTGGCTGCAGAAGCAGGTTCTGCTGTCATCTTGCTCTGTAGAAGGGGCTGCCTGCCTCTCAGCATGGGAACTGCCTCCTGGAAAACAGGGAACACAAGGTGGAAGGGAAGAGAAATTCACTTGCATCCCCATTTGATTTGGCTGCCTGTACCAGTCCTTAGGGCATCATCAGTCATATTTTGTATATGCCGCTGCTTTCCCCGAGCTGTGAAACCTTGCCCTGATTCTTACTGGGTGTTTATAGCCCTTAATGAAATGGTCAACAAGCCCAAGGACTACAACAATGAGAGATTTAGTGGAGGAAGGGGCGAGAAAGGAGGATAAATGCAGCCAGAGTCAGACAATCTGTTCAGCCTTCAGCTGATGGTCTCCGTAGCAGAGGGCTTGGCATTCTTCTGTGGCAGTTTATGACCTGTCATCTCTCACATGCATTGAGGGGCTTTCTCAGAGCAAGCTCTATTCATTCTCTGTGTTTTGTGAAGTGCGCATTTAAGGCAATTTTTCTTTGTTGTTTGCAAACATGATTTTGCCATTATGGCAGATGTGAGGTGGGAAATGTGAAAAGGCTTCTGGGGGCTGTTTGTGTTGATGGTTTTCTTCTATGCTCTTTCACTGATGGGCCTTCCACACGGGAAGAAAACATTAATTTGACAGAGGAGAGAAAGGCATGTCATGGCACAAAACAGCTACTGAATTTCAAAATCACATGATAGCAAAGAGAACCATCCCTCCTGTTGCCACAGTAACTGAGAATTTGCCCTTTTTTTTTAGTTCCTGAGAGTGGTCTGGAATGAATCTGTGTTGCTGTGGGCAGGAGCAGGAAACCTCAATCCAACCCAAATTCTCCTCCTATTGAAATAAACTGGCAAAACTCCCATTGACTGCACTGGGGTCAGGAAAAAGCTGTGAATGGGCAGGGAGAAGTAATTTGATGTTTCTGGCTGCTCAGATTTTGCCCTCCCTTTGTTTCCCTCTTTCAGTCCTATCAGAGCAATGCGTGACCACATTAATGTCACCAGGGTCCCTAAGAGTAACAGAGCTCGCTGCTTGCCCATGGATCTGATAACAAAGCATACTGTGATTCAAGGGAACTCATTCTTCTCGTTAAATTATATCCAACGTAGTACTGTAAATTCAAGAGCTGATTTGCAAATAGTTTACCATACAAAAATTTAAAGTCTAATCATACTCCAAGGCTCTATTGTAATGGGACTGATGGCTGTAGATAATCAGGTTTTCATGTAACACAGCAGGAAAAGCAGTACAAATCAATGTGTTGCCTATCAAAAGCATATAGCAGTACTTCAGATGGTATATTAAATAATGAAAGGTATGGGAAGAAGGTTGACTGTACGTGCAGATTTATGCCTCAGTTAAAGTGGGAATAGGAAGTACCCTACTGAAGACAAAATGTACAGAAATACAGGCAGGTTCTAAAATATGTAAAAAACTGAGCTGTTTAAAAAGAAATAGTCTTGAATCTTCAACTTCAGAGGAATTCTTGCAGTGTCTTAGTCAAACCTTTGGAAATGTTTATTAACATCTAAGTTCATTGCCTCCTTAGAGGCAATCAGCTGCAACCTAACTTTTTGATGGACCACAGATTTGGCCTCACTCTTACAACCAGTGTTATTTGTGGACACCACTAGTCATGACTAGGCAGCAGAGTACATTTAGTCACAGGCTTATGAGAGTCTTCCCTAGGAGAAAGTGACTTTGAGACAAGGCAGAAGTTTTCAGCTGCAAAAGCAAAACTTTTAGAAGAAACTGGGACCTCTTGGACCATTAGAACTTTTGGAAAATCTGTGTCTTTCATGGAAACACTTTGTGCTTCTGAACATCTGGCCAGAAATAGGAACAGGAGAGCTGATGGTTCAAACAAGAGGAGAAGAATTCGAGAACTCAAAAATAGAAGCCTCAGTGATCTCAACCCAAACAGGGTTTTATTCCCAAGAGCTTCAATAGTAGTTTGATTCCATTACATAACAGGGATAAAAGCATGACCACCTTTCTCTAAAAGTTTACGCTTTTCAGGATTTATCTATCCAATTCCTATTGACTTGAATTCCTTTTGCAAAGTCAACCTTTATACCACAGGGAGACTCTGTTCATTTCAGCAAGGCTACCTACCAAATATTTTCCATTGACTTTAATGAAAGTTGTCATTACATCCTATGTAACCCTTTTGAAAAGTTACTGGTTTGAAGCTCTTGGCCAGAGAGAGTTTTGTGTACAGATCTAATCAGGATACCAAGATAAAAGAACACCAACTTGTTCAAATTTTACATTTAGTAATTTCATATGTCAGCTTGCTCTGTGGCCTCCAAATCATGTGCTTACTGTGCTGACAGGGAAGTAGCTTATTACTTTCAGCCTGAAAAAATAGCATGGTGCTGTGGGATAATGTCTAAGGCAGAAAGTATATAACAGGATTTTCAAATACTTGGTTATGGGCTAAAATTTCAGGGTGATCTAAAAAAACTCTTGGTCGGTTTTTGTGTTGAAATTTAATAGGGAAATGCACAGCTAGGGAATTAACATGGAAGATTCAGAGTGGAAAATGAGAGTATATTTACAAGATGTCTATTTTAAATTCAGTCGTGACCATCACTAACTTAAAACTTAGAAGTCTACAATCTCTGGAAAAAGGGGTTGGTTAGTCATGAGCAATATCAAGGTGTAGTGAAGATATGTAGGGGAAAAATTAGAAGGGCGAAAGCCCAAGCAGAACTTAACTTGGCCACCACAGTTAAAAATAACAAGAAGAGGTTTTTTTCAGTATATCAATAAAAAAAGGCAGGCTAGGGAAAATGTAGGCCCACTGATGAATGAAGTGGGTGCCTTGGTGGTGGAAGACACAGAGAAGGTGGAGCTGCTGAATGCCGCCTTTGCTTCGGTCTTCACTGCCAAGGCCACCCCTCATGAATCCCAGACCCTGGAGACAAGGGGGATGGTCTGGAGAGAGGAAGACTTTCCCTCTGTTGGGGAGGATTGGGTTAGAGACCACTTGGCCAAACTAGACTTCCATAAGTCTATGGGCCCTGGTGGGATGCACCCATGCGTGCTGAGAGAGCTGGCAGATGTTATCGCTGAACCACTCTCCATCATTTATGAAAGGTCATGGACAACAGGAGAAGTGCCTGAGGCAAATATCACTCCAGTCTACGAACAGGGCAAGAGGGAGGACCCAAGGAACTACAGGCCAATTAGTCTCACCTCTGTCCCTGGGAAAATAATGCAGTCCTGAGTAATGTGTCCTAGGCAATCTTGCTTAGCAGGGGAGTTGTCTAGATGATCTCTAGAGGTCCCTTCCAACTCTGTCGAATCTGTGAATCTGTGAAAACGCATGTCTTTCTACTCTATGAGCAGAAAGGTGGTGTACTGAGTAAATTTTTGTTTCTTGTTTAACAGAACACACTTGAAACACACTTGAACTTGTCTGTTGACAGCAAGTCAGTTCACCCTGATTAATTCTAATTTCAGCTGCAGAATTTGTCCCAATCTATTTCACATACATATGGAAGGACACATGCAACCACCCCTTGACAGGCACATACTGCTTGATATTTTAGAGGATTTTTGCCTATTGTCAAAAAGCAATTAAAAAAAAAAGCAGAGGGTGCTCACATGGGATTTATGATCATCTAAGCAAAACCTGCAAGAGGCACAGGCTGGAAAATGAAACCTTTATCAGTTTAGTTCCTCCAATACCAGTTAGTGATTTGAGAATGGTATCGTACAACCTGCATTTTGCTTTCCATGTGTAAATACAAGGAAATAAAAGCCAGTGTTGTAAAATGATTTATTATCTGTCAAAACCTCATCTAGAGAGGAAGAAAGCACAATCTCATCTGCTTTTATCATTGTCCACTGATGTGGAAAATAATAACCTGGTAACTAAGAAAAGATTAGCTGCAGTGCCAACAATTGTAGGCATTTCACAAGGGCACCCAATAGGTGTTTCACAAAGAGTTTAGTAGCTGTGATAGACTTATTCTCTTTCACCTGGAGACAGAGGGACAAAAGAAGTGCTTTTTGTGTTCACTGCACCACCAGTTTCTTCTAGGGAAAAAAAAACAACTTCATGTATTCAGCTGCAGAGGTTCCACAATATGGTTTGCTTGGACAGGAGTGACAGCAACTCCCAGATGTGTCTGGGAGTCCAGACCCAGTCCATGCCAAAACAGTTCCTGCCAAAAATGCCCTGTGGCATTTTTCTACTTTGCCATCTTCTGAAGGAGCTCATACACTACTCTTAACACAAATACTACAGTATGAGGACACTTAACTAAAAGGCCTTTGTGAATGATAAGTCAGCTTTGTTTTTGTTGTGTGGTTGTTTTCTTCACAGAGAAGCTCAGGATGCAAAATGCTGCATGGGTTTGTGCTACAGATGTCAAGCTTGAGTCTATAATTAGCATGCTGCCTAGAAAAAGCTTCTGGGACATTAGTTCTCACATTGGGCTGATTCACTCCTGCATCCTTAGGCAAAAATCCCACTGAAGTTGGTGGGGATTTGCCTGGGTAAGGACTTGGGTCCCAGTCTGTTTCATCTGAGGTCAGTAACAAAACATGCAAGTGTCAGCACTTGAAAATGTTGCCCAACGCGAGGTCTTGATGCACCAGAGGCTTCTCTGTGCTCACACATGACTTCAGTATTGTGTAGCTGTCATCTGTCAAAGGGAGAGCATGAGATATTCAGGATCTGAAATCACTTATAGGACTGACTAGTCCAGAAAGTACTGTTTGCCCAGTGCATGATGCCTCTGGCTAAAATGCAGTTGTAACTGGCATGAGTTTGGCCTGTTGTCATTACAAACATTTTGCTTCCATAACTGTTCTTAAGGAAATGTGGGATCAGACCCAGATAAACTTTTATATCCTAAAAAGAAAAAAACAACATATATCAGAAAAGAGTGAGAAAGCATTTGTGAGACTTCATAGTGACCCTGTAGATAGTTGTGGTAGCAGAGTACCTAGGGCAATGATATTCAGCGCTGTAGGTGAGAGAAAATTAAGCTATCATTTAAAGGTGTTGTTTTCATTGTGTAACTTTCTGTGCAGGTTAAGTAACAAAACAAAGACCATTTACGGCGATTCTACTTCCACTTTTGCCTCACATTCCATCTACGTCAACAAAAACCATGATGCCAACATTTGACTTATTCCTATTGGAATAAAACCAAAACTGAGAGTAGACTACCCTCCTGAATCCCTTCACATGTTGCTTTGTTATTTTTTATTGTGAGTGAAGTAACAAGGAAGCAGTATGGCCTTATCCTTGATTGTTTTGTCTTTCTCCCAATTTCCGATACAAGAAAAGAGGAGATACTTAGGAGGGAAACAATTAGTTTTCTCAACAAAGTGAAATTAAAAATGTTGGGGTTTAAGTTATGCATAGAAATGTCTCATATACAACATTGATTCTTTAAAATATGTATGCAGGTTAATATTTGGAGAGGGGAGAAATGTTGTTCGGGGCTCTTCTGTCTAATTTGAAAAAAAAGGCACAGAAAGGCTCAGTGATGCTTTCAAGGTCACCCATGCTCTGAGGGCCAGTGGCCATGTCTCTCACGCCATTGTTCTGCCCTCTACACCATAGTTTTGACCTTGGATTGTATCATGTAAGACATTTACAGGTTTGATCAGAGCGGTTTTGAACTATTTTCCTTCTCTGGGAATTCACCATAATCATCTTAATCACTTTAATAGGTACAATTTCCTTGTTCTCCTGAATGTATGGATGGTTCCCTCTGTGTAAGTTAATCAACAGGTTTGTGTTTATTAGTAATATAATTTAACAACCCAGCCTTTATCAAAGAGCAACATTTTGGTTTGTTGTTCTGTAGGTTTTACAACTTCACAGTTTCTCTTTCTTTCTAGCTGAAAGGAAGCTTTGATCACAAACCAAGAAGCAAGCAACCTTTTGAAAACCTTCTTCCTTTTCCTTCTTTGCTGATAGTTACTTCTGAGAGTACGTAAATCCCTTCTAACCAAATGAAATGTAGAAGTAGTTTAGCTCAAGCCTGCGTTTTGTGTTAAAGCACAGCATAGAGAAAACTATTTGTTTCCTTTGGTTGGATGGAGAGCAAAAGAAGAAAGAGCTGCTGGTATTCAGGCAGCCTCACAACAAAGCTGTGGTCAATGTTAAAATTTATAATTCTGCAGTAATTTATTCCAACACAGTATCAGAGGCCTGATATCATTTGGTGAAGCGGGAAAAGCGTGTCTAGAAAGTAGAGCAGAGTAACTCTTCAGTTTGGGGAAGGTGGGCTGAATTCAGGCATGTGTCTGACAACCAGCAGCCAGCTTCTTGAGTGAGTGCTGGTGAATAGTGACAGCTCGGAGGTGATGAACTGACCCTGAAAGGGTCACTGCAGTGAGCATCTACCAAATCTCTGTGTTGCTGCTGTTGCATGGAAAAGGAAGGGCAGTGTGGGGAGCGAACTCCCAAACTGTACTAATTTCTGCCTGCAGGCTCAAATGTGTTGTTCTTGCAGGCATCAAAAGCTACATAAATTAGATAAGCTCCCAAGCTGTTCATGTCTAGTTCATGCCTAGGAAAAAAAACCTCTTTCTGTAAGGCGCTCCGTGAGTGGAAAAGTGTTGTGATGATCTACATGTGCTTTTGCATTCTTGCAACTGAGGATCTGGTTTATGCTGTCAACTTAGAGTTTTCTCCAGCTCCTCCCTTCCCTGACTCTTGTAACCTGGAGCACAAACAACATTACACCAAGAACTGCTGGAGCAGTGATATGTGACCAGCTACAGCATATAGAGGCTGACATTAATGTTGATAAGGCATTACATTTATCTACTATAAAAGCTATTTCCTTAGCAAAGACTGTCTGCTGAGATAACACCTCTGTTTCGCCTGCTGGAAGAGAGACTTATGTTGATGTAGGAATCCTCTTATAGTACTAATATATTACAGAGAAATATCTTTGAAGGTAAGGCTTTAGAGAGAATCCGTTGTTTATATAGCTGGGGAAGACACCTTTGTGCAAATAAATTAATCTCCATATGCCTTCTTGGGAAGTACTTCTTGAAGTTATCAAGATTTATCCACTGACACTGTGATTCCACTTCTGAAGAAAGGACATTAGAGGAACCAGTCTGTAAGAAAACTGCCGTTGCCATACCTTCTGACAAATTGAACATGCTTTATTTCCTGTGGTTAGAGAGCACAGAAGGCAGTCAGTACCAGGATCTACACAGAAAATTTTAGGAAGAAATGCCACAACCCCCCAAGCTGACTATTTATACAACAAGGCCATTTTTTCAGATGCCTAATGTGGGCTCTTAAATCTTTCTAAGGCCACTTATAAAGTGGTTTTTAAAACTGTGGAGTATTCAGCAGTTCCTGTGGAAGTCAGTGGGAATGACCCATGATTAGTGTTTGAAAATAAGTTATCATTGCGAATATAACCTTAAGAGTCTCTTCATTGAGAAGACAGTATTGGTGAGCAGGACTGAGAGCAGCTGAAACCCCAAGTATATTTTAATGTGATATAAAGAACTGTCAGGAGAGAGGTTCTGGTGTTCAGTAGCAGTAGCTGAGGGACATGGAGCATGTGTTTGGAGTTAGAAGCAACTGTTGAGGGTAAGAATTAGTTGTATTACAGTGATGCCAGCCGAGAACAAGGCCACAGTGTGCCTGGCACTGTATATACTCAAATTAAAAGTATGTGTATGTACTTCCTTTTTACAGGAAACCAAAGCTAGTATAGATGGGGTTCAGCTGCCTAAACACACTCATCTGATGCCAATTTGAACAGTTCATGGTACCCAAGGCTTTCATTGTGGACTGACAGATAAAATATAGCAGCTAGGGTTTGTGCTCCTGTGGTGTGATAGTTGGAAGGGCATATCCCAGGTGGAATGTCAAAGATGCCATCCAGTGCCTCAGAAGAGGTAATTGAGTGTGATTAGTCCAAAGACGTGGGGAAAATTTAGTACAACAAGAACTGAATCTCTTATAGTGTTCTTGGTAGGCAGGAGAATGTGATAAGACCAACTGTAACAGAAGTTGTTTGATATGAGATTTTTTTCCCTTGGTCTAAATGTGTATTCATCACAGCCTATCTACCTATCTCTTTTTCTTCCCTTATGTATTTTATATTAGAACTTGAAGATTCCATGTGCAGAAAGATAAATACTGAGGTCCAAACCTTGCATTCCTTGTCCCAGGAGTCTTGGGAGAATCCCAAGAGTTCTGTGTGGGATTGGGTCAAACCGGAAAGCCTCTAATAGACCGGGACAGGCTGAGGGAGGCAGGAGGTAGATCAGCAGAACTATCCTTTGGAAGCTGTCACATCCTCCACCTTCCCTGCCCCTGACTGCCCACTGCTTTCTTAAATGGATTCACAAGCAAGCACACAGGAAGGCAAATTTTGTTTTAAAGGCAATAAAGGGGTTGAAAGGGGTTAGAAAGTTGACCCTGCTGTCAGTGCAGTGGAGCAGCACGATGAGCTGTAGCTGATGGGAGGTCTGTGACACTGGGATGTTCCTGCAGCAGAGCTCGGAGACAAGGAGCCTGGGCCCCATTATACAGCTGGAATAGTGTGTGTATTACTGAATTGATAGCCAGTGCTGGCACAGCTGGGAAGGACTGACAGTTGTGGATGGCACCCAGCCCTTCTCGATGCTTTGGTAGGAAGCCTGGGAAGCTTTCAGCAGGACCCCAGTCCAGGAATGGCTGTGGTGGGGCAGCAGTCACACTCTTGCTCTGCGCCCGCTCACTTCTGCTTATTGGGTTAGAAACTTCCCATCCAATCCAGCACAGTCTGTTAATGGGATAAAAATCTCCGGTTGTGTTTGCTCCAGGGAAGAAAAGCAGGTCTCTCCATCCTGGTTCTCATAAACAACATCAAGCCTGGAGAGGTGGCGGGGGTAGGAAAATGTTTCCAACTAGGGAACCGAACTGAAAATAGCTGCGGCGCTGAGTCTGCCTGCTGATTACAGCAGCTCTTCAGTGAGCAGGATGGTAGAGATAAGTCAACAGATTAGAGAATTGGCCTTTCAGATCTTGAGGCCTAAATTCACATTCAGCTTTAGGGCCCATGGGTGTTTGTAGTGCTGCTCGCATCCTCATTTTCATTTACAAAGTTCACAAACCACAGCATGATACGTCTCCCTTCTCCTCCTCCACTTGAGGAAGGACTGCAGTCAGACACGTCCCTAGAAGTGCAAACTACAGAGGTCCTCTAGTGGACCCAAGGAGAGGTAACACGGGGGTCACTGAAGATCAGGATGTTACCAACTGCATTAAAATCTGTAGGCTGAAGGAGCAGCAGGGTTAAACATCAGAGCAAGGATGCAGTGGCAGAGCTGCGTGGATCCTCACAGATGTGCGGATCAAAATGTAAGTGTATTATCTGGCTGTTTGAAGAACCACGAGCAGAATAACAGGGCTATGCCAGGTCACGAATGACTTGCTTTAACACAGCTGTGTGAGGGAAGCTTGCATAACACCTGCCCACACTAAGCTTAGCTCAAGCTGTTGTTATCAGTCCCTCACTCTCCTGCATGCTAGAAGTATTTGCAAACTAGGAATCTATTATTTCAAAGCCACTATAAAACGCCTGTTTCTTTTGGCTCGGGGTAATTGACCTATTCTCAATGCCCTACTCAAGAGTCGCAAAAGCTTTAATTACAGGTTTGACAAACTGACTTTAAGGGCAAAACTCTTTAACTTCGGTAATTTGCTTTTCTCCTGGCTGCACAGTAGCACACAGCCTGCCCAGCTAGCATGTCTCATGCTTCTGACTCATGTGATATTGTGATAATAGTGTCTAGTATCAGACTAGTCATTATGTTAGCAAAAGTGTCTGAAAGAACACCACATGCAGGAGCAGCACACAAAATCACAAGCATTTTATTTACTAGGCACAGAAGAAATGTAGCAGACTAGGGTTTCAAAACAGAATTTTATGCACATTTCAGAACAGGAGAGGTGATTTCCATTTCAGATCATGAAGCTAAATAAAACCTGTTCAGCGTGATCCATGAATGCGACTGCAGGGGTCCAGTGATTTCACACAGCCCTGGCTCCAGAGTGACCTAGATCTGATGTATGTGTTGCTGTACCTGTCAATCAGAGAACTGAATTGCTTGATTGTTTACATCAAGGAAGGCATCATCCAGCAGCCTTTTCATACATCCCCTATGAATACCGCTATTAGAAAATGTCTGCACTTGCTGACAATCTCTGTCAGGAGCTGCCTGTGCAGTGGGACTGCTCAGATGGACAGGGCTTTGCTGCTGTCTTTTCTTGATTATATTAATGCTTCAAGATTTTTAGCAAGTCTCTCCTGAGTTAAGTCTTCCCAGACGCAGGAAGCATACACTGCTCTTCCAGCCTGCAGAGTGGTATTTCACATGAAACTGTTCAGTCTCTTGTTCTTTCCCAGTCCCTTCACCCGTGGCCCAGCCTCTGGCTGGTGGCCCTGCTTGTCTTTTGAAATGATACAGCCCAATTCCTCCATGACATTCACTTTTCCCTTTTTTGGGATGTTCAGCCATGAAGGGCCAAGCCTCCAGGAGAATAGTTTCCTCCTTCTGTACCAGATGTAGTCCTCGGAGAGACCTAGCTTCTTATTGGCACAATTTCTGCCTAAGCTCCCTGGCTGCAGGGTTGTGCCATCTCCCTCCAGGAAGGATTCCCATTGGGAATTACCAGGGCACGACTCCTCACCCGCTGCACCGTCCAGACAGTCCCTGCTGTCCTGACACATCCCGTTAGGTGCTCTCGCTCACACGCTGTAGGCCACTCGCTGAGTTTTCAGGTGTCACCCACCTTGAAGTGGCTTGTGACAGGCAGGAATGTCACAAAACAGCTGGAGCTGCATCTCAGTCCCGTTGAAGCTTAGCAATCTAGGTGGCAAGCAGCACTCCCTGGAGAGTTTCTGATGGCCTAAGCAGATCGAGTTGGAACTAGCTTCTGTAATTTTTTTTTTTTTGCTTCTCCTGGACTCTGCAGGGAAGGCAGATCCACAGGGCTGTGAACTGAAAGAACAAAGATGCTTTGGCTGAAGTAGGGATCCTCATCAAAGTTACTGATTCCCCACCCAGGTGTGTGGACAGGCAGATGCAGCAGTTCCCCCACGCGCAGGGGTTTCAGGAAAGATGTGGCCTGTTTTAAAACCACTTTGTGCTTGAAACTTACGTGGTGGTTGTTTTCATTAATGGCAATGCTAGTGAGCAAAATATGAATAGCATCATGATTATTAGAGGGACAAAAAGCAATCAAAGCAGGACGGAGTTTTTTCTTTTAGTTGTTGATTATACTGTCTTGAGGGCACTTTCTTTGTGGTTAGTTTCTCTGTTCATGATCAGTGTTTGTATCACTTCCCAAGTCATTATCTCCAGTGTTTGCAGCTCTCATGCTCCCAGTTCTAAGGCGCCTGCCAGACCAGCCTGCAATAATAGAATCTTTCTGGTTTTCAAGTGAGATGCTTCTGCTTGTTGTGTCCATGTATCATTTTGTGGGGTACATTCAGGCTCATTTGATGGCTCTGCTGCTTCTTGTCCAAACTTCCTCTACTAAAAGTCATGCAGAATGAGAGAGAAATTTTGCAGAACCATTCAGAATGTGCTGCTGTGAGTTGATCCCCATCGTAAGATACTGTTGAAAGAGTCGTAGATCCTCAATTGTTTCGCTTTGCTTTTTCTTCTTCCTTTCTTTTTTTTCTTTTTTTTTTTTTTTAAATGAATTGCTTCAGAATTCTGAGGGGAACCGGAGAGGTTGCTAAAAAGTATTAGACCGACACCAGAAACTTATGCTATAAACCATGTCCTGGCCAGTAAATGCCTTGCACTTTGGCACAATAGTTGTTGCTCCTAGAGAGGCAAACAATCCAAGTCATTTATCAGACAAGAAAACCAGTTTAGGATGTCATAGGAAGATCCAGATTCAGGAGAGAGACATCTTTCAAGATCTATTCTGGTAGCAGCTCTGTCACCCTGTGACCCAGCCCATCTGTCCTTCTTCAGCCACAGGGATTAAGAGAGTGACTTGCGTTGCAGGCAGCTTCCCTGCAGCAGTGGATGGACCCCTGTCACAGACACAGATGTTTGCTCAGCGGTAAAACCAGTTACCCAGGGAAACCGCTGGGTTCACCCTTTTTAGCAGAGAGCCAGGCTCTGGTCTGTAAAGTCTGCTTTTGGGTGAGTCTGACATCTTGTGTTTACAAGACATTTGAGATACCACAGGTTACGCAAAGAATACCTTTGCCCTTCAGGCAGGGAAGTGCGAAGAGGATTTTAGGCTCTTCCTTTCAAACACAGAACAGAAGAGGTGTGGGGCTTGCAAAGGCCACCTCTTGGCAGGGCCAGGAGTTTGGCTGTGCCTGTTACATGGTCCTCTGTGCAATGAGCAGGCTGAAATGAACAAATATTTGTGGAACACTGGGTATTATTTGTCAATATTGCTATAAAAAGAAAAATGACAGCTGTTTCAAGTAGCTGTGGAGTTTGTTACACTAAAGTCGGTCCTAGGAAGATTAATTAGTGGCAAGGTAATGCGTTCATAGGTGCGCAGTAACCTGCATGTGGTAATGACAGAACTGTTAATCACACGCCTGCACATCTGATTCCTATCGCTGTCTCTCCTACTCCTCTTTGTGTATCTTATAAATTCATGTAACCCAAGGCTATGTCCCCTGAACATCATAGGGTGTGTATCTGCACATGGTGACGCTCCAGAAGGGGAGGACGTCTTTTTATATAAAAAAAATGAACATTACAATGTATTTTGCAAAAGATATAATTTATCTATGAGTAGAAGGCTTGACCATACAGTACTCCATTTCAGTACTGACAATGTTCCTACTTTCTACTGCTCTATTCAGTAAACTCTGTTACACAGCATCAGTCTTCTCTGATGCAGTCCAATGGCCAGGCTGGTTTTACTGCAATGACAAGCCTTGCCACTACATACTGGCTGCAACATGTTTGCTGCTGGTTCACTGGTGTAAAGATCTTTTTACCAAAAGCCTTTTTTTTCCTGTTTGACTGAAGTGGATACAACTGGCAATCACTCTATGGCTCGTTATTACTATCCTAGATTCTGTGGTTGACCTTGAGTGAAAGTGTGAATCAACCTCTCTCCTTGCAATTGCAATCATTTGTACAGAACCCAAAATTAGGTTATGCAAATTGTATATACTGTATATATTTTATGGAATATTGTGTGTGTTCTCTGTATGAGCAGTGGCCTCTGAGCCCTTGCTAAGCATTTTTCATGTGTTTTCACATTTTTTCTGGATTTTTTTGCTGTGCTAGATTTATTGATGCATTCTCTCTGCTTTTGGGAGATACATAACCACCGAGATCTTACATATAGTTTAAATTTTGTTTCCCCTTCTGCTGTAGAAGCTTTCCTATTGCAGAACTCCTTTTCAGACCAGAAAACTCAAAAGGGTTCCCCATTCATATCTGGTATATTTTCCTGACAAAATCAGGAGATCTAAAGAAAACTAATCATTTACCTCTGCAGTTTGCTTTCTGCATGCTGCTTGCATTTAAGAGCACACTCATTGGTTGTTCCCAAGACACTGTGTGCATGTAACAGAATGAAAGCTGTACCTTATTTAAATTAATGAATAAGATGAATGAGTGCAGCATTTCCAAAACAGGCAATAAGAAGAGGAAAGCTAGGCAATATTCACATATTAATTAAAATGAGAGCTCTCGACTGAAAAAATATGAGTCAATTGATATTCTGACAGCTGCCCATAGACTCATTCATGAAATGATGGGCATGAGAGGCACCAGGGGAAACAGGGTTTTTAGTGGAGACAAAGTCATTCACTCGATGCACATTCTGTTAAAGGAAGTAGCCTGGATATTGCAATTTATTCTTGTTGTGCTTGATGGAAAAAGAAATCTTAAATCCCAGCTGGAGAATTCACAGGACTTCTTTGCTCTTTACATTTGCTTTATAGTTCTGCAGTGTCCCGCTTGGGAGACATTAACATCAGTAGTAACTATAGTACTTAGCACTTACTGTAATGTGTTTCATCTGCAGACCTCAGAGAGATTTGCAAGGTGAGTGCAGAATTATAATCCCCCTTTTAGAGCACCTGAACAGATACACAGAAAGGCTTGCTCATATGGCCAAGGTGACGCAATAAGGTGAAATGGTGGTGGAGTGGCTTCAGGTCCTTCTGACCTATAATTGCCATCATTGGCAAAAGGGGTGATTTAGATCCATATTTTGCAAAGTAATTCAATGCCTGTGGAAATGGGACTGTTGGAGAAATTGGACTCTAAGTGAGCGTATTAGAAAACACAATCAAGTGTCATGTTGCTTGTCTTAATCTGAAGACCCACTATGGGCCTTTTTCAATACAAATGGACATACTGTTGGAGGGTCACACTGTTCAAGTCAGGTACCTAACCCAAGGGCATAAGGTAAATGCCCAGCCTGTCTGTACAGTTGAGGGAGACATCAGTATGGCATTGAGAAAACCTGTGATAAGAATCTATCTGCCTCTGTAGCCTGACTCAAACAGCTGAATCAGATATGTAAAGTCAAGCTCTGACGTACCCAGTTCTGAAACTAATGCCCAGATCTGCAAAGTCATGTAATAACGTGTCCCATTAAAATCTGTGAAAAATTTATGCTTAGTCTGTGTTTGTGGAACTGGGTACCCTTTGCCCAGGCATGATCTTTTCTGGGTCTTAAATTGTCACAGTATTAAAGTGAGATTCAGCAACAAGTGTGGCATCATTCCATAATATATGGAGATAAATCTGAATATTAGAATTACTTCCGCTGCTGAGATGACAAGCATGTCGTAAATAAAAGATTCAACAGTGGTAATGATATTTCTGAATGGGGAGCCAATATTATTCTCCAAGTGTGTAAAGGAAAAATTATCTCAGGGCTACACAGGAGGGTATTTACTTGTGCCAGCTTTCTGTTTCGGTGGTTGGCTGTCTTTTGGCAACCTAATAATTTATTGCATGTCCGTGGGGCTTTTCATTGGGGGAGGGATATATGTTAGCATAGAAGTAGAGCTGATATCCATGCTTGATGCTTGTGACATGGAACAGAGGCTCTCAAAGGGTCTCACACATCTGTCTGTGTAGCCAGTCATGGGCTGCAGACTCTCTCCTTATTTCTGTTTGCTGAGTCTCAGAGATAGAATTAACTTAACATGAAGAATTTATCAGATTTATTTTTAAGGAAGCTGCTACATAGCATTTGTTGTTGCTTTAGTTGCTGCAGGGATGCCATGCAAGTAATACAAAGTTGGAGTTTAGGTAGTCCAGGAGAGAAAGTCTACATTCGGAGATGAGCCACACTGTGGCAAGATATAAGAAGTGCAAAGACTTCAGAAGCAACTATAGAGTATAAAACCTACTGGTCATTATAAGATACTTGCATGCCTTTAAAAAGTTGACTCGCTTCCTTTTAAAAGAATTACTACCTAGAGAATATGTAACTAATGGGGGATTTCATCAACCAGAGGGAATTATAGACATATGGATAAATCCCAAAAAAAAGAGATTGTCATGTAAGAAAAGCCACCATGATTTGCCCCGGGAGGAGGTACACTGGAGGAGGTTGCCCAGAGAACTTGTGCATCCCCATCATTGGAAGCGTTCAAAGCCGGGTTGGATGGGGCTTTGAGCAACCTGATGCAGTGACAAATGTCTCTGCCCATGGCAGGGGAGGTGGACTAGATGATCTTTATACATCCCTTCTAACCCAAACCATTTTATAATTCTGTGAAATACTTAATATCTTCTATGGGACCTATCCCTGTGTTGTTGTTAATGGTTCACTGTACTGGTTTGGTTGAAGTGAGCCACACACTGTGTGCACCCATTGCCCTGTTAGCTGTACTGCTGCTCCTGGTGTAGTCCAGCAAAGGCAAACCCCCTGATGGAAATGCCTTCTCACCCCTTTAACAGCCTGCTGTCACTTAGAATGGATATGTGAGGGGTCAGAATTGTTCTCTACTGTCAAGAGATCACCTGTACACAACATAGGTATTGAGTTCTTGACCTAATAGCTTAGGGTGTTAGGTGGGCAGTTGAATAGTATGAACAGGGTTTGGTCACTGCCCTGCCCAATGCTGCAGTTTAGACACTGAAGTGGCTTCAAAACAAAGTATGTGGTAGATTGAAGATTTAATGCTCTACTTGAAGGCTGGGAAGTAGGGAGGTGGGGGGCCCACAGAGAAACAATGTGCTCTCTGCATCTTGCAGAACCAATTCCCTGGGGATCTCTGGCTTGGTTACAAGCAGTGGGATTCTTGGAGTTGACAGAGTACCACTCCTGTAAGAGTACCTAAATCACTGAACACACATGGCACAGGAGGTGAGGCACCAAGATTTCCACTGCTAAGTTGCCCAGGTGGGAGGAAATCTGCATTTGCCTCTTTTTTTGCTTTTGTCTCAGCTCCCAAAATTACAAGGAGGAAGCGGCCAGTGAGATGGCATAGTCTGTATACCATGGTCCTAAACATAACTCTGGTCTGGACTAGAGCCCACCATTTAGAAAAAACATCTCTTCCTAATTAAAACATTCCTGTGGTGGGTTTACCACCAGCATTCTTGGTACATGGTTCCAGTAATTGATTACCCGGACTGCAAAAAAAATGCCTGCCTTGTTTCTAGACTGGAGCCAGGCTGTGGGCACAAGGTCTGTGTCTCTGAGATCTGAGTCAGATAAGAAAGCCATCTGGGCAGTATTTGATTTACTTCCTCTCACATTCAGCCCCAGTTTATACACACCTCTCCTGCAGCCTCTTCTATTTTCAGGGTTTGTTAACTGGCCTGAATGAACCTCACAGCATCTGCACACGATTATCCCCTGATATTGAAGGTGATGTGAGGGGCAGGTAAAATAAGAGGTTGCCCTGCTGAAAGCATACCACATTGGGGAATACGGTCCTAATCTCCTGTCTGTCCTGACCTTTAACTTCTAGGCCATCATTCCTCTTGTAACGGATGCCATCTTAATACTTTTTATCATCCTTAGCATTTTCCATCAGTGCAGTGTAATGAATGCCCAGTGAGCTGGTGCCAGCAAGGTAGCCTGAGCCACAGGAGTGTCTTCAGCATGGGTACCACTGCACCTGCATCCCTCACTTTAGGCCTAAGACTTCTCTGTCCACGCACATCTGACTTGTGTGGGCTGAGGAACTTTGTGTGTAATAGACAGAGGATCAACGTTACTGCCATGAAAAGCTATGTGGAAGGAGGACCTCAGAAGACAGAGTGCCAGATGTAAACTCAACTGGAAATCATGAGACATAGTCTAGGGGTATCCTAGTCTGGGTAAGGCAGTGTACGCCTGAGTGCTTGTTGAAGGTTGTTCATCTCCAGAGATGGAGAAAGACAGAGAAATGTGATTACCCCAACAACTTTTCTTTAGAAACTCTGACAGATTTGAAAGAGTTTCTGGATACTGGAGCAGTTTAGGAAGAAAGCCAAGGAATCTCATTCAAAATTTGGCTGGTCCAGATCCTGACCCTAAAGGTCAGGAGACAACCTGGAGAAAAATTGTGATTGCATTAGTCTCATCAATTTCAACAGGTCAGACAGTCCAGTCAAACAAGATGAGTTTTGCCACTGATACCACTGGAAAAAGGATTTCACCCTTTTTAACTTAAATTCAAGAACTTCATGTTCTCAGAAACCAGACATAAGAAAGAGTAGAAAAAAAGGAAGAATTATCCTCTGATGATCTGTTATAATATTTCATACTTCCTTTGTTTTTAATTTTGTACTTCTAATTCACATGATGAAGTTTTCAGACAGAAGTGGATGTCATGTGTAAGCTGAGTTCCTTGTGTTTTTTCTTTTGCCTGTCACTGGCTGCATGTTCTCTATTGATGTCTTGTTCCTGGTACTTGACACTGACCATCTTGTCTGTGAAAGGAAGCACTCCAGCTGGCTTGCCTGATAAGAAGAAAGGAAAGTTTGCTTGGTTTAGTCACTCCACAGAAACCCATGGTAATGTTCCCCTGCACTCTGTGTCCACACTGCTTATATCTGTGTATGTGTCTATATATCTCTATACAGAGTGACATATAATGTACTTTTGTATAGTTCTGCATGTGCGTGCCTTGCCTGTTCTATTGCTTGTGCAGTGTCCTCTTCATGCACTCAAGATAATAAGCTGCTCTGCAAATCAATCTCTTGCTAATGTCTTCAGAATTGTTTTCCATTTGCTCAAATATGTCTTGAAAGTGCTTTACCTCATCTTCAAAGATGACTTGCGAAATATCAGCGTTTTGTTTCTTTTCCTGAAGGCCTCAGTCTGGACCAAAGATTTTAATTATGAATGTTGCTTCTTCTTACAGCTTACTTGACTGCTTCATGTGCATCAAAATAGGAATTCAGTTGATTCCTTGATTTGCCTTTCCAAACAGACAAGATTATTGAAACATCTAGTTTTCGTAAAGCAACAGAGACCATTGGAGTACAATATTTCATAGTTATGTCAGGAGCACTGGAGAGTCTATTATTTTATATAATCCTAAGAACACAGCCCAAGAACTGTAGGTTTCCCAAGACATATGTTGTAGGCACGTGAATTGTTGGGATGGGATGAAGGAAAGATAGTTCATTTTGAGGGACACTTCTACCATAGCAGATGGGAGCTTCTGATATCTTTCTGGCCTCTGAAAGAGGACCTGGTCCCATAGCCTGTTTAAACATCTGCCCAATTGAAATGTGGAACCTATTTATTCTACATTGCTTCCTTTTGTGCCAGGGACCCATGAATAGATATGTTCTTAGTACTGAGTAACATATTCTTACAGGCTGTTAGAAGCCTCTCCAACAGCTAATAGTGCATGCTCTCCAGTCTTATCTGAGATACATAACCAACTGCTCATACAGGTCATGTTGTGAAGTTTACCAGATGTCTGAGAGATCTGTTTAACTCCATCATTTAGTTTGAAGTACCACTTTTTCATTTGTTTTGTGTATTTGAAAAGAGGGGAGGAGGGAAGAGGACACATATTGGGTCCTATTCATTGTCCTAACTTATGTCGAATGATTATATATTAAGGGGTTATTAGAGCTCATATAGGAACTGTGAGCAACTGGAGAATGGAAATTGTAATTTATTTTTCTTATGATCTGTAGAAGCAAATAAAATATTGATGTTTGATAACAGATAGAAGATGTGACAGGACCTTGAATCCAGAGTTCACGTCTAAGGTTACTTTCATTTGATGTTGGTTCATGGTACTTCTCTAAAAGCCTAGGAGATTCTGTTCAGTTCTTAGTTGGTGGGTGTCAACATAAAATCTCCACCGTGGTCCATACTCATTAGCTCCTTTTTTGGTAATACCTGAATGGGTGAGAGTCTGAATTCCCTTCTTATCCCAATAGGTCCACTTTGTAAGTTTAAGGTTGAAACACGTTAATGGTTAGTATATGACAGATGAGACATCGATATTATGTGATACTGCTATCAGGCTAACAGAAGCCATTTGTCAATCTTTTTATTTGCACGCTACTCATTGCATAAGAGACTGGGGAGGGCAGTGAGATGGTTGGGCTGGGTCAAGGAAAGGGGCATTTTTTCAATTGTTCCATTAAATCAAGCAAAAGCTTCTTTGTTGGCTTTGCCAGGTTCTCTAACTTTCAATGGTTCTCATTCATAACATTTCCAGGAACTGACTCTGAAAGAAAGAGAGCAGCTGCTTCTTCCCTTTTCTTTAGCATTTGAGTAACCTGTGTATGTTCCTGAAGTCTACCTGCCCAGCCTGGCCTGTGCAGGGAGGCACTACACTCGCCCAGCAAATTGCTTAATCCTCAGGAGCTGCAGCTGAGGGTCTTTTCATTAAGCCAGTTCCTTCACTCATGTGCTTCGTTAATAGACGTGCCAGGTTCTAATGGCCAACCCTTTCTTTTTCTTCCCTTTGACTCTTACAGTGAGCATGCCCACCAGTGAGACCGAGTCCGTGAACACAGACAACGTCCCTGGAGCAGATATTGAAGGCGAAAACTGCGGTGCTAGGCTAGCGTGAGTACATATACACAGATATTTGTATGTAGGAGTTTGATTGAGCTTTGGGGGGTTAAAGCCAGGGCAAATGTCAGGCTTTTTAAGGGGATGAAAACCCCGCAATGAGTGAAAGCAGAGGGTGCCAAAGATCTATTGATCCTGGTTCTTATCTTAATTGCAATGTAAACATTAGTTGACATTTGTGGAAAGCCTCTGGGTTTACATAGATGTAAATAAAGCACAGAATGCCCAGGATAAGCAGATCTGGTTTTGCATAATAGCTAAAAGAAGAACTGACAGATAACAATGTTCTTATTTTAAAAATCCTCTCTGGCGATAGATAATCAAATCCAGTACATGTAGACTAAAGAGTGGAAATGACTGGTCTATTTTAATTTCTATAACCATTCTTGTACACTTTACAGTGTCTTCTAATAGAAATACATGGATGATAACTCACATTCTGCAGCCTGAATTACACCCTTTAAATGCTGAACATAATACTATAGTGACAAAGAAATACATCAGTTAGGAGGAAGTAATGCCTCCTTGGTATTGCCCTATTGTAGTTAATGTAGATACTTAAGAATGTGTGAGACACCATATAACATGGTATTCCCTAAGTGCTATGGTTTTTAGCATCACAGAGAGCAATAACAGGCAAGGAGTCCTTCGTTCCCTTTTGCATGACTTGAACAAGACTGGACTTTATGCTGTGGAGGAATATGTTAGTCTCTCCAAATTTCTTTGAAAAATGGGTGCTATATCAGTGTTATAGCTTGTACCACACTGGAGTATTTGGAGGCTTTGTCCTGCCCTTGGGCATACCTTGAGCTCTTCAGTGTTGGTCAAATGCTCATCATAAGTAACTAAGAAATGCACTATTTTGTAAGACCTGAGGTCCAGCTGGCCAGTGTTCAGGTCCTGACAGTGACGGGAGGGTAAGTGTGCAAACCTGGCCATTTCCTACTTTCCGGTCCCCTTTTACTGCTCTCATACTCATGCTTATTGGATTAGAGATGTTAAAGGCACACTTCTGCTTTTTGTCTTTAGTGGCCATTTATGGACCTGCCATCCAGGGATTTATCTGAACCTGCTAAGGCTGTCTGCCCTCACAGTCTTCTGTGGCACTAAGTTTCAGAATCTCACTACCTGCTGTGTAGACAAGTACTTTCCCCGTATCTGTTTTAAGATGATCTACTGCTACTTTTAGTCAATGTCCTCTCCTTCTAATACTGTGAGATTTGCTGATCAACAGTTCTGCATTCAGCTTATCTATCACTTTCATGACTTCGTAAACCTTGATTGTATCTCCCACACGCACCCTTGGCCCTCTCCTCTACAAACAGAAGAGGAGGAGATCTTATCTGCTCCATCACACTACAAGATGTGATATGTGGAATATGTGGTAAATTCAATCTGCTTTCTTGTAAGTGCCAGCCAATGACTTACAAACCCCAGGAGAAATTGTTTATGTGATAGCTTTCCTTCACCTTCCTGCTGTTGCCTACCTGCTGAGCCTGGTATTTTAGTTTAGATTATGAACTCTTTTCTGAAAGAACCAGGCTACGTCTATCCATGGCACTGAGGCAGTTGTAACCTCCCCTTTAGCATCCCAACAAGTTGCTTATGCTCTTGTCACATTACAGGAAGCAGCAGCTGGATATGTGACCACTTCTTCCAGCTGGATCCAATTGGGAGAACCATCTCTGTTCTGCAGTTACGGTTCCCAACACAATGGGTCCCCTGGTGCTTCATAGTGCCAACAACAATGGCAATGGCAACTGTTACTACAGAGTTGCATATATTTCGAATATAACAGCTTGCATTCATTTAATGTCCTTAATCCCAAAGGATCCTAAAGGACTTTATGAACTGTAAATGCAGGGATTGTTTTCACAGGGTTAGAGTTCAACCACCTTCAGGGTAAATTGTGGCAGGTGTTTAACAACAAAGGGTGCAAGTGTATAAGGATGTATGAGGGATAGCTTGTTTTGCACTGAAACTGCATGGGGGATTTTGGCAAGCAGGACGTTATTGTCTTAGCTGGAATACAGCCAGGAGAGCTGAAGTTAAACCCAAGTCTAAACATAATCATGACTTACAATGGAGTTTGCTTAGAATAGCCCAGTGCGCCCACAGGAGAATGGCAGTGTTGTGATCTGGCACAGCAATCACTGTATTCCTGGCATTAGGAGATGGGGTGGCTACATCCAACGCATTTTAGGGAAGAAGACATAGGAAAATGACAGGAAAACAGAACTTCATTTCTTCTTCTTGTGTTGTAAATATTAAAACGGGGCCCTAAGTTTCACCAGAGCAGGGCACGTAAGATTCAGGGAGATAAACAGTTTTTCTTGCCACTTTCCACTTCATTGAAAATGGGTGATGTATAGCAGGGAAATTGAAGTCTGTTACTGAGAAGGGGTTTTTTTGCCCCTTACCCAAGGACAATTAAGATCCTCAAGGCCACACTCAGATTGCTTTTCATTTCTAAAAGATGGATAGGCTCCTTCATCCAGAAAAACTAATAGCTGTATCGCTGTATTTGAAATTCTGGAGTGAGATACAAATTCTGCCAATGCTTCCTGCTTTTGTAAAATGTTTGTTTCAGACTTGTGGAGCTGCAAATTCCTTAGTTATGGGTACATTCAGATCTGCCTTTAATTCTGAGGCTTGGAATCCTTTCTGTTTTGCTTTTGTTACTGCATCATACTCAGAGTGAGAAACCAGCTTTCCTGGTTTCAAGAACTATTAAGTCCCCTTTTTCCCACTGAGCCCTCATTTAAACCTCCCATAGGCCAATATTCCTGCTGGAACACATAAAATGTAAGCAAGAATTTATTTGAATTAGTGTTTTCTTTTATTGAAACCTGACTAAGAGAATCAGAATTTGGTCCAGTGTGCAAGACTAGAGATAATTCATGTGTGAAGTCAGTTGAGTGTTTCAAATAAGTTCCTCATCTAGTACCAGTGATTTTGAGTAACGATTAATAATTACAGTCATGCCATCCTTATTTACTCTAGTTGAAGATTAGGCCTGGATTTTTGAGCAGTCATCTGCCCTCTGGATTTTGTTTTTATAGTTGAAATGGCTGGACAAGTTTTTTGTTGGATTGTTGAGTTTCATCTGTTGCAGACAAGTCTTCATTTTTACACCCTGCTAAAATCACCTAGCGGCCATGAGTCCCCATTGCTGTGCTATAAACACATTTTTTCCTAGAGGACAGAGACTGCACTGGGAAAGCTGCAACCAGACATGACTGGAGTAATAGGGAGATTGCAAGTCCAAGGTAATATATTTATTTATTTAGTGGTATCAGGCTTCTAGGGCATTTAACCACCCCAGCCCCACCACCATGGTTACAGGCCGACCTTGCCATCAGAAAGCACTCATGGTAAAAGTGAAAAAGTACCCAGGAGAAAAGAAAGAAAAAGCTTTTTAATTGAAGAGAACTTAGAATTATTGGCTGCTCTTTCTGTTCTTATAAAAAGCTGTAGAGCTTTGAAAGGCTGGGCCTGTGAATGACAGAAAGATCTGCTTGAGAAGCCAGGCTCAAGCATGCCTTTTGGAAAAGGAGCTCTTCCCTGACAGCTTTCTTAGCTCCACAGAGGCATATGCTACGTGAGATCAGGAGAGTACCTTTCAAACACAAGCTATCTCCTACTGATGAATTGTCTCAAAGAAGCTTTTATTTCTATAGTATCCATACTATAGAAACTGCCTTCATCAGCTGTGCTGTCTGGAGCAATGCCAGTCTTCAAACCAGCAGAAGGAGTTTCAGCAGGAATCTAACATCTAATCTCTCTTTGCTTATTGTGTAGTTCCAGTTTCTTAGAACTAAAACGAAACAAAAAAAACCCCAACCCTTATTCATATTCATTCCTGGTGTAATTCTGTTGCCATCAGGAAAGCTGTGGCAGGGAGTAGTTCCCTTCCTAAGATGGGTGTTAGCTTTATCAGGCACCTGAATTTGAAAAAGATTTCTTAGGGTTCCACAGGACATTGAAAAGTGTTCCACAACTTCTACAGTTTATCATCCCTGTCATGGTATTGCCTTGTACTGCGCTGACATCTGCCCTGCAGTAGAAACACAACAGCTTTTATCCTCAAGGACAACATTTGGAAGTGGAATTATCTTACTTCTGATGTGTCGCAGCTTTAATAACCTGTTGCCTCTGGGTGCAGAGAAACATGTTGCCTCTGCAGCGAGCATCAGTGGGACAAACCCAGAATTAGGAGCAAGAATTAGCCTTACACCCAGGACTTTCCAATAGCGAGTAAATTCCCCGAGCCTCGGTGGTTACTGCTGGGCAGGACTTAGATTCCAGAGGACAGGCTGTTGCTCATAATCAGGAGTAATCTGTTCTGTGCGGGATGTCAGCATATATAATCTTCCAATACAACCAGAATGTTAATTTTCTAATACAACCATACAGATCTGGAGTGCCACAATAGAGCTTGCTTTTATACATATGTATTAGCTAAAAAAAAAAAAAAAGACCTTTGTGGAAACTAATGTTCCACAGAACCTCAATAGAAAAGTGAAGCACTTGATCTCAAAGGGAAAGAGAGCTTAAAATTATCTGCTTTCACTGAAACAATAAGCCACTTGGCATTTTCACCTTGGATGGGGATTTCCATACATTTGGAGGACAGTTCAATTGTTTTTCCACCAAAGAGGGTTAAAACAATAAAACAGGATAAAAGAAAATGAGCAACCTACACTGGTTTTCCAACTGAATAGAGTGTGTCCTGGAAATATTATGAACAATGGAAGCTTTCCCTGGCAGCTGAAATATCGGTGATTTTCCCTTGCTGCTTTTCTGGCTGGGAGCATAATTCCTATGCAATTCTTGCAATAATCAGCATAGGAGCCGGTGGTAAAGGCGAGTCAGTTTGCTTGCAGGTTCGCTATAGCTGCTCCTGGTTTTCACCTAATGAGAAGATTGACTCCTTCTGTGAGGACCAAAGTCCCCATCACATCAGGAGCAGCGGTAAGGAAAGTCTGCCAAAAGCTCTGCAACCACTGCTGACTTCAGCAGGAAAACACAGAGGATCAACCCTTACGTGTCAGCCTCAGCTACTGCTTTCCGATTTATTATGAGCAAGGTGGTTTTGATATTCACAGTCAGCTCTAGACATGTGTCTAAAGGACAATAGCATGCCCTTGTGGAGGAGGAATTATCTTTCTACTTCAGATTCTGTGACAGGCCTTGCCTGTGACTTGCCAGAGGGAGAGCAAGATTATTCACTAAATGCTGAAGTGCTGGCCCGTTTTTCCAGCCTGTAAGAAAGGCTGTTGAATAGAAGACCGGCTCAATTTTACGACAGACAGATGCAGTTTTCTTAAGGATATTCTGTAGATTCTTACTGCTGATGGCCAACTATGACCTCCCTCTTAAAACCAGCATTGCTCCCACCGGGTCAGCATGCTCTTCAGTGCTTCTGCAAGAAGAGCAAGGATGTAAAAAAAAGAGAAGAGGCATCATTCTGTGGACTCTGATGCAATTAAGTGATTCTCTCAGCAAGAGGATCTCAGTCCACATCAGAATGCAAGTTCTCCAGTGCCAGTCATCTGTTCTGTTTTGCTGGAAGCTTTTAATTAATGGTCAGAAGCGTGAAATGGTCATCACATGTCCCCTGTACAACTACCCGGTGTTAATCGCGTTGTACAGGGGGTATCAGGCAGAAGGATGAAGGCCTGTTGCTTCAGTGTGATTTGCAGAGGCATAGCTGAGGGTAGAATTTAGTCCTAACACTTTATTAGCCTGAGAAATTATCAGGTATGCAGCATACATTCCTGAAAATGTCATGACACTAAATGTCTTGTCCAAGTAATATGTAGAAAAACACCCTAGGGTGGGCACCTTCTCTTCAGGGATGCCAGCATGCCGACTAGAAGCAATGAAATATCATTAGCAGGAATACAGAGAGAGGAAAATGCTGTGCTGCCTGACCGGTAACTGCATGAATGCACCATATTGCACCAAAACAGAATCAACATCACACCAGGATTGTGTTATCACAGTTCCAAGATCTGTAGGATATGCACAGTGAAGCTCTTTGGATGTTTCCCAAAGCTGTGTCTAACCTAGAGGCATAGTAAGTAAATTTCTGTGCTACTGCTTTTCTGAGAGGTTTTACTAGTATCCAAGGGCTTTTGTAAGTCCTCATGAAGATAGTTGCCTATAGGCAGGATCATATAGTGTAAAAGTAGTTGTGACCAGCACGGCAGATAATTTCATGGTCATGTTTAGTAATTTCCACACCTAGAAACAGCTGTAACCTGGCCTTTTTGTCATGCTTGGAGACCTACAAGATTTTTCCAGATTTGCTTGTTGTGTGTACAATTATGTCAAGTCCTCAATCCCTGTTATACAAGTGTCACATCCTTCACAAGTGCGTAGTTTGTCTTCTCTGCTGTCCACCACGAAGAGAAAAATGAAGACTTTATCTCTCAGAATGGAAGATATCTCACTACCTTTGAATTATGCTGATTATCCTGAGCTTATGTTCATAAAATCTTTAAATTTCACTGTCTAATATGTATGTAGTACATAACTGTGTAAGGTTAGAAGAGTTTTGGAGAATTTAAAAGACCGCTAGTTAAACAGTAGAGGTCTGTTTTTTGTATTTGTCTTTCTAAAATATAATCTGTGTTGCATGGTTCCTATGATAAAAACACTCAGTAGTGGTCTGAAATGGTTTTTGTATAGGCTTCTATACCATGATTTTAAACAATAGTTTCTCAAGCCATTCCAAAGGTGGACACAAATGGGGACACTCTCTTTCTCCCAATGGCATAAAGCTCCTAGGGTACCAGAGATGCAAGAAACCCGTGTTTAAGCTCAGCAGAGAAACTGGTCCCCCCAGTTTGGAGCATCACAAAGAGGCTGTGGCAAGGCCCCAAGTCCAGACTATTTGACAGCCCCTAGTGATGCCATAAAAGCATTTTTGTATATGACATAGTTAACCCTGCTTCTGAAAGACAAAAGATTCTTGATCGTAAGGGTCATTTGAAAAATGTGTTTCCGATTTGGACGTAATGTTTTCAGAATCAGTTATTGTACAGTTTGTGTTTCCAAAATTCCATCTCACTCTTGGATTCTGCCTCTAAATATAAATCTCTTCCTCCTTCCTTGTCCTGTTCTATATATATATCACACCCACATGTGATAAAGCCTTCTGCCATAGCAGTAAGGCAATGGGGAGGGAGGCTGTAGCTAACCTGTGGGAGCACTGAATGCACTTGGCTGCTGTTCATAATGCTCCAAAGATATAATTATCACATGCATGATGAGTACTACACCTGCCACATCTCTTTTGCTTAAATAAATAAAATATTCCTTAAATGCCGCACAGCTCCCTTACTGGGAAACCATTAGCCAGAGAGGTTACCAGAGAACTTCACATTCCCTGTCCTTCACCTTCCACCAGGCAGGCTCCCCGTGACATCTGTCTTGTCCTCTCTCTGTGCCTCCCCCCTCAACCTTTTCCTATGAAAGTCCTTGCCATCTCCTTTTCAGTGCCCAGCTTTCTCCTTCGATTTTGTGATTATTTTTTTTTCTTCTTTTTCTTTCAGCTGTCTTTGTTCTGAGCCTTCTTTCCTGTTGCCTGTAAATCTGATCCATTACGGTTTGTAGGTAGCGCTTATCAAGGAAGAGTTCTCAGTAAGAAGTTGGGATAACTTTAACATTAAGGAAATGCTTTGTACGTGCTTCACTCATCATCCTTGTTAAAGCTCCCTTTGTCTCTGCAGCATAATTTACCATTCTGTTCAGCCAGTGCATTATTTCTTCTTTATCAAAAGAATTCTTGTGTGTGTCTATAACCACACTGCTGCCTAGTATGTGGCCCAGACAAGCTGCCTGTGACACAGCAGGAATGATGTATTCAGTGCAAAGGCTTTTTTTTTTTTTGCTTGGACCATCTGCTGGTGAAATGTTCCTATCACTAAAATCTCTTCCACATAAGGAAACTGACCCATCACTGATTACTTGTCAGTGACTGATGTCCTCAAACAGGGTTAAGGCTGCCACGGAAAGCAGTGTTAGATGCTTGGAGAATTACTTTGTCCCATGTCTACTAACAGGGAATCCATTTTTAAGCCAGTACAGTAAGACCTTTGCTGACTGTTGTCAACAATGAATCACTTTCCTATCATAGCGGGAACCTTAAGAAATGCTTCAGCCCAGCAGAAATATCTTGTTCGTAGTCACTCCCCAGATTCTCATTTCTTCTGTTATTGGTAGTGGATTTTGCAGCTTCCTAAATCACCTCTGACTCATGTCATTGCATCCACATACCTTTATTTCTCTCTCTGTGCACCATTACGTATGGTGGCTAATAGTTCGAAGGCCTTATAGGATGTGTGTCAAGCAGAGCAAGGTAGTGGTTAGAGAATTGGGGTCTATCTCTAGCTTTGCCTGTGACTTCTCATAAAAGGCTAATGAAATTATTTGGTTGAATAAATCCAAGTGCATGGAATTAGATACTTAAACGCATATATAGTGGGAACATGGGCAATTTTTCAGGAATGCTTAATTCCCAAAATTTCATTGGTAGCAACAGAATCTGTTACTGTTCAGACCCTTTTGAGTTCAAATCAATTTACGTAGATAACAAAGAAAAATAAGTGTTAGTATCTAAGTTTGAAAATATCCACCATGCATTGCTTTTCCCTCAATTGCTAGGAAAAAAAAAAAAAAAAGAAAGCATTATTTTCCCCATGGTTTCATAATGTGCTTATATATCCTGCAGTGACAGGTGATGTGTGAAAGCAACAAGTCTGTCTGTATAAAGTCATGCATTTTTTAATATCAGAAAAAAACTAGTAACTAAAAGAAAAAAAGAGTCGTACTTGAAAAATAAATTTGGTAGCAGATGTAGAGTACCTCTAGTATTAGACTAGCTTTTTACCCAAGAGAAAAGCTAGTTCACTGATGTCTGTAGGTGGTAGGATCCCATCATGGCATGACTCCTTCTTCATGACTCCAGCCAAAAAACAAGATTTGTATATCAAGAACTTCTAGCCATGCCCAGTGCCTACTTACAGGGGATTCAAGAGGAAAATGGCATCCATGAAAAATTAATTGAGCTTAATGTTGTTTCTTTCTATCGCTATTTTCATAAAAGCCTGGGAGGTATGGGACAGCTTCAGAGACTTTAATGGCAATTCTTGTCTTTCAGGCATCGGATCTCAAAATCAAAGTTTAGGTAAGTAAAAATAACTTTTGATTTTCCTCCTTTCCACTGGTTCTGTTCCTTGCTTTGTGGTTTAATCCTGCAACTGTGGGACAGAGTGGTGACTCTAGGAGATACTGCCAAACTTGTCAGATTTTAGTCAGTCATCTACCAAAAATCAAGATGCCCTCTTCTTAGTTTCACACTGAAATAAGGCACAAGGACTACTGTCAGTATTTCACTCAGAAGTACCTATCTGTTTGGTACCTACATATCTCAAGCCATAAAATATAAAAGTTCAACCACATAATTATACTGCATCCATCCACATCAATCCTGCCAGCTCAAGGTTCTCTTTCCTACACTTTGTTGTACTCCTCTGCTTTGCTTTATTGTAAATCTTTCTACTGATAAGGTTTACATCTTATTTGTGAAATGCTCCCTTTCACCATGGGACGTGCGGAGTTTTTCTGGTGATACTTGTTTTTCTGTTGACTTAAAGCTTTTGAAAATGTGAAGCACTGCCTGGGTGGTTATCTGTGGGTTTCCATTAGAGAGGCTGATTGAACTCATGGAACTTGGTTGTTGAGGTCCCAGTCCATTTCTACCTCTTCAGTAGGAGCTCAGCTGCCTCCATAACTCTGAATTCAAAGTCAATTTTATAAAACATAAATTAATGGTCAGAATAACTGGAACAAGTGAGCAACTCTGTCCTTCAGCTTATCTAAATAATGAACAGTAATGTAAATTCAGGAATGCACATATGCATACATGCTGTCTATATGCATCCCTGTGCAAAGAGTTGCATGCATGATCGTATTCCTACAATCCGTGGATTTATTTGTGTGTAGGCGTAAGCACAAAAAAACATTTGTATCATCATACGGTCACACGCATGCACATTTGTGTACAAGTACACACCTGAGTGTGTGGGATTGCTAATGATTTAGTGACAACATGAATGCCTAAGTGTTGTGCCCATTTTGAAAGTTGGGAAGATCGTTTCTTGTCCTAAATCCACTGCAAACCTCAAAACTCTTATTAAATGCTTGTGCTAGCTAAACTGGGTGCCTTGCCTTTATAAATTACACAACTAAAACAGCCTGTATTTAATTACCTGTTAAAATGTTGTTGCAGAATTCCTGGCCAGTGTGCAACATGAACATTGCCTGATTTAAATTCTTATAGATGCTGAACCCTGACCTCAAGTGTGGCCATAGTTTATCACTGGAAATAAT
Organism: Calidris pugnax; assembly: GCF_001431845.1. Taxonomy (NCBI): domain Eukaryota; kingdom Metazoa; phylum Chordata; class Aves; order Charadriiformes; family Scolopacidae; genus Calidris; species Calidris pugnax. The sequence goes on along the minus strand of NW_015090800.1, from coordinate 4,427,977 downwards.
ACATGAGAAGACGAGCTAAGAAAAATTCTCTCTTTCTGTAATGTTGTGTGTTTCTGTGTCTCTTTAGAGATAAACACACACATGCACACACACATATATGTATATAATATCTATATAAAACTATTAGATTTATTATACAGTGGCAAGTGTTGCCTGGAAACTGGTTGCTATGCAAGTTAAATTCTGAAGAGTAGGAGGTGTGTAATTAGCTTTAAATATCTTCTGTGGTTAGTAATTACCCTCAGAAATCAGTGACACAAGGGGATGTGTTCATGGAAGGCAAACTTTAAAAGGTCTGCTGATTAGCAAACTGTATCCTTAGTTCTAGGCATGAAGGTGTGATGCTGAGGTCCCCGAAGTTTTGTTTTTCTGTTCAGATTTAGCCCTCGTATTGGGCTTACTCCTGAATATTGTTGAATTTTGGAAATGTTCCATGGATTTTATCTAATCTCACCTCTCCAAGGACCTAATCCAAAGGTCCATGGTATATAGTGGGTATCTTTTCATTGACTATTCTGAGGCTGGGCAAGGTCCCATTGCAGGCCACAAGCATTAAATCATTAAATACAACAATAATTATTTTTGTGGGAATTGGGCTAAAAAACCTCTCAGGGTAGCTGTAATGGATGTCTTAATCAGATTTAGATATTGCTTGAAGAGGTTTATTCACCCCTAAATGTTGCAAATTGGTTTAGGGCTAACTTTATTCCTATAGCTACAGGAAGGGTGATCAAAACCGTCGACTCAAATGACAATGAGCGAACATTTCTCAGGGTGAACTTTAAAGTTATTCTCTACCACTCTTGAACAATAAATCAAGACTAGAGTCTCTCTTGACAGAAATTTGCAATAGCCTAAGGATCCCTATCTGAAAAGAACTTTTCCTTCTCCAATTTTTCAAGTCGCTACTGGCGCCGATGGAATCGATTCTGCAGAAGAAAGTGCCGTGCCGCTGTCAAGTCCAATGTTTTCTACTGGTTGGTGATCTTCCTTGTGTTTCTCAACACCCTTACCATTGCTTCTGAACACTACAACCAGCCAGACTGGCTCACGGAGGTCCAAGGTGAGGGGAGACTGATGGTTCTGTTTATTGCGGTCGGTGTCAAAAAAGGGGGCTTCATTAGACCACACAATGTAAAAGGAGCACACAGAGCTCCAAATAGTCCTCTGTCTGTGGAGGATCTTAGAGAATACAGCAAAATATCTACAATGCCTACAATGAGAGAAACCTCAGGGAAAACATAAGTTCCTAATTTTCAGCCAAAACACTGTTCCACTGGGTGTAGGTGAAATCTGGAGCTTATGCTAAATATATATTTGCAGCAACTGGATTTCCAGTTTATGGGCAGCTACTGGGAACCACAGGTTCTCCAAGGCTTTCCCTGAAATGGCATTTATGATAAATTCTAGTTACTAGGGAGGTGAGGAAGTAAGAGTGATTTGTAAAGTTCTCGTGTCTGCAGAACAGTTGAATCCTCACTGGAGGTGAGAGCAGCTGAAAGGCTTAATTAAGCAACAGTAGGTAGCACAGCAGCTCTTCTATTCCCACTCTCATCTGCAGATGACAAGTGAGATGGGAGGTTGTGCACAGGAAGGCATGTCCCTGCCATGGAGGTTGTGTGGTTGTGTAATACATCGCAGCTGTATGTGCAATACATAAGAATTGCTGTAGGCATCTTCATAAAACGTTTCTGTGAATGAGATGCCCACGCTTTTGAAGTCCATTCTTTGACCCAAGCTTATATGAAATTAACCTTCCAGACTGATCCTGGAAGGGGTTTCTTATAGTCAAGGGCCGATGGTTAGCTGTGGTGATCTTTTGACTAAGTTTCATTAACCTGTTTCTGTTTGTTTTTCATGAGACACTGCCAATAAGGTGCTGCTAGCTCTTTTCACGGCAGAGATGCTACTGAAGATGTACAGCCTTGGTCTCCAGGCCTATTTTGTCTCCCTCTTCAACCGCTTTGACTGTTTCATTGTGTGTGGAGGAATCCTGGAAACGATTCTGGTTGAGACGAAGATCATGTCACCACTGGGCATTTCAGTGTTGAGATGTGTTCGACTCCTAAGAATATTTAAAATCACAAGGTACTTCTGTGCTGCTTTGGGAATAAAGGAGGGCTACTGCTCAATGCACAACATGTATAGATACAAGTCACTCACATCCCTGTTTTTTTCACTTTTTCTACCACTAAATGGGTAGTGGGAGTGCTAGTTTGACAGTCCTCATCTTCTGGAGCCTGTGGCAGGATCGGGAGGGCTGTACGGACTGGATATCCCTGATGTGAGAAGTAAAGATTGGTGAGGAATCTGGAATAGGGGGTTGGAGAAACTTGATACCACGCAGATTGTTAAACTGAAATATGGAAGGATAATGAGAGCTGAGCTTGAGCTTTTAGGGTTCCTTGCAAAAGGCAAAGTGAAAACAAAACAGCAGATAGCCTTGTGACCTTTTCTGTTGCTTTATGGTGATGAAGAGGAACCTGAAAGACTGCTTTTAGCCAAAACAGCATTTGACTGAGGAGCCCATGCCAGCTCCAGTAGACTCACCAGTGGCCTGAGTGGGAGATGGTGTCGACACCAGCAGCTATAAGCAAATGATGTTGCTAACCTCTCTCCTTCAGAGGAGTCCAGCATGAAGCAGCAGCTTTACTGAGAAACCAGACTTTTCCAGACTCCCGTGTCCCCTCTTTTTCCTTTTCTTTCTTTGTGCTCTCCCTCTGCATGAAGGCACAGTGGTGTCTGTTGAGCAGTTGCTGCTTCCTGCAGTCAGGTACCTTCAAAACACCAGCTTGGTTTGGCAGGAGTTTTTCAGCTTGATGGGAGGTTGTAGAAGAGATCAACTCCCAGCTCACCCAGATGAGAGCTCTTGGAATAAACCTATCCAAGTCAGCCCCTTATAAAAAGCTTGACTGAGGTTGTGAAAGAGTGTGCTTCCTGCAGCCTCAGCTATCAAAATGTCCCCCAAAGGAAACTTCTGACAAATTTGAGATAAATAACACAGCGCATGAGAAAAACAAGACCAAAACTGGAAGGCACTCAAGATGGCAGAGCTGTGAGGCAGAAAAAACAACAGACTTGGACTTGTACATCATACAAGATTTCCCCTTAAAGCTTCTGAGCCTCAACTTTCTGGCAGAGTGAATGGTTTTCAAAGTTAGATGGTAGAGACAGAAAAATCAGTCTGAGAGAGGGGCCAAAGCAAGCCTACAACTATTAAAAAAGAAGAAAAAAAAAGGTGGTCTGTTTAGATGTGTGATCATAGAAGAGGGAAAAATGTTCCAGCTAACAAAGAGTTTCCAGCAAGAAAGATACCTCTGCCCTTTCAAAAATAGTGGGGATCTCTGGTCTGGCTTTTCCTGTGTCTTTGGGTCTGAAAAATATCATCACTGAGTCCCAGGCCTGGTTTCTGAGGAAACCAGTAGCTGTTTCAAGCATTGGGTAATCAGATACACCCAGGGCAACATACCAATAGCTATAAAAGCATAAGCTTCAACATAGCATCCTGGAGAGGTCATTGTTTTTTCAAGACATTTCTCCACTCCTACACAAAATATATCATCCAGCTAAGAGAATTCTCTAATAGAAAGGCAAATGCTGAGAGAATATCATTAATACTTTAGGAAGCTTGAGCTATTGGAGTACTCAAATATTCCTAAAGCTTCTGGCAGAGATGTAATGTTGGAAGCCACCAGCAGTAGGACTAGTTATATTTACCTTCATTCTGTAGCAGAACTAAAATACAGTTTTGCGTGGAAGTAAATGTTACCTGGAATATGTCTCCTGCAATTTGTACAGGGGTCTATGTGTAAAGCACAGAGCTGAGGAATAACTTGTAATGAATAATGTATTAATCAGATTTTGCCTTCTTTCCTGTTCCTAAAATATTGGCAAGTAGGTTGCAGTAGTCTCAGATTTATCTGTGTTTTTTAATTATTCATAATTTTCTTCATGATTTTTTCCCCTCCGTGGGTGAAGTTCACCCTCGTGTGGAAGGCCCTAGCACAAGCCTCCATAGCAATATTTTAGGCCCACTCATGTCTTACTGCAGGAGAGAATACTTTGGCATTAAAGCAAAACTTTTGCCTCTGATGTTCCCCAGTAAAATGCAAATTTTTCCATTATTCACTTAGCTGTAGATACAATGATGATTTATTGGCTACATTATCAATACTGGTGATATACACCACCTGAGTGCAATGATAATACAGAAAGATACAATCCTAGAAAGCTGAGAAGAGTGGGAGGGATGATAGTATAATGTTTTATGTCAAATATATATTCATGAGCAGTGACATGAGGACATACGGTGGAGATGGAAGTAGTGATAATCAAGGGCATTAAAAAGGCACAAAGCAGAAAAATTACTCTGGTGGGAGTATATCAGTAGGTAGCCTAATCTCTATATATTTGTATGGATTTTTCATGGTAAACACCAAATTCTGGGTGTGTCAAGATGATACACTTCTAGGAAAAACACAAATGCAGCTCCCTAATATAACAGAAACAAATAAAGACACCATCAGATGAACAATGCATCATTTTAGAAACCGCATTTAGAATTTCAAGAGCAAACATTTCTTTCAAAATTATAAATGCACTTCAGAATCATTTAGTCTAGCACATTAGACAAGCAGACAATATAATCAGTTTATTCTTCCTAATTTTTACGGGGCTGTGCAGAAAATCTCCCTTTGCTTGAGAAGACAAATTATTTTCCCTTTATAAATAGTCCTTTACTGCTTTACAAATCGCTATATTTAGTCCTTTTTACTTAAAAAAATAAACCAATGTGTTTGCAACAGCATACAGAAGTTTGATATCTTACACCTAATCTTGCCACTAGATATGTCACTGTTAATGGCAGGGAGGAGAGACAGGGCAGCATCTTTTTGTACCTGCTTTCAAAATGGTTTTATATTGGATGAACAGTGTGGGAAGCTTTCCTACAATGAGGCTGCCAGCTGTTGCTACTGTTTTAAGCTCTGCATCTGTGATTGCCAGTATCATAAAGACATAGTGGAAGGCAATGGAGAGGAGAGAGGAGAGAGTAAAAGGATGCATTAAGTTCTATTCCAGTTCCGCAATTGATTTTTGTGTGAAATGTTGAACAAACCATTTAACTTCTCTGCATCGTTCCTTCATTTTGAAACGGGGATCACAATCACATCCTACTCACCAGGGTTTTGTGGTGCCTCATTCACTGGCATCCTCAAGGGTCTGAGATCTGCAAGTGGGAGATGTTAACAAGCACATTCATTTCCCTCTAAGCCTGAGGAAGCAGCAGTGCTTTCTGTCGTACCTCCCATTATGTGCTACTGGGTCCAAAACCTCTGATTCCATCCAGAAATGCAAGGAGATTTATTGTAACTGGTTTTTCTTTGTAGTATATTAACCAAAGAGGACAAAGAAGTGAAAGGCTTCTTCTTTGTCTGGGCTTCATCTATTCCTGACTTAAAAGCCTTGTGTTTCATTGAGTAACCCCAGATCTCATTCTTTGGGGCTGCTCATGTTATTTCTGCAGCCACCTAATGTGACAGATGGTAACCTCAGTTCATGCTTCTAGGACACTAAGACAAGGCAGTTGTGATTTTCACATCCCAGTCAAGTCAAGCCTCCCTTATCCTCTCCTTTTTTCTTTTTTTTTTTTTTTTTTCCTCCCCTTGATTGGTTTGTTTACTTTTCTAATGGTGCTGAATTTCTAGCTAGCACTCAGTGCACAGATAAAACAGCACTAATCTTATCACCGGGTCATCTCAGTTAATTGCTTTAAGTTTGATAGTTACATAAGAAACTGAATCTCAGGTATTGAGCCATCTGTAAGAAATGCAGAGCTGATAATAGTCTGTGCAGTTGCTCTCCGAGATAGCAAGGCATTTAAGCTTTAAGTGAGTCACCCAGAGTATTCAGATGGGTAACAGCTCTACTGTGTGCCTCTTAAGGGCACCGCTAAGAAGACCTAGAAAATGCGTGTCCTGGCTGACATTGGAGGGCTTGGAGATATATTCTGGACCCCGTCAATCTCCGTTTTAAGGATGTTAAAAGTCAGTCAAGTTTTGTCAAAATTGAAGTTTTCCCTTTTCCGCTGTCACTTTTCCTTCTTCCCAAAGCGTGAAAGTATGTGAGCTGTAAGCATAAACGCAGATACAGCGAGCTGTTACATTGCACATTCAGTGCCAACGTTTGGTGGCACTGAGCCCACAGCTTCCATGCCCTTACCTTTGCTCTGTAGATTTTCATTGCTCATCCTCTTAATTGCAGTTAAACTTTAAAGCATTCTAGTCTTCTTTGAAGTGCTGAAGCTGGGCTGGAGGGAGAACATCACAGTTCTCTTTGAAGATCAGCCCTTGGAGCTGAAGCAGTTGCTGAACTTCAGAGGACATGGCAGTGTCCCTCTGCAGATCAGATTGCTAACCTTCATAAAGTGATCAGGCTGCTCAAACATTCATGTCTTCCATGGGACAAGGAAAGTTGTCTTTTTACACTGACATTTTAAAAATATTAATTTAACTGGGATTTTAAGAACCCTTGTCTCTTAATGACTGCACTACCTTCAGAACAGATTTGTATGTTGAAGGATCGGACTTCCTCAAAGGAGCAAGAGCACTAGACGTTTTTGCCATCCTTCTCAAGCAGAACTCTTCTCTCCAAGCAAAATATGGCTAGAAATTCAGAGTCCTCATAAGGAAAGAAAGACTCAATGTTATGGGCTTTGGGAGAAGGGAGTGAAGAACGTTGGCCATGTGGAATCTCAAAGCATGATGGTAGGCCACAAGAGGTTGTGCTGAAACTCTTAGAGATCACAGGCATACTTTGTAGGCTTGCTGACCTGGGAAAGCTGTTGAAGCTTGCTAGTAATGTGCATTCAAATTGTGGTGATCGGAAGATGACAGGTAATCTTCAGCCCAGTCTGAAAGCTCTGTCAGACTCAAAACTACATAGAAGAGAAGTGGTCATGATCAGCAAAGCAGTAGTCTAGGAGTGGTTGAGCCAGATGCAAGACCAAAGTTCAAGTTGCTTCATGGTTGATGTGGTGGATTCTTCAGCATTTTTTTCTAAAGCCTTTTTCCAACACGTGGCTACTCTGCAGGTTGGCAAAGAATGCAAGCAAGCGGACATGCTTCAGCAGAGCATGCTGCTGGCATTTCTTTGAACCCTAAAGTGGGACCACAAAGGCGAGAAGATCCTTTCTCTGCATTATACATCAGCCTGATCTAGGCACAAGCCTGAATACACCATAAGAGCAGGTATTAGGCATCCTGTCTTAGGCATCCTCTCCTGAACAAAACCCTTCCAAAGTGTTCTGCAGCCTGTTTGAGGAAGCATAGTGGGTTTGATACCCAAAAAAGCAGTGATGGTGTGCTCTTCCAAGAGCAAAGGCGACTCTGGAGTTTAGGGATGTAGATCTGGAGTCACTTTTAGTGTCCATGTAAAAGGACCTTTAATGTCTTTCTCTTTCCTCTCAATCCCAGAAGGCTTATCAACCTCTATCTGTGAGTGAGCTCAAACACATACTCACACCAGATTTTGGACAAGTTTGCATTTGCTGCCAAACTGTTTCCCCATCTGCTCTTGTTAGTTATTACAGGCCATTCTCTGGAGTGAGGTATTCGGGCTGCCATAACATCTGTGAGTGTTGTAATGAGGTTGGTTAGAATGTAACTCACTGAAGCAGCAAGAACTAATCACCGTATATTGATATAAGATTTACAGAGCCTTAGATGGAGAGTGCTGCAATAATCTTCTGGGTGTGCGTGTGGGGTGGGGGGTGGAGGGAATTGTGTACGTACACGTGTGGTAGTAAAATTACTCATTAGCTGCAGTAGGTCTCATTATCTTAGGGAAGCACATCAATGATTCACTGCTTAACAGGGTGTTTGGAAATGCCTGCTTATGCACAGAAGGCAGCCTGAGCCAATATCCTGTGCAGGCCATGAGCACCTGTCTTGGATTGAAGGAATTTTAACTGGCTCTGTTTTCTCTCCCAGATACTGGAACTCCCTGAGTAACCTTGTGGCTTCACTCCTGAATTCAGTCCGCTCCATCGCCTCCTTGTTGCTGCTTCTCTTTCTCTTCATTATCATCTTCTCCCTCCTGGGGATGCAGCTCTTTGGGGGCAAGTTTAACTTTGATGAGATGCAGACCAGGAGGAGTACGTTTGACAACTTCCCCCAGTCCCTCCTCACTGTGTTTCAGGTAAGGGCAAGAGTGGTCCCAACGGGGCCAGCACGTTGTGTTTATGTGGGGCAAAACAGAGAAAAGGTCCTATACCCTTGCCCCACAGCGGGACAGTCCCCAAGACTGGACATCACACTGACAGCTCTAGGAGCAAGGTGCCACGCTGTGCTGCCAGCACAGGGATATTCCCTCCCAAAAAGGGGAAACAAAGCTAAGGAAAGCCCATGCGTGTAGCAAGGCTACCACGTCTTAGCAGGGTAGGACAAGAGAATGGCCATTGCCATGTGCCAGGGCAACACCTGCGTGCCAAAGCACAACCCTGCAGGTGTCCTCCACCCTCCCACAGTCCTGGGGACCAAATATCTGCTCGCAGCACCAGAGAAGTAATCAAATGGCCTTTAAGCTGACAGCAGCTTTGGGAGTGATCATCCAAGAGCATCAGGATCATGCAAGGTGAAGAGAAGTGGTGGAGAGGGCTGTGCTGAGGGCTGTACTCAGTGCTGTAGGTTGTGCAGCCTGTCCAAAACGACAAGCACACAGGAGGGAAATGCCTGCGAGAGGTGGGGAGGAATGGAATTGTCTGGGAGAGCTGCTTGGCTTCAACTATCATCTTCAAGGGGACATCTCTTTCTTTTTTATTTCCCACACACACACACACTTTGAGCACAGCCACTCTTCACATTCTTCCTGTTTTGTTTTGATTTGATTTTCTAGATGGACACAGCCAGAGTCTCCAACCATCCTGGGGGAGGGGGTGTTCTCTAGGACAGTAGATATCTTTGTGTTAATGGGGTGTTCAAATTCTCTATGTGGTCTAACGCTGTATCCCTTATTGGTGGGAATGTGTCATTTAGATCCTGACTGGGGAGGACTGGAATTCGGTGATGTATGATGGGATCATGGCTTATGGCGGCCCCTCTTTTCCAGGAATGTTGGTCTGTATTTACTTCATCATCCTCTTCATCTGTGGAAACTGTATCCTTTGATGCTACTCTTTCCTCCAAGTGGGGCTGAGTTTAAAGCCACCCTTTACTACTTTGTTATGTCAGAAAATAATGAATTTCATACCTTCCATTTTCACCTTTTCCCTGGGTCTGAATTTTGGCTTTGCACTGCCAAAAGTTAAACAAATTTATTTTTAGCTGGTGCTAAAACTTTAGTCATAGAAACAGTTGTAAGAGCCAGCTACGTGCCAGTTCCGCATACTAGCTTTTATTTAGTATCTTTACATGTTTAGTGTTTTTATTTTTCATTCCCCTTAATTCTGTCATAGGTTTTTCTTTCCTACCTTCTCCAAAAAATAATCTCTATGTGTACCTACTGTACTTACTGCATATTTTTGCTTCAGTTGCCTTTTCAATAATGTATTCCATGTGCTTTCATCCAAGCCTTGTGTGGAATAAAAATATGTATAACCTACAATATGCTATATACAAATGCTGTAATAGGAATAACATATGTTTGACATAATTGATTTATGTGAGATCATATATTAATTCATGTATAAACTAGCAGTTCACTTACTGCAATCTGTGTGTTCTTCAAACAGAAAATCATGTGCTCTATTATCTTCCAGCCTGCGCTGGTGTTAAGTAACTTCAGTTCTCTCTGGCTTCAAGGTGAAATCAGGGCACTGTACGTATCCCAAGAGGTACAAAGCACATTGCATGATTAGGCTGTGAGTGTCTTTTCACAGGAATTTGCATATAACATAGAGCTATGGTTCTGTTCTGTATCCCAGTTTACTCCAAATTTGTTCATGTTTAGTTTCTGCTTCCCTAATAAATGGCACCCCTGTGTCAGAGGTGACATTTCTTTTTATACTGATTCTTCTGTAAAGCCACCTTGTAGTCTCAGCCCAGCTCTTCTGGCCTTTCCTCATAATTCAGATCTCTCAAACCCTGTTATTTGACATTTCAGTTGACCTGCATGCCCTCTCTTCAAAGTGAGATGGTGCAATTCCAGTTATCTGAAGGTCGAGGGAGTCAGTCTGCCTGACAGCTTAAAAAAGCTACAATTTGGATCTCCTTGTGAACTGCAGAGGAAAATGTGAGCCAGCTCTACATGCTGGCTGACTCTGGAGCCATTAGACCTTGGAGCACAGGGAGGGGGGTGCCTATGTTTCCAGGCTAAGCCTTGAACTGGGGTTTACTTAAAAGTTATCACGGTGTAATAAGACCCACTCTCAAGAAATTTAGAAAAAAAAGCTGATGTTCAGATTTGTAACACAAGATCTGAATGCTGACTGGCAAGACAAGAAAATAGTTGGGATTCCTTGCCCTTCAGCTACGTGGGCATGACTGGCCATGCATGGAGTGGCCATGCCTCTGCTAGGAGATGGCAGAGCTGTCAGCTCAACCCTTCAATGCCTGGACTAAATGAATTTCTTCTCAGTTGCCTGAGAAATGCTAATGAGAGTGCTGTGCTTGCTGTCCGGAAAATCCACTTGTGTCTGTGAGAATACCTATAATGGGGTTGTTCAACTCAACTACATAGGCCCAAACTGGAAAGCCCAGGCACCTTATGGTATGAGGCTCTTGAATACGAGTGCTTTAGTAAAACCAACCTAAGCTGCCAAAGGTGCAAAGCATTCAGGGCTCCCTTTATCTTCAGTGGGATTTGTTGCAGAAAGCACAACTCCTTTGGGAAATCGGAAACTCAAACATAAGTCTGGACTTAGATGTTTTATATCAGTCATTCTGTTGTGAAATTTTGAAAACCCCACAGAGTGTGTTAGCCATTTGGATGGAAAATGTGGGTCTGTGCATGCTGGATATGCACATCCTGAACATTTGTGTGAAATGGAAGTTTGGAAAATCCAAGCGATCTGATGACAGGTTGCTAAAAAATTTCAATTGAGAAACCTTTGGTATAATGTTGTTTTGCAGTTTTCAGAGTCCGTTTTCTTTAAGTAGCACACAAACAGATATCCTGCTGAATGTATTCTTGGCCATTGCTGTGGACAACCTTGCTGATGCTGAGAGTTTAACATCTGCACAGAAAGAGGAGGAAGAGGAAAAAGAAAGGAAAAAGCTAGCTAGGTAAATCCATTTCCGTACACCTAACTACGCTCATATGCATGTATTCCTGTGTGTGTGATTACACACACATTGTGCACATATATTTGTGCAAGTAAGTGTGTATATGTAATATGCATGTATAACTTCTCTGTGGGTGTATATAGATTACATATATGTTATTAGTGTAATTATAGATGGAATTACATATATATATATGAAATTTTATGTAAAATATTTCAAACTAAAGAACAAGAATATGTCATGAGCCAGGAGTCCCCACAATTGCAGTGGTGTGAGCAGAGGAAAGGATGTCTTGGTGACTGATGAGCTTCCAGGGCATCAGCAGAGAATGAGTGTGAAATGGTGTCGATGTTACAATCCCATCCAAATCTCCCTTATTGCCTCCTGATGGCTTTGGACCACAAGGCATGTTTTCAGACTGTTGTTCCCAGCACACAAGGTTCAGCAGCTTCCTTCTCTTTTGATGCCACATGCTGTTCTTTTACGGTTTCTGCAGACTCTTAGAAGGCAGGAGTTGGATGTAGAACTTCTCTGTCATTCCCAGCTGCCAACAGCAGGGAAGCCTCTCCTTACTGTTAATTTCTAATCACTATCTTCCAGGCTGCTTGGAGGGGATCTCTTGTGCAGATCTTTCTGCTTTGTCCTCCATGCTAGTCAGCAGATTTCCCTGACTCTGGGAGTACAGTGAGGGGCAAAACTTTGTAGGCAACCTAGTGGAAGTCCACAAGATATTAGTTGGAAACGGTCTGTGCCTTTGTCATTTGGTGCACAGAAAGGTCTCTAGTGACAGACCTAAAATACTCACGTGCACAAGCACACAGGCACATATCTCCTCCCCATGCACATGCACACACACCACACACACACACATGCCATTGAGAAATCTCTAAAATAAAAGGATGCTACATAGAAGTAGAGCAGAGTCTCTTCCTCTGCCTATGGATGAGGACAAGGTGGAGCTGCTGGACTCAGAATGGAGGTGCCAGCCAGCCGATTGTTCTCCTGGTCTCTACTGTACTACATGAAGCTCCTGAAAGAGAAACGGCTTTTCACCCTGGTAACCCTTTGCTTTTTATCTTGTAAAACTGTTAGGACTGCTAGTCCTGAAAAGAAACAGGAGATAGAAAAAACAGCTGTGGAGGAGGAGACAAAGGAGGAGAAAATTGAGCTGAAATCGATCACTGCTGATGGAGAATCCCCACCAGCTACCAAGGTAAGGTCTGCTGCCAACCAGCACTCTGTGCAGTCATGGCACGAACAGCTTGGGTTTCTGAGGGAATGAAAACCCTCTGCCTTGTCTGATAAAGGCTTTGCTGCTTCTTCTTCCATTTCTGTCAGATCAACATGGATGATTATCAGCCCAATGAAAATGAAGAAAAGAGCCCATATCCCACAACAGAAGCACCAGGTATATATCTTCTTCCTCTTATCCCTGATTTGACAAAAGGAAGCTCCAGTTGCTAATGTACATAAAGCCAAACTGTGGTAGTAGGTATGCTGAACACGCATATGAAAATATACATTTGATTTTGTTTTGAATCTATTTTTTCAGTACTCAGTGGTCAGGGGAGGCTTACAACAGATACTCATGAAAGGCAAAGTGCTGAACCCCTTTTGGCACTTTTTTCTAATAAAAAAGACAGTGTGACTTATTAACATAATTCTAAAGGCATGAGATGTCAGCCTAGAATTGGAAAAAACAAGCTAGAGCATTAGTTAGACTGGTTTTCAAGTTAATTGGGCCTAGTTAACTTCATCTTGATATAATTAAAAGATTGGTTGAAGAAATGTCAACACTTAGAGCAGTTTTTCTTCAAGAGATCCTGAATGGGGGGGCTGGGGGGGCTGGAGCAGAAAAATTATAAGCTGGTCAGTTCAACTTCCATTCTTGGAAAAATGCTGGAACAAATGATTAAACAAACTATATGACTGCAAGATAAGGAGATGACTAGCAGCCAACATAGATTTGCCAAGAACAAATCATGTCAAATCACCCTTAGTTTCTTCTAAAAGGGGATGACAAGATTTGTAGACAGGAGAAAAGAAGTACATGTCATATTTAGCTTTGCTAAGGATTCTGACTGTCTCTTATAACATTCTTATAAGCCAGCTAGAGAAACGTGGTCTAGATGATTGGGAGAGAAATTGGTCAGGCCCTTTTTATGGACAGCAGTGATGGCCCAAGTGAGGTTCCACAAACCAAGGGCTTGTCCTGAGTTCAGTTCAGTTCATTGTTAATGGTCTTAATGATGAAAGAGGAAATATGCCTATTACATTTGCAGATGACATGGAGCTAGGAAGGACAGAAAGCATGCTGGAGGGCAGCATTAGAATTCAAAGAGCTCTTGAGGAACTGGATAAATGGTCTAAAGAAAATTGAAAGTGCCAGACTCTACACATAGATGGGAATAAACAACTCACAAATAAAGGATCTTAGGTGACAGCTATTTAGGTAACAGTCCTTGAGGAAAGAATCTGAATCTTGTGATCATAAGCTCCACAAGTGCCAACAACATTTTCCTGTCTTTCAAAAGGCAAGTACGTAGTGAGATTTATAAACAGTGAAAACATGACCCTTTAGTCCAGTTATGGTTTTCTTTTAACTGGCCAGTGAAAGCTACCCAGAGTAAAACAATTGTTTTATTCTGTTCACAATTTATAAGATCTCAGGTGGGGTATCGTATCTCATTTTGAGTGCTCTACTTAAAAGTGGGGCTGAATTGGAAGGAGCGTAGGAGAGCAGGGTGAAAACAATGCTGGTAGGAAGCAAGAACTAAGATTGAAAGAATCGTGGTTGTTTGAGCTAGGAGAGACAGGAGAAATGTCTTCAAATGCATAAAAGCCTGTTACAGGTAGGAGGGGAATTATCTCCATTATGAAGAAGTAGCAGATTTAAGATCCACACCAGGGAAGAATTTTCTAATGGTGAGGCTAGAAAAGATCATGGAGATGGTTGTGGAAGCCCAACATCGCTGAATGTTGTTAAAAACAGGTCAGAAAAATATCTGCCAGAAAAGGCTTAGATATAATAATTAGTTGATCCTGGCTTAGCAGAGGCATGAACCAGAGCACCTTTTGTGACCCTTGCCTGCTCTGCCCTTCTGTGTGTTTAAGATTATATAACAGACTGTAACAGGTAATAAAACACATTCTCTTCTATTCCATGATCCCTAATAAATGTCTGATAATAGGTTGATGTGATAGGGTAAAAAAAAAGACACAATAGTTCATTTTAAATAGGTGGACAAGGGTTTCAGACAAGCAGAAAGGAAAACTGTTCATTGCATTTGATTTTCGGTACAAAAATTCCCCACGTTTGCTACGCCTGTATTCATCCATATTTATAGCCCATTTGTCAGGAATAGTGTGGTTCCAACACCGTGCAATACTGTTTTAATGTTGCTTGGGGCAGATCACTCTGGCTTTAATCTTCCCAGTACCTCTATAAGCACAGGCACTTACTGGACACCCGTCCCCAGTTGCTAAGGGGTTTATGGGAGTCTTTAGTCAGAAGCACAAATTAAAACAGCTTGATACAGTTCTGTTTCTCAGCTGGCTTGGATTGGCAGACCATTACATTTGTTTGAAGTGAAGGTACAGTCACCTGTATATCAAATTTAAGCCTGCTGATAATGGATTTGTGGTTTAGTTACCTTCCATGGACAGCTTAGAAATAGTCTGGCATGTGAACTATATGACACAAACTACACCTACAATTTGTGTCATGGGCATTTTTTCTGCAGCTATGTATAGGATTAGAGTGCAGAAAATTAATTAAAAATACTTTTAAGTCTTGCCTTGGGGTGCCAGTCCCTGGCTCAGCATAGTTCTGAACAGAACCTAAAATTTGAATGGATAGTCAGGTTTTCTCCCATCTTCTAAAGGATTAGAAATGCAAATAGACAGCATCTTTGTTATTTGCCATTGCAGGGTGCCATTTCTAAACAGGCCTGTTCCCTGAATTGTTTATCAATTCTTTGTGAAGAGTGAAGTTACTTTTTCTCCTTTCCAACTCTCTCAAAATCTAAGCCTTTTGCTGAAAATGATCTCCAACAGCTTACACAATTACCTGACCATTTCTTTCAGAGAAGTCAACCATAGGGCTCACATGCAGTAAAGTTTTGTAAATCCCTTGTTACCATAGTCATCTACTCCATTCTGCTATATAAAGCTCTGAAACACCAAGGTGCCCTCAGAGCTGATGTGGCATGTCACATCTGCCTTGTGTAGTCAGTTTTGGGGAGTAAGGCTCCAAGGTTTTCCCCAGCATTAGCAAGCAAGAATTTCCCAATCCCCACACATACCCCTGTCTAGTTCCCTTGTGGCCATCTGACCAGTCCAGAATCCTTCTGCTGGCTGCTGGTCGGTCCAGCTGTGGTACAGGAGATGCTGTGCAGCCATATACAGCCCACCTGGGAATACACCAGCCTATGGATCCATTTCAGCTTTGCTTTAAGTGAAGCATCCTCTTGCTTCTTACATGCAGTCAGCTGGTTCTACCTATTTTCTGTTCATGATTTAAGCTGTTAATGCCTGTGACATTTCCATGGCTGTGTACCGTTCCATCCTCTGAAAACATCCTTCACCCTAACCCAGTGTTCGGAAACAATTTGAAATGGTCACTTCATTTGTTTTCCCTTTATTCTTTCACTCTACCTCGCTCAGTCTCCTATTTGTTTCTGCTGCCTCAACCAGTTTTCTCTTCTGACTCTATTTGCTACACAGTGCTGCTGTTAGTCCCCAGAATACTCTGTATACTTGCAGCTCATCAGATCACCTCTCCTCTTTGTTGAAGGGAGAAACTAGTTCTTCCAGAGATTTGTGTACACTAGAAGGATTATGATGATGATGTGTTTATTATAGGAAGACAGGGGGATAGTCTTGCAGTCCAGTACAGAAACAGACAAAGAATTCAGAATGTCAGACGAAGGTAAAAGCTTGGGATGATTCATGGGAGCTTGAAGCAAAGCAATGTCCTTACACAAGAGTTCTGGACTTTGTACAGTGAAAAAATAAAAATCCTCATTATCAAATTTCTCACTGATGCTGCACTGTAGCCTGTGTGTGCTGATGGCTTCACAACCAAAGGACATCACCATTCTAATGAATCATAATTCAAGATGACAGTCCCAGATTTGAATTTCCTTGAACTTTAGGAAAGTTCAAACCTAGGCCTGAACTTGGCAGCTCTGAGTCATGTTTCTTTATGATTTTGTGGCAAGCTTGATTGGAAGTGTCACTTTTTAAACACAAATATACCTTAAGTGTAAAGAATAGTCAAGGAACCAATGTTGGATTGCAGCTGATGTGTTGTCCAGTCCAGCTGTGAATACCATGTTGACCTTTGCTTCTACGAATGCTGGCAGCTGTGCAACATACTGTTTCTATATGCAGGTAGATAGCTTAGGTAGTGACCTAAGCTGAGGCTGTAATCATGTTATTCTTTGCGTATTTGGGCCTCGGTGTTTACTTTCTTCTGTGCCCTAGACCCTCCTTTAAATGAAAAATATTTTGAACGTAATCCTTTATCTATGGCTGAGGAACTGAATGTGTTTTCTAGTCTGAAGGTATGTGGTTCCTAGAATCCTTAATATATTTCTTGCTGTATGGCAGACACAAGAAAAAGAGGAGAGGAACAATGTTCATTTTGGTCTTCATGGTGCTGGTCCTTCTGCTAAGAGTCCATTTTCCTGAGGTGTTGTTCCCTGCCAGTTTGAAAGTGTTTATTTTAAGCATTCCTCCAAGTAAAAGCAAAAGAATGATCTAATACTGAAGGCACAGAGCAGGGACTCAGGATACTAGTCTTTTTAAGTAAGAGCTCTCAAATATCTTACGTGATCATGGGCATCAGTATTCTGGAATGTTAAAGAAGAAAAAGAATTTGCTTACCTCGCTTATTGTCAGACCACTCTGAAATCTGTAGAAAAGATGTGTAAGTGCAAATTATTATAATATTATATGAATATGAGCATTAACATTAACACCGATTTTACAAGTTCTATGCACAAAAGTATTTCTGAAAGAAAGTTGCTTTAATAAATCCTGTAAAAGAGTATTATAAAGTATATTACAACATAAAATTGAGCTGTTCAAAAATAGACCATCTTAAAAAGTACAAACTCTATGTACCAGCTCAAACATTTATCCAAAAATCCATCAAGTGAATTTGAGCTGAACTCTTGTTACTAGAAGTATAAAGAAAAAATTCTATTTGCATGCATTAATACACACATTGAAAAGGCCACTTTTCTCCTGTGTCTGACATCTAGATTAAGATCTGTGCTGATTTAATCTGTTCTTTCTGATGTGTCCGTTACCAGATCAAGTGTAGTACCCGACCCTAAAGGAATAGGCTCTTCCTGGAATTTGTCTCACTTTATGAACTCAAGATAAACGTTCTAACTTGAGTTTTCTCCTTAGCATTGGCTGGAAGATGTATCTGTTGCGCCTAACCTGTCAGGCTACTTTCTTAAAATAATTTTTCCTGTCTTGCTGATTAAGTGAGAAGGTCGGGATCTTTAAAATAGCAAGATCTTGTCATGTCATTTACAAAACAGCATCAGACTTCAGCAGGTAGAAGCAATCCTCAAAGGTGGAAGGTTCTCTTTCACGTACCACAGCCCATCTCCATGCCTGGAGATCTGCTTCACAGGCATCAGGTTTGAGAGTCTCAGCCTTGTTCCCACCCTTTCAGTCTTCCTCCCGCTGAGTTATGAAAGGGGACAGTTTTAAGAATTTCTGATTGGTGTAAGTCAAAGTGCTCATGCTCCATATTTGCTCTGCAGCATACATGCCCTCATCCAAACACTATCCCCGATGCAGCAGTGGCTCCGTGGAGAGCCTTACAACAAGGAGAAAAACAGATCATGATAAACTGGAGGAATGGTCTGAAGAAAATAAGATGCGATTCAATTAGGACGAGGTGCCACTCTTGGGAGTAGTCAGCAGCACAAATGCAGAGCTGGGGAGTGATAGGCTGAGCAGCCATTCTGTGACAAATAATCTGTGCTTTGTGCAAATCAGAAACTGATGGCAAATTAATGCCAGAGTGTAATACAAAGAAGTGCCCATGAAGGACATTTAAACAGGAGGATAGTATTATAAGAAGTAACCCAGCTCTCCTCTGCACCAGTAGAACCTCAACTGCACGTTAATCCTGAAGATAATCTGGAGTGAGAATGATCAGAAACCTAGGAAACACAGCGCCTCAGGGAAGACTGTTCTTGTTTCTCTCTAGGAACCAGAAATCCTTGCAGAGACATAATAACGGTCCTCAAGTATGTAAAAGCCTTCTCTAAGAGGAAGGGGATTCTCTATTTTCTGTGTCTGTGGAAAACAAGAAAATAGATAATGGATTTAGACCACAGCAAGAAAGATTCAAGTCAGTCATTAGAAGAAGGGTTGTTTTTTTTTGCAGAAGGGACAGTGAAGCATCTGAGGAGACAATTGTGAGGATAATTGAAGGTTTACCAGCATTAATGGTTTTACAGAGAGACTAGATCAATGTTTGCCAGGGTGAGCACTGGGCAGCAAATGCTGCCTTGGAGAAGGGAAAAATGGACAAGGAAAATGAAGCTTTTAGCATCCTATTTCAATGATTCTTAGTTTTGAGCTCCAGTTATGAAAGAGACAAATGCTCTAGCGCTCCAGAACGGGTTGTATTTTACATTAAAAGACAAAAATGCTTCTTGCAGCAGAGGAAGATGAGGAAGAACCTGAGATGCCTGTCGGCCCTCGGCCTCGCCCCATGTCTGAGCTGCACCTCAAGGAAAAGGCTGTGCCCATGCCTGATGCCAGTGCATTTTTCATCTTCAGTCCTAACAACAGGTATTTAAGAGACTGCTTAGTTGGAACAAGGAGTCCAAGAACACGTACACCTTTTGTGCTGGGCCCCAAAGGTTGGGTGGTGCAGAGCTCCCTTTCAGCAGTTCATACCAGAGACCTCCTTTTACCAGTCTCTTCTTTAAAGGCCCTGGCATTAAATCCTGATGAAATCACAACTGTAGGGAGCTCCCTGACTGTATTCAATGGGAGTTCATGGTACCTGCGAGGCTGATTGAAGACACAAATGAGGAAAGCTTCATAAATAAGGGGCTTGGAGGAAAGTCAGTAATTGGAATTCCCCAACATATTCAGGTCCAAATTGCAAGCAAGCCACCATGCAATCAGTCAAGCGTGAAGTAGGAGCTTCCTGTTCTAATGGCTGCTCAAAATCGACTCCCAGTAGGGAGTTCATGTGTCTCTGCTCGTTTCTACATGTCAAGAATGAGCATACAAGAAAAGGGAAAAGGAGGATGAGAGTCCATAGCTCTGAGGGTAGACTGAGGGGAATAATTCTTCTCTCATGCTTTTCCCTTGGGAACCTACAATGTGGCTTCACATTGCCTCACCTGCCTTTCCAACACGGATGCATGAGACCAGTACTGTGAGTGGAGGGCTGAGCTGTGACACAGGGGAATATATCTTTCCAAGGGTGCAGAAACAAGCTCGCTGCCCAGTGGTCTGTGCAGTACCACGTATCCAAACATCTCCCTTGGGGGCTTGGCCTCCAAACACAGCCCCAGAGTAAGGCAGAGGTTTAAAACCACAGCTGAATTCAGAGCCAGTGTTTTCACAGTGGGGCTTGTGCCACTCCTCCTTTGGTATATGCAACAGGGAGGGACTGATGATGATTGGGACTCATGAACTCTAATGCCAGCTTTGCCACCCACCCACTGTCGCTTGTTGAAGAAGTAAATTAACCTCTGCAATCATCTGTAAAATTGCTATAATAGGGGCTTGGAGGCTTAACAGCCAAAAGCAGAGCTAAATAGATTAATGAAGTGCCTCTAGAATTATGCACAGGACTGTTATGAGGTTTAACTCCTCATATCCTGATATATGGTCTCTAGTAATGGTCTCCAGTAAACATGCTGCTTGATGGGAGACCGCTACTTCTTTACCTGTTACCAAGGACTTTATATTGGGCTGATGTTTAGTAGACACCCTGCAAGACATGATGTCCTCCCGGAAGCTCTTTTCGAATGCCAGCCTACCCTATATCCCTTTGGTGAGGTCTGTGCCCAGTTAGGAAGGTAGATCTCCCATAGCTCCTGCTCAGTGACACTGCAGCCCCAACTCAGAAAGACATTGGCCGCCCCGAAGCCCATTTCTGCTGCTTTCCAGCTAAATTAATGGGGAATGGTTCTGTGAATGAAAAGCAAGGGATATAATTTTGGCTTGGCAGGTTTTCAGACCGTATCTAAATCACAAAAGGCTCTGTCAGGAGGGAGCGAGTATTCTCCATTCAAAGGCACCAAGTGTGAGTCCTGCAGGCAGCCTGTCACCCTGTGTGCACCACTGCACGACCTGGAGATCCAAGGCTGCCCAGCACCCAGCAGGGCCCAGCACAGCCCATCGTTCTCCCTGCTGCTGGGGCAGAGGGAACCTGCTCTGCAGAACAATCCTCCAGGGCCAGTCCCGCTGGCAAAAGAGGACGGGGGGAATGTTTCCCAGGTCTGGCTGTTCTCTGAGAGATAAAGTTGTGCCTCTCCTCTCTCTTGCAGGTTTCGTGTCCACTGCCATCGAATCGTTAATGATAACATTTTCACCAACCTGATCCTCTTTTTCATCTTGCTCAGCAGCATCTCCCTGGCAGCTGAGGACCCCGTCCGACACCTCTCCTTTAGGAACCAAGTATGCTTCCCATCCTCCTTCCCTCGCTGGGTATTGAAAGTGTGGTACAAGCAGATCATGCGTTGAAGCCAGGAAAGGCAGAAAAGACTGCATCAGAGGCTTTGGGAGTAGCTTTCTTCCCTGATTTGTGCCTTTTGTAGGCTGTGTGTGAAATCGTTGGGTTTTGCAGGGAACATGAGTCAGGGCAGAAGTTGGCCTCTAGTTCGCTCCAGAAGCATGCGTAGGGGAAGGAAGGACAGGAAGCTGAAGCAAAATTATTTTTCCCTGGGATTAAGGCATTAGAAATGGGCTGTAGAAACATTGATTGGGATACAGATAATTCTAATTTGGGGAATTTGAAGGTTCCCTTTGGAATATTTGCTCTCCTTCCACATGCTTTCTTTTGAACTAAAAATCCCAGGGCCTGATTTTCACTTTGTTCACGTTGGTGTAAGTCAGGAGTAACATTCTTGTCTTTGATGCAGTCACTCTGGGGGAGATCGGTGTCATCAAGGTTAGAATCAGACTATTTGAATGCAAGCTGCAAAGCTATCATTAAATTTGAGATAATCCTCAGAAAATATGCTGTGCTCTTCTCCTCACCAGTCTGGGGGAAGGAGAGGAAGGCATTCAGCACGGAGATACGTTCTCACCTTCTTTCCTGACCATGCTTATTAGCCTTTTGAAACGTTCAGTGCTCCCTTAACTTTGCCAGTGGTTGTTTCCATTAATCTGGGGTCATTGCAGAAATCAGAAGAGTCAGCAGTCATATGTGAGATTTCTGATCTCTGCTGTTTGCCAGTGGCATATTTTTTTGTTGTTGTTGAATAATATAACCTTAATTTAGCACTCCGTGTTCTACCTCCCTGAAGTATCCTGGCCTGAGCATGCATTTAAACACACATGTGCATGCAGAGAAGATGTTAATGGAGTTTTATTCCTGATTATCTCAGAGCTGCTTTATATTTTGAACTGACTGAGGGCCCTGAATAATACAGTCAAACCTGTGCCACCAGTGCTGCATTTTGGGCACGGCTGAGTGTGTCCATGGTGTAGGGATAAATGCATATCACTATATGTTAGCACTGCAGCCTGATGTCAGCTGGCATATGGGATTCTGACACGCCACAGAAGCTGCAGCAGAATCTGTAGCAGAGAGATTTAAATGAGAAAAAAAAAAAAAAAAGTCAAAGCTGTTTGTCCTGGATAAAAGAGCTGAAGGTTTGGGGCAACGTGTTGTCTTGTGTATCTGAATCCACTGATGTTGCATGAAAATCTGTGTTTAATTTTCGCAGGTACAGATGTTTAAAATGTATCATACATGGGGACACTGACAAGATGTTTGGGTTGCAAATGTGATCTGCCTTTACACTTTGACGGTAGAACAGTGAGGTTGTGTCCTGCCCTGTGTCCACACAGGGGCCTGGGAGGGAAAGCAGGCAAGCTGAAAGCAAAATAACTGCCTCTACCTTCATGGTGGGACAACATAATCAGACATTAACCTGGGCACAAGGACTCATGCAGACAAGTGCTGGTGTTGACACAAACTGTCCCAGAGCAGGAAGACAGGAATGGAGAGAACATCCTCCAGCAAGGGCTGGCGAAGAAGCCTAGACACTGCTTCTGCCCCAGGGAGGGCTAGTGGCTGTGTCCTTCTTGTGTCACACAGGGCTCAGGCAGCAAGTTTTTGGAAGTGCTTCCCCAGTCTGATCAAACAGCCTTTAAAGCCTAAGCAAGTCCTAAGACTATGTGCTCACAATACTCTCCTGTTTTCACCTTGGCGAGGTGCTCGTTCATTTTAATATAATCTACAGTAAATTCATATTTAGATAACAATAAATGTGCCTGCTGATAAACAGTACTGCCCGCACAAGTGGAGCGGTGATCATTTTCATTAGGCATGATTTCATTTGAAAGGGACATCTTTACTAGCTGCAGCTTTGGGGCCAGATTCACCAGTATGCTCAGCTGCTTTGCAGTGCTCTGGTGATGTAAAGCAGCTGCAGGTACAGCTTAATCATCCACTTTAATCAAGTTTATGGCTGCTTTATGTTGGTGGAGTCATTCATAGCAGCCTGAGAGTACCCATGAATCTGGCCCATTGGTTATAAAATTATTCCATTGATATAATAACCAAATGTCAGGACCTACAAGGCAGCAATGCAAGGGGTTATTTCCAGTTATAATGTGTATAAATTAATATAGGATGCAATTGAGACCTGTCCATCCTTGAAATGGCCCTTTTTTAATTCTGTAAGTTGCAAAAATTGATAGAGCCCAAGACAGCCTTGAAGAAGTGAGAACAACTTGGGGTCAAAAATTGAGTAGTGACCTGAAAGATTTTTAGTTCCACAGTGGGAATAAGTGATACATCCCTCCATTTGACATTCAGTGTCTGCAAATTAGTCCAGATTTGGATTATGCTTAAATAGTCTAATCTAAAATAACTCTGTAGTTTGTAGTAGCAACCACACAGCCCATAGCATACCAAGCTGTAAGAATCTAGCCACCTATAAATCTGAGTTAGGGTACGGGCATTGAGATACAATAAACACCTGTGGGATGGGAGAGGACAGCTTACAGTTGTATATTTATTAGTATTTTAGCAGTAAAGGTTTAAATTTCATAAATGATCAGTCTTCCACCAGCTTCCATATATTGGGCTTCTGGTTTAGAACTTAATCAAGTTAAAACAACAGTAATCCAAAGGCACAATACTTTGATTTTCATTGTCTGTGGTGTAGATAACAGTAAAATGGCTTGGAATATTGGAATAAGTTGGAAGTAGAGTTTAGTTCTTGTCCCATTAGTCAATGAGAAAGTTCCCATTTGCTTTTGTGGGATGTCAGTTGATCAACAGTGATGCCATTACTTTGAAAATCACTTTACACTTCCAGACTGGCTGTTGCCTTCTGTGACACTCTTGGGACACTTTTTGTGGTCTGCTGTGTGTGCCAACAGTATCCCCATCACCAGGTCTAAGTTCATGGGAATGATGAGTGTTTCAGCTTGCCTGTTATCCAGGATGCCAATAGAGAGATGCAAGATCTAAGTTAGGCATGTCTATCACACAATCAAATTATGGTTGTAATACAAGAGCTGGGATTCTGTTCAATTGCCAGAGTTTTTGTTATTCATCCTAATCCAGGGAAAATCAGGATAGAGGAAAAAAAAAAAAAGCTAAAGCATGAATTTGCAGTTTGCTTTTCTTCCTTTGAGAGAGGCACAGTACAAGCCTGACTGGAGGTTAATAAGAAGGAATCTAATGTTTTCCTCTGAGAGAGCAGGCATCCTTGTATTCTCAGTTTGGAAGTCTGTTTGGGAAAACCCTTGAATCAACTGTTCTTTATCAGATATTAAAAAAAAAAAAAAAAAAAAAAAAAAAAACACTTTGGGGACGGGGCATTCAGGTGGGTTTAATATTTTTCCTAGAACTTTTTTTTTTTTTTTTTTTTTTTTTTTTTTTTTTTTTTTTTTTTTTTTTTAAAAAAAAAAAAAAAAAAAAAAAAAGAAGATCCTACAACAACAACCAAGAAGTTATTTTGCTTCTGGAGCCCTCACGGGTTTGTAACTCAGAAAAGATTTCATGTAATGTGCTTCTTGTCCTCTGTGCCAGGACCTTCACTGCATTCAGCAGGACATCGGTACAAAACCATTTCCTATATAATCCTCCTTGTTCCCTTGTTAAAAGGCATATGTATTTGATTTTGAACTGTGATTTCCCATTCAAGTGATCAGTCACTGATCTACCCTCCCCGCTCCTATTCCCTTTTGTTTTTACAGATTCTCTTTTATTTTGATATAGTTTTTACTGTCATTTTCACCATTGAAATTGCTCTGAAGGTAAAGTGCCCATCTTCTCTACCATAACTCGTTCACAAGCTTACTAGTTTTCTGCCACTATCTGTTGCTAACACACACGCCTGTTTGTTCCTGGGTCACGCTCAGTACCACTAACCCGATTGTGCTTATTTTTCAGATCCTAGGCAATGCAGACTATGTCTTCACTAGTATCTTTACATTAGAAATTATTCTTAAGGTAACCAATCTGAGCAATACACTCGTTTTCTCCTTTCTTTTTCTTTCTTTCTTTCTTTCTTGCTCTCTATCGCTCTCTTTTTTTTTTTTTTTTAACCTCATTATTATCTCTACACAAAGAATTGTTTATCTTTTGATTTTATTGTTTTGTTGCTTTAAAAAGTCTTCTGTGAAATTTTGATATTTAAACTTGTAAATTCAGGGCATATTTCAAAACAAGTACTTTTTAGGGGAATAACAGTGAAAGTGATGTTGGGAAAAGTAAGAGGGGGTCAAGATAAAGACAGCCACTCCATAAATTTCTCTTTCTACCTTGGCCAGTTTTTCCAAAACAGGGTTTGTTTGCTGTGCAAGGAACCCTGAGCGCACACACCTCCTCTTACATGTGCTACAACCCAAAGACAAGGTCTCCTTTCTGCACAAGGCTGGGCCAGAGGGCAGCTGATGACTTCTGCAAGGTTACAGGGTGCACAGTCAAGTAGGAGACAGGGAGCACAATGCAGGAGCTCATTTTTTCAGGTGTGGAGAGGTAACTGAGAGGACAAATCACTGAAACACCAAGGAGTGTAGCTGCGAATGAAAATTGCTGCATCTCCTGTTTGAAAGCTGGCTTCCCATTTCCCAGGAACACGCTCTATACCAAGGGAAATGTACAGGGGAATGATTTAGCTCTGAAGAAAATAAAAATAGGCTGCCTCGTTCTTAACTCCAATTTTCCCAAATTGGTAGGCTAATAAGTTAAATAACAGTAATTGAGCAAAGTTCTGGCTTTCTAAATGCTAGGTTCACTTGGCAGCTTGATTTTTCTCTCAGCAAGCTAGTTCTAAGTGCTGGCAGGCAGTACCTTAGATTTGCTTAAATCTTGCAGCTCAAGACCCTAATAACAGTATCCGTACTGGAGGCTGGCAAGCAGGGTGGCCCCTGCATATTTTTGTAAAGAGACATCCTTTTTAATATGACTTAAAATCACCAGAGCCATAATGTTCTCCAAAGAGGTGGACAAATTATGCTTGTGTGCGGTGTGCATCTGTGTTTACACCAGAAATCTGAGCATGCACATACCAAACGGCTGACCAAAAAGGCCTGTCAAAAAGGGAAAACAACTCAATAGCAACATTTATAAAATAAAATCATAATTCAAGGCACCTGTCTGAACTTACAATTGCTAATTCTGCTCCCACTGAATGGTAACACTCCTAGTGACTTCAGTGGAAGCAAAACCTAACCCCAACCTATTGGCCTATTGCTCTGTTAGTATCAGGGGAGTGCACTGCGTAGTACCTGAGCCTTCCCCATGTCCTCCTGGTGACTTCAGTGACTTCAGGTCAACATCCCTGCCCGTTCTCTGGGTTCGAGTGAGAGAGGAGTGCAAAGACTACAAATATTTAAGGAATTCTTCTGTTCTTATCCTGCCAGTTCC
Organism: Calidris pugnax; assembly: GCF_001431845.1. Taxonomy (NCBI): domain Eukaryota; kingdom Metazoa; phylum Chordata; class Aves; order Charadriiformes; family Scolopacidae; genus Calidris; species Calidris pugnax. The sequence goes on along the minus strand of NW_015090800.1, from coordinate 4,401,646 downwards.
CGCCTCGCAAATTGCTTGGTTTCTCAGGGCATGTTCCTCTGCTGCCTTGCTGTAAGCACAGTGTTTTGCACAACAGCAAAGTGAGTGTAAGTGGTAAGACACAAAGGAATAAACAGCAATAGGATGTTCAAGGCTGTAGACAAACAAGCTTCATCTGCCCTCGTGTTGCTGATGACACCTGCAGGCCTCACGCTGCCATGGTGGAGTCTGGTGAAAGTTAGCAAGGTGACCACCAGTGTTTTTTAATTGGCATCCTAAAAGCCTCTTCAGTGCCCCAGATGGGAGACAGATATAGTTTATACACTCTTTGAGAGTCTCTTCTGAGATAACAAAATCTCTCAGCAACTTTAAGAGAACAACAGTTTGTATAGAACTTAAATTCAGCAGAGCTTCCCCTCCTGATTTCAATGGTGTCTCCTTTCTTTCAAGATTGCCATACAAAATCTAACCAGTAAAGGGCATCTTTACCACCTTTGTTATGGCAAGAACCGCCCCCTCCCCCTTCCCCACCCCTTTCCCCAAATGAATGTGTCTGTAAGTATAAATTCTAAGCCAAGACCAGAGTTTATACTTCCTCCCCTTCTAAGTTCTGTCTGACTGATTGATAGTCAGTTCCCTGATGTCATGGATGTTTGGTGAAAAGAATAATCAGATATACCATGTGCCCTTCCACTCTCCTCTGAATAAAGTTGTCACGGGTAGGCATGGCTGGAAACCATGAGCAGGTATGTCAACCTGTGACATTAGCGGCAGCCAGAAAACTCCAGTTTGAATTTCTAGTTCATGCTTCTCAGCTGGGAGTCTGGCTAGAGCTCGTCATTGAGGAACAGTCTCATGATGTCTGCTTCAAGTTACTTTAGACATCTAACTTAGAGGAGATTCCGAGGACCAAATTTAGAAGCCTGTGTTCCTAACCCAGGTAATGGAGGGAGATTAGCGGTTGTGGGGATGGGGTTTCTTCAAAGCAGCTACATTAGATTGCTCACCGAGTCTAAGGTAGGTGGTCCAAACACACCCATCACTTCACCCTCTTTCACTGTGCCAGACTCATTTAGTCACATCCTGTAACTGAGCTCAGTCTAAAACTCAGATTCTGAGCTCAGAAGTGTTTAGTTGTGGCTGAGACCCATTTCTGTTTACACTGTCACTTAATCCAATCTGGAGCTGTGACATCTGCCTCAAAGCCAGCAGCTATTCAGTACCCCTTCATACACAGAAAAGGCAGTGAGTCCCTTGTAAAATATGTAACGTTTTTCCCTTCCGCTGCTGGGTGATGTTCATAATGATTACTTCCACAAAGAAACCACTCTGTCTCAAGGTATCTTACCTTGGGCTTTATGAGGAAAATCAAGGGGAAAATGCAGCAGCTTCTAGAATAAAAAAGTTGGAAGCTGGATAGGAGTAGGAAAAGGGATATAGAAGATATTGAGCTGAACAGATGGAGCAAACAAGACAGAAGGAATTCCTCCTGTTGCTTCAGTTCAGCTCTAAAGAACCCAGTCCCTCAGGAATTCTGCTTTTTCTTCATGGAGGGAAGAGAGCTCAACTGTCCTCTGCAGCTGGTCTAACCATTGAAAAACATTACAAAAGAGCTCTCTTTATTTTATATTATTTATTCAATTTAGCTGAAGAGGCCTTTATATAATACAAACATCATAATCACAAGTGTCCTCTGCCATTGAAGAGAAAGGGAAAAGCATATGATTGCAAGGAATATTTTTTGCAAACAGTCGTTTTGCTGCTTTGCTGATTCTAAATGTCAGGTACTCTGTACACTCAAAGCGCGTATTTTCCTCACTCAACCTAGTATTGGCTTTCCTTCCCTAGTTAGGTCTTTCATAGTTATCTTACTGTCTTCTTCACTCTCTTTTCTTTCAATGGGGACTTCAACTTCTCCTTTGGGGTCTGGGGGTAAATTGCCTGCTATGTTAGAAATACTGCCCTTTCCTAATTATGTACTCTGAGCACAACCAGCTGGGTTTGGTTTCTGAACAGACGCTAATGGCAAAGTGTGTTTCTGTCTTCGTGTGCCTTCCTGCAGATGACTGCATACGGGGCTTTCCTCCACAAGGGTTCCTTCTGCAGAAACTACTTCAACATCTTAGACCTGCTGGTGGTCAGCGTTTCCCTCATCTCCTTTGGGATCCAGTGAGTGAGCTATTTTCAACTGACTCTTTTGGGGGGATTTTAGGGCTGAGTTGGGAGGTGTTACCTCAGGCTCATTGTCTTATCCGGGTAAGATTTTTCTCATGAGCTTGGAGGTATTTTTCTCAGATGATTCAAGACCATTAAAACTCATCCCAAGAGGGGAGGTAATAATTGGGAAATGCTATACTAGCATTTCCTTGGAGGGGGGGATCTTCCAGAAAGAGCAAATGAGAACAAGAAACTTGGTCCATTGGGAATCACGGTACCTAGCTTTGGTCCAGGATCTCTGATTCATTGTATCAATTCTGAACAGCTAAGTGACTTACTGTTCTCTCCTAGAGCTCTCATAACCTCTTTGGAAAATGGGGTGATAATGTTTTGCTACTTCTTAAGATATTGTGGGTCTTGGTTGATGAAAGAACATCAAGCGCTTGAAGAGCTATGTGAGAATCTGCAGAGTACTGGTGGCAGTGACAGTTGATCCTGCTTCTGTCTTGCCACTTTGTGTTGGTTGATGTGTTAATTTGCTTAGTGAGTTTATAGATTTACTTGACTATGTGGAACTCTATGTGTCGGATGTGGAGTTTCCTAAGCAGCTGATCGCAACTGATGAGAAATAAGCTCTCAATTGCAATACCACTGCAGGTTAGCAGCTCATGTATGTTATGTTCCAGAGCTAAGTCAAGCAGAAGGATTTGTCAGCTCCATTGAGGTTTCAGTCATTGTCTTAAGAACAGCACAGTGCTCATTTTGACCTGCTGTTTCTTTCCTACAGACCTAGCTGGACTCTTAATATGTTAGCAAAAAAACTGTTCCCAAAATCAGTAGGAAAGCCTGCTGTCATACAGCATGGAGAACATTCTCAGTTTGGGTTTTAGTCCTGGAAGATGCAGAGAGACCTGTTGCAGTAGGTAGTTGTGTTCAGTACTTAATTTTAAGTACCGAAGTCATTGTAATCAATTCAGTGGGAGTTTACACATTCGTAAATTTATGTACACACTTAATTGATTTGCAGGATCAGAGACCAAGCACACTGCAGGACCAAACTCCAGGTGGATGATATAGCTTTAATGCTGGAGTCACCTGGAGTTCCTACTCTTCTCTGAATATTTCAGTGGAGTGCTTCTTTGAGCCTTATCCGAAAATGTCTTGTGATGGCTACATCTTGGCACAATTTCCATATCATAGATAGCTACAGTGTGTTTGGCAGCTTGCCCTGCTTAAAAAAGTACCCTGTCCATATTCCATTCCCTTCATTAATACAGCAGAGATGGTGGAAGCCAGAAGAATATATACTGAGCCTGCCCAGACCAGGAAGCAAGACCTGTGAAGATAACATCAGGGAGTAGTTTCCTTGCCTCTGAAGTGCCATAGCAAAGTTGACTAACTATCCTAAGCAGTATAAGGCTATGCAGGATTTCAAACAAGAAAGAGTGGGCACAGCAGCACAGCCCCTGTATTGCTGTATCTCTCAAACCTTCTAATGCTTTCTTCCAGGTCCAGTGCCATCAATGTGGTGAAGATCCTGCGTGTTCTGCGAGTCCTTAGGCCACTGAGGGCCATCAACAGAGCCAAAGGACTAAAGGTGAGAAGAGTCCCAGTGCATTCTGTAGACTATAAATTCAAGGTATTTCAAGCTACAAGGACCTTGGCAGTGGCTCAAGTAGTGTTTCAGCAAAATCACAGAATGGTTGAGTTTGGAAGTCTGAAAAGAGCCTGGCTCTGCCTTCTGTGCACCGTCCTTTCAGGTATTTATATACATTGACAAGATTGCCCAGAGCTTTCTTTTCTCTAGGCTGGACAGTCCCAGCTCTCTCAGACTTATCTCATGGGAAAGATGCTCCAGTCCCTTCATGATCTTTGTCACCCTTCACTGGACTGTCCCCAGTATGTCCATGGCTCTCTTGTACTGAGGAGCCCAGAACTGGACCCAGTACTCCAGGTGTGGCCTCACCGGTGCTGAGTAGAGGGGAAGGATCACCTCCTTCGACCTGCTGGAAGTACTTTGCCTAATGCAGCCAGGATACCATTTACCTTTTTTGCAGTGAGGGCTCATATCCCCAGGTCCTTTTCTGCCAAGCTGCTTTCCAGCTGAGTAGCCCAGCATCACCACTGAGGTTAAATGATGTAGTTTGCTGGGGTTACAGATGGACTCATAACCCTGTTTTAACATTGCTTTTCTGTATTAAATAAACTCCTTCCTGTGGGCTGGTGAGTGCCCAACTATGTAAGTCGGTGTCACTGGAAGTTTCTGAGCTGAGCTCTGGTATTTTCCTGTCCCTTTCTGCCTGCTTCTAAGAGTACAGTGAGGAATGTAACCTTTCCTCAGACATTACTTAATGGGTAATAGTTAAATGAAATTCTTTTATTTCTGTTTTTAGTTTTGGGCTTCTCCCTTAGCCAGAGGAGCTCAGAACAATCCCGCAAGTTACTTTTGTCCCTATCTTCCGTTTGCAGCATGTGGTCCAGTGTGTGTTTGTCGCCATCCGAACCATCGGAAACATTGTGATTGTCACCACCTTGCTGCAGTTCATGTTTGCCTGCATTGGAGTTCAGTTGTTTAAGGTAAAACCATCGGGCCCATTCATTCATCCATTACACTGAGCTTAGTACAGGGCGGGAAGAAAAAGAGCATGAAGAAGTGTGAGGAAAGGGTGATGGAATGAATCTTCTGTGTGGAAAGCAGAACATTTGAGGTGATGTCAGCATTATCTGGGCTTCTGCTAGCAGCAATTCCCCAAAACTGGACCAGGCATATTCAGAATAGCTGCCCTTCATCTGTAATCATAAGAAGTCATCAGTAACCTCCTTCTTCCCTAAATAGCTTGTGGCATGACTTAGCACCCTTCACCTCCCTGGCACTGTTCTAAAGGATTGGTCTACCCCCAGGTCTTATAGAGGAAGGGCCATGCCAGATAATCATGGGAGATTATTCATTCACTTCTTTGTCTGCTTTTATCTCTTTGACCTCCACCACCCTTCTGACAACCAGTGTTCTGCAACACTCAGTGGTCACACATGTCAGGACACACACATAAAAGTACTGTGTAAACAGATGGAAGCCTGTGCTCTGAACTACCCAGATGCAGGCAACTCTTGAACCAGTTTGCTCACGTCTGCCTGAAAAAGAGCATATAAACATACTCATAGTTGGTTAAGCAAGTAGTAAATGCAGTCTCCTTGGTACATGATCTGCCTTAATCCTGGCACTGTCAAGAAAGGAAGCTTCATTCCTCTTTCTTCATTTTCAAGGGCAAGCTGTACAGCTGCACTGATAGCTCCAAGCAGACGGAAGCAGAATGTAGGTAGGTCTGACCTTTCCCAGTTAACTCCCTTCGCTGGCCACCCATTCTTGGCCTCCTACTGGAAGTGCAGTTCTGCCATGTTCTCTCTCTGCTCTTCATCCACAGAGGGTACTACATTACGTACAAGGATGGTGAGGTCAACCAGCCCATGATACAACCCCGGAGCTGGGAGAACAGCAAGTTTGACTTCGACAACGTCTTGACTGCCATGATGGCGCTCTTCACTGTCTCAACCTTTGAGGGCTGGCCAGAGTGAGTGCTTCTTGGACCGGTGCAACACTAGCAATGACCTCATTCATTTCAAAAGAGAAAATCCAAATGCAGAGCATAGTCTTTCCTAAAATAAGTCTAAAGTATTAAATGTAGCAATAGTGGCAGCAGTCATTGCAGTATTATGTACTTTGTGAATTCCTATGGGCCTGCAGGAATTGCTGTTCCTGTACTTGTAAACAGTGCACAGCACTGTCACTAGCTCTTAAAAAATGATTGCCAGCAGTAGCAGTGATAGCAATATATATTACAAATATTACATATATAAATGGATATAAAGTGCCTTTCAGGCACTTAACAGTATTGCTAGGTGTTGCAGGTTTCCTGATGGAGCCAGGAGGGCAATATGAAGCACACCAGTGTTATCTCTGCATTTTGGGCAGACATGGGATGTCTTACCAGGTTGTGCTGTCTGTGCCAAAGGAGCCAAGGTCTCCCACAGCTCCACTCTGTGGGAGTGACATGGGCATGCAGAGTATTGGGGGGCTGACCCTGACCTGTCTTACTGGATGATGCCAACAGCAGCCTTAACAAATGTTAAAAGTGTTGAGATCCCCTTTTCTCACAAAACTCATTTCCCAACAACACAGACTGTCCTGTCTTCTGTTAAATGAAGGGCATGCTTTTGTTTTAAATTTTAATTGTTCAACTATGAAAACATTTCACCCCTCAACAGGTTCAAATGTGTAAATTTAGTAAGAGTCACTTCTCTTTCGCAAGAGTTTACATTCAGGTCAGTGCAAGTCTGCACAGCTGTGAGTGAATTAATTTTGATACATGTAGAAGAAAATCACAAAGTTAAACTTAATAACATCACCTATAAGGCCTCAAGGCAGTTGCAGATTTTCTCTGCATCGAGCTCCTGTTTGCTTTCAGGTTGCTGTATAGGTCCATTGATTCCCACATGGAGGATGTGGGACCCATCTATAATCACAGGGTTGAGATCTCCATCTTCTTTATTATCTACATCATCATCATTGCTTTCTTCATGATGAACATCTTCGTTGGTTTCGTCATCGTCACATTTCAGGAACAAGGAGAACAAGAGTACAAGAACTGTGAGCTGGACAAAAACCAGGTAATTTACAACACCTTGTTGCCATTAAAGGTAGAAATTACATTGAGAAGAAGCATTTAAGAAAGAAATGCATACAGAGAGCAATATGTGAAGATGGCCAGTAAGCTAAAACAATAAGCTGGCTTCACTGCTGTCTTTCAGGAGTCAGGTGATAAAAAAATCTTGCTGTAAAATTTGCTCAAGGGACAACATTGACTTAAAAAATACGTGCTGTAACATTTGGTTCACTGAGATTAGATGAGCATGAGAGCGTTGTCTGGCAAAAGTAAATGCATATGGAACTCTTCAACAGGTAGAATATGTGCATTCAGGTTATGACCTAAAAAAAATTCTTCTACTGAGCATTGTCATTTCAGTAAAAAACTTGAAGCAAATTGTGTTTTTATTATGTTTGCAGGTAGCTGACCAACCCTGTATTTTGTTTTGATTTTTAAATCTGCTCCTGCCTCTTTCACAGCGCCAGTGTGTAGAATATGCCCTGAAAGCCCGGCCCCTGCGGAGATACATCCCTAAAAACCAGTACCAGTACAAAGTTTGGTATGTGGTCAACTCCACCTATTTTGAATACCTGATGTTCGTTCTGATCCTGCTGAACACCATCTGCCTGGCCATGCAAGTAAGTAAGCAAGCAAAAAAACTTACAGGTGATAAATTATTAGACTTTGTTGGGAAAAATGTAGAAAGGCTGAGGTTGAGACCTACTTTAACCTTCATATCAGGTATTGAGGGTGAAGGAAAGGGACATAATAAAAACCAATGTACCATGTTCAGTCCTGATGACATTCAGTTAAAATGAGGAATCTGCCTCTTGTCCTCTTCCTGCTAGTATCTGACACATTCAACAATTCTGTTTTAACTCCTTAAAGAAAAACAGGACAGGCTGAGAGAGTTGGGGTTGATCAGTTTGGAGAAGAGAAGGCTCCAGGAAGACCTTATTGCAGCCTTTCAGTACTTAAGGGGGGCTTACAGGAAGGATGGGGACAAACTTTTTAACAAGGCCTGTTGTGATAGGACAAGGGGTAGTGGTTTTAAACTAAAAGAGGGTAGCTTGAGTTTAGATCTAAGGAAGAAATTTTTTACAATGAGGGTGGTGAAACACTGGACCAGGTTGCCCAGAGAGGCGGTAGATGCCCATCCCTGGAAACATTCAAGGTCAGGTTGGACGGGGCTCTGAGCAGCCTGATCTAGTTGAAGATGTTCCTGCTCATTGCAGAGGTGTTGGACTAGATGATCTTTAAAGGTCCCTTCCAACCCAAACTGTTCTTTGATTCCATTCTATGAAACAAGTGAAAAAAACCTCAACAGTTACATCAGACCAATTCGGTGGCCACTATAACAAGTGATTTCTCAGTTCTGTTGAGTTCTTGTCTGCTATGAAATGCAGAAATAAGCCTGGAACAACCACTCACCTGAAATCTGAGTTTTAAATTTGGGGCTTTTCTATGTTAAAAAATAGAGAGCAAATATTTTGGCAAGCAAGGCAATAAGGAAACTGGGGATAGAGGGTAGAAGGGTCCTAGTATCTCCTTTATTCTGTGTCAACCATAGAACCTGTCTAGCAAGAACCTCTAGAGGACATATCCCACCACCTAAAGGCAGGATCAGCCTTCACCCTAAAGCATTTCTTGATAGGTGTTTGCCTAACTTTCTTCATTACTGATGCTTACTACCTGCTATGCTGTGAATTAATTTTCCTTACTGTGTGAAGGTTTTCCAAACATCTAATGTGAATCCACCAATGAATTATTTGCAGCTGGATCTACAAGAGTAGCAAATAGAGATAGCAGATCACCATGTGCAGGTTGAGGAGCAGTAAAGGGGAAAGAGTTAAAACCTTTCCTAAGTAGCCAGCTTTTCTTTCACGATCTCCGGTCCAATCTCACTAGATTTCTTAACTTCCCTATTTTTTCTCCATCTGCTCTAGCTGTTTCCCATTCCCATTTAAAAGGCTTCCTCTGCTGTCTTGCCTAAGGTACCAACAAAGGAGTGAGGCAGCATGAGCACGAGAAAGTGCTCTGCTCCCAGCTGAAGTATCTACTGCCCTGCTGTCATGGAGCAATAGAGAGGGACTGTTATGTTCACTTTGAAGGATGCTCAGTTGCTGTGACAATGCTACACACCCAGGGCAGGTAGAGCTAGAAGCTGTGAGATGTTTGTGAGCCCACAGGCAAGACAGCGTCTCTGGAGATTCTAGGAAGTCAATCTCGAGAAAAGTACAGTTTTTCAAACGCTTGTACTGTGGCCATATTTGAGTCAAACATCGTAACAGACAGCAAACACAAAAGCCAAATTCCAGTAAAATTCCACATTTTTAAGCAAGGTCCTGCAGGTACTAACCTTTCAAGGAAAACGTTATAGGAAACTTTGAAAATGCTTCAATGATATATTTTTCCGTGGGCTAAATTTCAGCAGCTCAATTGTTTTAACTGAAATGCCTTTAAATAAATCACCCTGAGATAATGCAGAATGTGAAAATTCATCCCAATTTATGATTAAGTTTATCAAACTTAAGCAACTACAAATGAGGTCTTATAACATGAGCTGGAAGATGACCTTAAATTAAGGCAGTGCAGTCAGTTTCAAGTATAATGATCTGGAAATAGGGATATGAAGAGTGAGGTGGCAACATTTGCAGAAGACACTACTTGAATTAATCAATAGAAGACGGAGAGTAACTTCATAAGATCTTAATAAAGTTAAGTGAATGGGCAGCATGATTGCAAATTTAATTCTGGGTTGACAAACGCAAGATAATGCATATTGGAAAGATATTATTTGAGCTACTCGTGTACTTTGCAGAATCCTGAATTAAGTATAATTACTTGGGGAATGGCTTGGGATCATTATGAACAGCTCAGTGAAACCCCTGTTCACTGTGCAGTAGCAATCAAACAAAAAAGCAATCCAAGTGTTAGGGGGGGGTGAGATAACAAACACAATCAGAGACTGTCTTGTACTGTTATGCAAATTTGTAAGGAGCCCTCAGCTGGAATGATAAGTGTGATTTTGGTAGCCCCCACTCAAAAAGATATTTTTTAAAAAGATAGGAGATCCAGACCCAGATGGCAAAAATGGCTAGAGGTATGGAAATGCTTGTGTGTGAAGGGAAATTCTAAATTGAAAAAATGGAGCAAGCTGAGGATTTCTTTAGAGAACCTCAACATAAAGGGAGATCAGGAGGGATGCTGTGGATTCCTGCGGAGCTGGTGAGTCCCTTCCTCACGCTGCTGCTGGGACGGTGTTTTTCAGCACTACGGTCAAAGCTGCATGTTCAAGGAAGCCATGAACATCCTCAACATGCTCTTCACTGGCCTCTTCACTGTTGAGATGGTCCTGAAATTAATCGCCTTCAAACCCAAGGTAGGTGCTGTAGGTGTAGAGTTTCCTGGCCTCTGTGTGTGTGTGCATGTGTGCGGGGCAGCTGTGAGGAGAAGGAGGAGGTGAAACTTTCTGATCTATTACCCCACCAGTTACTGAGCTGGACAGTTGCTCTCTGGATTGGAGTCTCTCATATATTTAATAACTTTATCACTGGGGAGTAGATGCACTGAAAAAAAAAAAAAGGCAACATCTGCTAATAGACAAGGTTCCTAGTTCTCTGTTTTCATTAAGTTATAATAGTGATACTATGTTAAGGCTATAACATGTTTTCCATTTTGAATGTTATTCTAATGCTCTCTCTGACTTGCCTTAAATAAATTATAAATAGCATCCCATGATTAGTCTCCTGGCCCAAGTGAAGTTAATCAAGCATGACTCATTTTGGTTTATGAGCTTTGGAAAAAAAATGTTTCTTCTGAGAGGACTACATCTCAATGGTAGTTTGGATTGCTTTAGTTTTAAATTTAAGACTTCATTGATAATATTCAGTACCCCAGCAGGCCCTGGCTGAAAGCATTTTCCTGTCCGTTGAACCATGGCTTTCTACTAATATAGCTGCACCACGGGGTGTGTTTATAACCTACTTGTCCAACTAAGTTGCTGCAGGACAAGGACAAAGATTCCAACCTCACATAATTTCTGATTATACAAGGCTTTCTTCTTTGGGGCTTAAATTCAGTGATGTGTCATAAGGAGTGGAATCCAGATACCTAAACCCGGGTACCTCATGCCATTTCACATCTTCAATGATACCTTGACGCATGGGGTTTGTGTCTTGAAGGATACCTTGATAGATTGGGGTTGGCAAACACTGTCTGAAGCATCAGTTATGACACTGGTAAAGATGAGAACAGTCATGTCTGATAGTCATGCTTGTCCTTCATGTTAAACATTTAGGGAAGCACTGAAGTTAAGAGCTCCTCCCAGCTCTAACCAAACATCTTCCTTATCCTCAGCTCAGAAACTTTGTTCTTCAATTCTACTGAATTCAGTCTTACTTATTCTTGGTAACTCTGTATTGATTTTACTCCCACCCAGCCTCTCTCCTTCTTCCACACTTGCTAGGACTTCTTAGACGAGTCACATTTTTATTTTTATTTTTTCCTGAGCTCAATATCACTATCCTACCTCAGATGTAGTTCTCTTGAAAGTTAGGAGCATCTTGTGCAGTCCTGCTGAAGGACTGATTTTTTTTGTGAGAACTCAAACACCATCTTCAGAAATTTAGAATTATCACCATTTATTTCAGAAGGGATTGTAATTTTCAGGAGGGATCCACCCTTCGCTTTTCAGATTTCACTATGTATGTTAGCAAACAAATCTTCTGACACTTTGTAAAAATATTACCTGCACACTACATACCCAAAAGTGTATGTCAGAGGCTTTGTTATTTCTGATTTCATGATTTTGTTTTATCAGAGACACTTAACTTTGAGAAAGATGAGGTCCTCAGCAGATTTTTTTTGAGCATTTAGGGAAAAAGTTCAACCACTTCAAATATTGAACTCTGACTATATAGAAGCAAGGCTTTACCTGACATAGTTGCCTCTAACAGAATTGGCATTGATGATATTGGAGGTCCTTTCTATTCCCTGTGTCTTACCTTCCTGTGTTCAATCTCCTTTTCAAGTTTTCCTGCGCGACAAAGTACTAAGGAAAATCAGCTGAGGGTAAACATGTGTCCTCCAGAAATCAAACATCAGAACAGATTGCCTAAAGAGATTGGAGAATCTCCATAATTTGAGTTTTTAAGATTAAGTTCGGGGAACCTTTCATTAGAAACATTTTTAGGGATGTACGATCTGCCTTGAGACGGGGAAATGGATTACACTGTCTCATGAGGTCCCTCTTAGCCCAATTTTCCAGGATTCTTTGATTTCCAGACTAAATCCCCAGCTGCTACGCTATAGTAAAAAAGGCTTTTTCCCTGTGACCAGAAGAGTAGAATCTTCATAAGTCTTCTCAACTAAGGATCAGGTGACAACCTCAGGGTGGGTCCTGCCCATCCCGAAAGAAGAGCCATTGAAAAGAATAAATTTGTTTCAAATGCTAGTCTGGCCGGTATGACAAAAATAGTACTAACACTTAAACTACCATTTTAATTAAATACCTTCAGGAAAATAAACTTTAAAAAAAAATAAAAATGGAGCCACAGTATTTACAGGGAAGAAAAACGGGAATTAACTCATGAAAACAACTACTACAGCAAAAAGACTTGCCTCCAGCGGTATATTCACACTGGATTATGTTGAGTATCAGTTCAGTGACTCAAGTTTGGAAACATCAAAATTCCTTGTGTAACTTGCCATTGTCTGTTCAGTACAAGGATTTGGCCTGCAGCCTTCCTTCTCTGCTCCATATTGACTCAACCTGCTCTCCAAAGAAGGAAACCCCCTCTCCCAGATGACCACTTAGACTGATGTGGACCAACACCGGGGGCACAATCTGCTTCTCTTTGGGTTGATTATTGGGATTGAAGGTGAATTTGTCCAGAATATATTCTGATGTGGGACTCTCCCAGCACAGAGAAAGTATTACCTCAGTCCTCTGCTTGGCAAGACCTCACGTCTTCCTTATCACTCTAAGGTATAAAACAAACTACATTTGCAGATGGAGGTTGTCCCCAGGAACACCAGCTAGAAAAGTCTGAAAGGATTTCAGTGTCACCTGGGTGAACATCACTAGAGCACAACCATCCTCCTCTCCCCTCTAACTGACCAAGTCCCCCAGGCAGAGAAATGAGAAGCTAAGTGATATTAGTGTTTCCCAGATGTGAAATGGCAAGCTTAAATGCTCATGAGATCTCTGCTGAAGACAGATTTGTCTGCCGTTTCCTCCGCAATAAAAGACAAACCAGCCTTTGTCTAAATATTAAATTTGTGCCCAAACATAATTCTTTTCTATGTGAAGAGTATCCTTAAATGAGTGAGTTATAAACTTTATGACTGACAAGAAGAAAGCAGGAGACTTGGGTGACTGAAGACGTCGTGTCCTCGGCTTAGCGACAAGATCCGGGAGAGTGTGGCGGAATAGAACTGAGTAGAACAGAACTGAACGTGGCAAAATTTGTTGGGTTTTCTCCAACGTTGTGGTGCTGAGCCCAGCAGTGGGTGCTGCAGATAACCATCAGCTACAACAAGCAGTGCAGCGACCTGTAGCTCGGAAGCAGCCACCAAAGAGCTCTCCCTTGCACAGTCACTTCCTAAAGGCACCTTGGAACGGATGGGCAGCAGCAGCCACAGAGGATGACGGTTTCCTCCATCTGTGCAAGGTAGAACAAGCTGCTGTTTATTCATACCTTTACCAGAGAGAATTGCTAAGGGAACTGGGACAGGTCTCTGAGGCATTCAGAGCTGCTATTGCCCTAGCTTCTTACAGAAGCCACCACAGGGATGTGCAGAAGAGTTTTGGGGGAAGCCTGGAGTTCCTAATATGTAGACTTTCTGCTGCAGGTAGTTGTGTGGCAATCACTATTGTATGAAATAATATAATGTGCTACAATGCTACCTATTACATATGTAGCAAAAGAAATGGTGGCAGCCTTTGACTGAATATATTTTTTTAGTGTATCCAGCTTTTATTTCTTCACTCCTGTTCTGTCAGGAGATGTGTCCTCCTTATTTGTTGTTCTTGATAGTAAGGGTGTAAAAATAGGTAAATGCAATCAGTTGCACAGACATTAAGTAGGATCACGTATGTGCCTGACTGCAAAGTATCGGCATGGATAATCCAGCCCTGCAACTAGTTCTCGTGATAGGAGCAAGGATTTACTCGTTGAAAGGCCAGCTGTAGGAATAAGGAGCCAAGTCCGAGTCAGGGCTCATCTCCTAACAGTCACAGAAAGTATGTGAAGGAGATAGAAAGGCAAGGGCTTTCCTAACTAAACATACTGTTAACTGTTGCAATTGGTGTCTCTAGTTAGCAAGACCCTTTGATACCCGTCCTTTTTATTGGCCATTTCTGTGAATGGTGTTTCGGTTTGTTTAGTCTCCAGGGAGGCTATAGAGAAGAGTGGTGTGTTGGAGCTGCTGGTATAGATGGTCCAGGCCAGGCAGGGACCACCTTCCGAGAGCCCCTGTGTTTCAGTGTGGAGCATTTTCTGGAGGAAAGGATCAGTTATCCCAGGTTTTTTTTGCAGGATAAATCTAAGCATCTAATTAGGGCTGCTGATAAAGAAAACATCCACTGCATGCTGTGCATCTCCTTAAAGAGTATTAATGTGCTGCTCTGAAGCAAAACTCCCAAATGGACCTGAGTGTTTGTCTTGGCTGATGCTCATAAGCTGATTCAAGACTAGTTACTTCAAAGAGACAGACAGTTTAAAAGTAATGCTGTTGAGCCAAGGCCTTTTGCCGCTTTGTTTTTCTAATTTTATAAATTCTCCAGCCAGTCTGGTGAGCTATTTTCCAGTTCCTGCAAGGAGAATGCTGCTGCTACTTCGTGCTTTTTCCAGAGAAAACTACTAAAGAGAAAGAGAGGTGCTCACTGGGGTGATCACAGCTACCGCTGTCCTAGCTTCTTGAAGAAGAAATCCCCACAAGCACCAGTCCATGAAGAACCAGCTGCTCCACAAAACCTGCCCAGTGTTTGTCTTTTCAACTCAGAAACAACAACTTAAAATTCCTTTTCATAAGAAGCTGCGCCATCTGTCAACGTACGTGCTAATATGGGGATGGATATTCCTCCAGGAATTTCAGATTTTTCCAGCTCCCTGGAATGGATCATTTTTACTGATGAACCACATCTACTTTTTCTTTCAGGAAACATTTCATCTATCCTCTTATTAGCTAGTGCAGGACTAGTAATTCGAGAGCTCTGAATTTTCTACCACTGTCCCTGTCATCTCAAAGTCAGCAGGACATATCAGTGGAATGACTCCCATGCATAAAGTAACGCATGTGTTCATATGATCGGCACCCTGTACTCAGCACTGGTGAGGCCCCACCTCAAGTACTTTGTCCAGTTTTGGGCCCCTTGCCATAAAAAACTCATTATGGTGCTGGAGCGGGTCCAGAGAAGAGCAATGAAGCTGGTGAGGGGTCTGGAGAACAAGTCTTATGAGGAGAGGCTGAGGGAGCTGGGGGTTCAGCCTGGAGAAAAGGAGGCTGAGGGGAGACCTATTGCTCTCTACAACTCCCTGAAAGGAGGGTGTAGAGAGGTGGGGGTCGGTCTCTTCTCTTGAGCCACAGGCAACAGGACTAGAGGAAACGGCCTCAATTGTGCCAGGGGAGGTTCAGGTTGGATATTAGGAAAAACTTTTACACTGAAAAGGTTATTAAGCATTGGAATGGGTTGCACAGAGAGGTGGTTGAGGCACCATCCCTGGAGGTATTTAAAAGACGGGTTGACATAGTGCTTAAAGACATGGTTTAGAGGTATGGTTTTTTGTTTTTATCAGAGTTAGGTTGATGGTTGGACTAGGTGATCTTAAAGGTCCCTTCAACCTAGATAATTCTATGATTCTATGATAGATTCTGTCAAATCCGAGTCTGTATGTGGAAAGGGAATCTTGGGGATTTCTCTGTGGAATTATGACTATCAGAGACACTACAGATCACAAGTCTATTCCGTTTACCAGACACTGTCAGCACCTTTCTTCCCTGGGTGTTTATGGATGTTACTTGTAAGCCATCTGTCCTGCCTCAGATAGCTAGTTCAGTTCCTCATTTATCACTGCTGCTTTGCTCTGAAATTCTTGCCATTCTTTAATGTCATTTTTATGTAGCAGAGTTCAGACTTCTGTACACTGTTTCAAATAAGTTTCACATTCAGTACAAGGCATATAATCTCATATGATCCCAGGAAAGGCTTTGACCCTCTAGTGAAAGTCATGAGTGTCACCCATGGTTATTTTGGAGTCTCCATTTACTGATGGTTCTATGTGGTTTTAGTGTTTCTTTCTCCCCTGATGTATTTGCCCTTTATTTTCTTTAAGCTCCTCTCACTCAGCATTTATCATGCATTTGATGCACTGATATCTCTTCTCAAACCTGCAAAATGACTCATCTGTTTTTGTTCCCTTTTTACTACTCCATTTCTGGTACATTTATGCCTATAAACAGATCTTTGAGCAGTCTCTCCTAAAGTCACACTGGCTGCTTCATACTACTTATATTCTTCTTTCTAACCATAACCATAATCTGTCATTCCTTGGTCAGGACAGAAGCTTCAGGGTTTTCACAAACAGCTGAAATTTATATCCAATCTATCCCATTGCACTACAGAAACAAGGTTGGTTAATTTTGGAAATCTGATGCTTTTGGTACTTCTTCATTCTAGTACCTTTAGAAATATCCATATAGCTTAGGGTGCTGCCCTGGCGTCATTCATCAGTGTGTTTTATTCCTCCAGTTTATACAGAGCAAGTAAAATAAAGACATGCACTGATACAAAAATGTCAGGAGAACTGGTTACAATGAAGTGTTCTTTTGCTCAGCATTTGAAAACACTTCAGGCCCATCCAACAGACATCAGAATCATATTTAGTTAAAAATCACATGGTCTGGGATGAAATACAATGGTATGACTTAGTAGTTTAGGTTGTGTAAGGGTACAGGTGAGCCCATGGTGCAGGCAGCTGACTCCCTCTCACAGAGTTTGGCCACACAATTCCAGTTGTCAAATGGCTCTTGGCAGATTTTCTCTGCTGGTTTTGTCAGGTTCTGAACCTAAGTAGTCATCTAATTGTTTCCTCTCCTCAGCTTCAGTATTACCCTTTCTGCTGTGGAGGTTCATCATCTAGACATGGAGCGTTTGCTGACTGAGTCATCTACCCGGTGCAGTAGGAAAGGCACCTCCAACCACCACCCTGCCTTTGGTTGGAACAAGTGTTTTAAGAGGCAAAAGGAGGAGTGAGAAAGCAAATATGTTTCAGGATCTGTGGGTGGGGAAAATATATACCTCACTCAACAAAAAAAAAAAAAAAAGAGGGAGCTCTGCTTGATGTTTGGTAAGAAATAGCGAGCATGGAAAGAGCTAGAAATAGTCAGGTAAGACAGCGTGTGAACTGAAGGAAGTGAGAGAACTAAACAAATGGGAAGGACCGTGCCTGGGAGGAAAAGAGAGAGAAAACAAATCTGGAGAGGAGGAAAAGCCATACACAGAAAATGGAGAGTGAGAATGGACAGAATATCCTTAAAGGTAGAAAGGAAAAATTAAACCAAATGACCCTGAAAGAGGAAATTATTAATAAAATGGAGAAAGAAATGATTGGACAAAAAACGATGCAAGGAAAAGAAAAACAGAAACAGGGCTGAAAGGAAAAGTAAATATGGAAATGAATTTTTAGAAAATCAAAAACTGAATTGAAACTCATAGCTTTTAAGCTAATGAACATCTTTTTGTGCTTCTGCACTTTATTGAAGATCCCTGGCAGACATCCCAGGTCTTCATCTTTGAACACATCAGTATCTCAGCCACAGAGCCTCCCTGTCTATTGTCTCATTAGAATAATTTGCAATAAAAGTTTGGTGCAATGTATTTCCTTACTTCTGTGGATTAATCTCAGCCCCTTGCAAAATGCATCAGCATGTTACCCCAGAAATACTTTCCCTTTTCACTCTAATTTTTTTCTGTGGGTGAAGTCTGAACATATTATATATTCCTCTGGATCTTCTGTACAGCCAGCAGCCCAGCTGGAATTAATCTCAGCTGCAGCCGTATGACCAGAAGTCCATGACATCTCTGTAGTGCACGACCAGACTCTGTACTTTATGTGTGCCATCAGTCCAAGGCTCTCAAGGAACTGCTGAATCAGACTCAAGGGTTTTGGAAATGCACTAGAAAAGAGAAAAAATCGTAACCCCTCATTAATCACTCCTTTGCTTTCTCTTTACTATGACTGCCTGCCTACCAGGAGTTTCCTGCATTTTGCATAGCAGACATGTCATGTGGAGATTTGACCATATGGTCTTTCATGCCCACAGGTCTGGGAGGAAAAACGAGCTTCTTTTCTGACCCCTTTCTGCAAAAGTAAATACTAAAAGTACTGTGTGTCAAAGCAGCATGTTTAGGTGACTTTGATGCAAAGAAATATTTGGGATAATTATTCTGGACATGGATGATCAGGTCATCCCAGTCCTTTATACCCATCAGTGGGTTGGAACAGAGTCATCATCAGGTAGACTTGCTCCTGGATGCTGCTTGCCTGACAGGATTTCTGCCTACCTGTATGTCCGGGAGAAAGAAGGGAAAAGAGAGGCCAAGAAAGTCCTCTTGCAGCACAGTCTTCTGCCACAACACTCTCACGGCAGCTCAGCATTGAGACTTTCTCACATGACATGAAAAGGCAGCCCACCAGCCAAGGGCCAAAGCAGCTGCTTTTGTTATTCCAGGCCTTAAGTCAAAACTAGTTAGGAGTCTGCACTGCCAACGTATTATAAGGAAGTGACATTGAAAGAAATAACCATGTCCTGGTGTCTTTGAGTGTTGGCCCATCAAGTTAAACAGCATATCTGATGTAACTGTACAGCCTCAAACAACAAATCCTTCAGTTAGTACAGAAAAAGAAAACTTGCGACAGAACGTTAAGGATGAGGCCGATTTAGCAACAATTTCCGCAGATGAGGAGTCAGCAAGCAAATAACTGCCTTCTCTGTCATGTGAAAGTACAGGGAATCCTCTTTGATACTTCCAGATTTCACCAGTTCCTCAACAGCTCCTGAGCATGTGTGGGAGGGGAAGTCTGGCCATTCCTGACACATTGAAGGAGAAGAAAGTAGTGCCAGACTAAAGTTTTTCTATTGTGCATATGCTTATATTCTGAGATGGCATAGGCATGACTCCACCTAAACAAGTCATGCGGTGTGAAAAACATTTGGTAGGTGAATTAACAGAAGAAACTAGATGGATGATGAGAAATAGAATTTTGCAGTAAATTTTAGCTTGTACCTTGAGCCGAATCTGGGTCAGGAAGCATCAAAGTCTTCCTTCTGAACACTGGCTGACATCCTGTATGAAGTATACTCGTCCCTTTCTCATGTCCTCATGGAAAATTTATGTTGCAGAAGGGCATCAGCGTAGTTGATCCCAGTTGGTTTCTTTGTTGGTGCCCGCAAAGAAAAGGCCAGGAATGAAATGAGTATCAGAACATACTTCCCTCTTTGTGAAAAAAACCTCATCCTTTCACGTTGTGGTGGAAGTGAGGGACAAAAAGACTGTTTGATCTACTGCTTCCCATGTTACGTTCGTTGTTTAAATGCAGGACTTTCTCCTTCCTGGAGGACGAGGCCAGCAATTTTCTGCACGCTCTAATTACTGTATAGAACATGTGAAATTTCTAACACTGATCAACCAGAGCTATGCAATCCTCCAGCTTTCTGAAGGCTCAATGGAGAATCCAGCAGGCAGAAAAAAAAATGTTAAAGAAGCTGTGTAAGAGCTTCAATGAGAGAGGACCTTTTCCTTCACAGCAAACGTACCCAGAGAATTTGCATATTGCTGCAACATTGTGACAGATTTATTTTCAGTCTGGCACTTGGGGGTTTTAATGTCGTTATAAATGATCAAAAATAATGATATGACTGCACAATGCAACAGTGTGGGAAGTACTGTATTAGCTATTACACTTAATTATTTAATACAGAAAATTATTCACACAGTGTTAAAAGCCCAGTGGGATGGTGAACTAGGGTCTCATTCACAACAGCATCGACAGCGTCAGCGGCAGCATGTAAAGGGAACAGTTCCAGGGAAAAGTGACTCGCTCTCACTCTCAGAGGAAAAATCCCAACCCTCCATCACTTCGTGTGAGGTTTGTTTTAAAGGATCAAAAGTTCTCCCAGATGTGCATCTTCTTTTCACGTAAGAATGATACCAGATAAGAGTCTGTGATACAGCCCCTGTAAAGAACGGTTCATCATGTTAGAAAATGACATTTCAGCTGCCAAATGCTCACCTGGCTGAGGTCTAAGAGAATTTATTTCCCTTCCCTCCCATGCATCTCGCTATTGTATGACCTTGGAAGATTTTTTTTTTTCTACATTTCTCCTTCCCCAAGTGTAAAATGAGAATAACCATCCTCTTTTGGAAAGTTATGATCAATGGAAATGTGAAAGTAAGCATTATTTTATTAACTACTCTAATCCGTATAAAATCAAGCCTTTTCTGAACATTGAGATAACTTACAAAAAAAGAAACTATTAAAAAACCTCTTGCTCATACCTACCAGCCTGTTTCTAGAAGATTGTGCCTTTCTTCCAGTTAGTATCCACTATCCACAAGCAACCATGTCAGAGCAGTACATAGCCTTTTCCCGTGGTGCATATGGAGACAGAGAAGCTATTCCAACCCAGCCCTATATTCAGAATGCTTCTTCACTCATTACTTGCCAGTGTCTCATCTTCCCACAACACTAAGTGGCTCTTCACTCTGAAAGATATATTACTTCTGTTCTTACAAGTTTTTTTACTTCTTTTGAATCATTCTTCCCTAGACTGGCATGTCAGTCCAACTTTAAAAGACAGACTATCTTAAACAGCAAAGCCCATCCTTTTGCTCATTTCGTAGGGCTGTTTCATGTTGCTGGTTTGGTTCATTGCCTTCAAGAGTTATTTGTTGGCTCTTTCTAGACCTTGCAAAGTCTTTGAGCATTTACAGCTTCTTCCTAATGGAATGTGACAGGAAAATGCATTTTGTGATAAGTGATCTGTTCAGACATAGCAAGCCATCACATTCACTTTTCAGTCTTTACGGTAAGACTGGTGTTGATTTTGTTTCTCTGTGCTGAGAACAAGTCTGGTTTCTGACTGCAGGGCAGTAATTGTTAAATGATTGCAATCTAATTACTGTTCATGAGGAAAAGGGTCCAGCTCTTGACAGGGTATCACTGTGCCACAACGTACCTGAAGAAAAGTCAAGAATGTTTATCTTATTTTTCTAGGTGGACAGCAGAATTTATAAGAGAGCTTTCTGTTACTCTGCCTCTATTTTCTTGTATTTAAATCAAGGAGGCCTTAGGCATTACTGTTCTGAGGCATCACTCACCCTCCTTTCAAAGGGAGCTAAGAGCAATCCATGCCAAAATTACATCAGGGTCAGCCAGTTGAATCATCCCGTCTCAGCATGTTTTACTCTTATCATGTCCTTAGGATGTTTCTTTGAAATACAGACTTTGCCACCTGTGGCAAAGGTGCTTCCATGATAAATGCTTCCATATTGCCTTTTCCATGCTTCTTTCCCAGTCTTTGGAGGACTTGGGACCATAACATTGCACTTCAAAGCCTTCCACGCAGCTGGGTGCTTGTGTACTACTAGCCACTTTACAGAAAATTAAATACAAAGAGATATAATATAACTGTACCACCGTGTAGGTAGGCATGGAGGGGTTCATAGGACCATCTAGAAAATACAATTCTGGTGGAATGAACGGGGTTGCAAGGTCTGGAACTGGGGATTCACAGTTCACAGGACTGGTATGATAAAGTCTTCTCTAAGCAAGTCTCCGCAGCGTTGTCAATTATCAGTAGGTGTGGGGAGCATAAAAAAAGGTCTGTTGTGACACAAGAGATTATATAGTTCCAGCCTCCATAAATGTTTACGTTTGTCAAGTGGTGCCTTGGGGACCTTGGTTCATGCAGGGTTTTTTCTGTTTTTTCTTGTGTTGGATACCTTTGTCCAATAGAAACACAGGAGAGAACCATAATTTCCTTTAGGACCTACAGCTTCTCAAACAATAAGCAGAAGGTGGTAACTTTTAACCAGTAACAAGCTACCCCAGTTTTATACCAGTGACCTAGAAATAAGCATTTGGGGTCTTTTGGGGGTCACAGAGCTATTCAAGTGCTCCAGCTCCTTTGTTTCTGTCAAGAGTGTCCAGTCTGTCCAAAGAGGTCTTCAGACCCCAAGGGACACATATGCTTTCACCAGCATCTTCACTGTGAGCATGAAACAGAGTGAGAAAGAATAAAGGAAAACGTCAAAGTTATTAAGCATCTATCTTGGTCTACAAGTTGGTCTTGTTTTCTTATGGAATAAGCAGAGAGAGGCGGGAGGCTTCTTCAGAACTGACCAGACCTTTTGGAGAAGTCCGGGGAGCTGAAAAGCTCCTCTCCTCACTCCCTGCCTGCAGAAAGATTTGATGGAGTACAGGGGGGCAGTTGTGCAATTCCCTGCAGCAGTGACTCATTACAGCAACTGGAAGGTGAACTGCAGGGAGTCTGTGTCTCCGAATTAATCCATCAATGGATGAGAGCTGATAGATAGTATGCAAATAGATGCTGTTTTCCTGCAGCTTGTCAGGAGCTCCAAGCAGCTGCATCCTCCACTTTATTCCTTCTCTATTAGGTTCTGCTAATTTCCCTGATTGCTGTTATGGCTAAATGGTATCTTAGCATAACAGAATTTGCATCTGACACAAATCTCCGTTTGGTGTCAGGAGCTATTGTAGCTTTGTAAGATTGTTCAGGATACGGGCGAATCGCTCAAATCTGCCGTGAGAGGGAATGCCAAGAGTCACAGTACTGTGTAAATGTCAGTTGATATGATACTATTTTCCAATGAAACTGTCTCTTTTGCAAAAAATACTTTCAGGGAAAGCCTCTTTTATTGAAGTCTGAGAACTGGCTCTTGCAGCTCCAAATAGCCTGCGGCGTTTTCAGAAATGAATTCAAATACTAAGCAACCATCAACCAAACTAGCAGTGCATCTCTTTTTACAAATCCCCAGCAAAGTCTGCTTTGGTGCCCTTTACAATCAGCATAAAATTTTTGCTAAGCAATCGCACTGTATATCAGGGTATAGGCCCCTTTCTGTCCTTCCTGTATACTCATCCCAGCTGATTAAGGCTGATGCTTCTTTTTGCTGTTTTAACATGCAAATTTATTTCAGATAAGTGGTAGTGAGTTTCTCCTGTAGTCTGCTTTCCTTTTGGGCTCTGTAGTTAGCTATATATCTTAGTTTCTCCTCCTCGATGCTTCATTTCTGTATCCCTACCTGCACGCACGCGTGTCTTTACCTTCTTTTCTATGACATTGCAACATCTTCTTCCACTGGGGACCATCTGACCTACATTCAGATCCTACCCAGTGAATAGCCTTGACCCTTGCTGTGCTCTTCATCTTTAGAGGCTTTTGTCTCAGAGGGGGTTTTGAATTTTTGCCAGCCACCTCATAAGAGATGGAAATGAAAACCTGGGACTATGCAGATAAATAATTGCATATCTTTTAACACACATGTGACCCTACGGCTTCCACAGGTCTGGATGCTCAAAACCCAGCTGGTACCCTGACTCAATAGCACCCTTCTGTGCTTCGGTGTAGATGTATAGCTCTTCAGCCACCACACATTCTTATTATGGGCCCCAGGTGACTCCAAGCTCTCAGACCTTCAGACAGAAGTGGGCAATTTTCCCAGCTGCTAATGAGTCGTCTTAGATACTGCATTTAGGATCTCATATTCACAGAAAGTAAAAGAAACGGTCTCCAGAGATTTCAGTGGCTCCATGAGTACCAAAACAAACCCCAGCTTTTTTGATAGCTGATCTCGGCAACTAGGAAACCTAAAAATGATTGGCATACTCATTCTGAAATGCTACAATGTCTGCTCCCTCGTACAAAATGAGATTCCATTCCAGTCAGCTACTGCATATTTATGCTCAGCCTTTCATTAACATATTGATCATATGATGATACACTATTCTTTACTACCTTTGGGGAAATAAAACAACGGGGAAAAAACGGGCTCTAATGGTGGGGCTGTTTCATGCTTCCTGAATATTCAGTCCAATCCTCCTGGTCTCTTTCTGTCCTCCTTTCTCCCCAAAAGCTTCACGGATCTCCAAAGACATCCCACAAGAGAGAGTGACTACCATTCCCCAGTAAGCCCATGAGGCTGCCATTATGTGACATGTAATTATACAGCTAAATCAGGGTCAAGCGTCTCCCTTTAAGGGTAAAATATGGTATTACACTCTAAATTCCTGTACTGCAAAAACAAACAGTGCCATCAATTCATTTCCAGTCAGACCTCCACCCCCTTGGGAAAAGTATACAGAACTTTCTGGTGGGAAAAATAGTTTGGAAATACAACCTCTTTATTAGAGTGAAAGCTCTTCCTTCATTCAGCTTGTCTTTCATTAGCCACCCTGGTACACTCCAGTGAGAAATGTGGCTTGAAGAGGTACTTTGAGGTCACAAGAGGCAAGTCCTGAAGGGGTGTAGCTCACTCTCCATACGTACTTGTAACTCCTGACAAGATTATGAGGTCTGATCCAAAGCTAAGTAACCACGTGGCCATTCATAGGTAAATGTTTCTGAGGAGGGTGGCTTTTTAAGGAGGGGTTCCATTACCTTGCACACCAATGAAGCATCTGTGTTCTCTGTTTTCTTTAAGCTCTCTTACTGTGAATAATATCTTCCTATTTTTCACCCTTCTGTTTGAAACACAGAGGGAGCAGGTGAGGAGGAAAGGAAGGTTTTGAAATTTATGTGTTTCCTTAATTCAACACTGGCATATTGGATGTGGGGTTGAGTAAAACTGCATTCGTATCCGTGGTTCCTCTCTATCACTCATCTAAGAGGTACAGGAGGAAGAGAAGAGCTCTCTGAGTCCACCTTTCAGCTGCACAATGACAGACCATGGGAATGCTCTGTCAGTCATCCCAGAGCAGACCAGCCCATGGCTTTCAAACAAGGAGCTGGCTGATGAGACTCAGCAGAGCATTCCAGGGGAGACAGCTCACAGCGTGAATCTGAAGCAACTCCACAGAAGTTAGCAGAGTGACTCCAGATAACGCTGTGGTGTCACAAAGGTCCAAAGCAGCTATTTGTGATAAAAATTAAAAAGGCACCTTTTCTCTCCTGAGATGTGCCAGCTGTGTCCGTGCAGTGTCATTGCTTCCAGTGAAGTTACATCACTGCAACTGGGAGCAGAATTTGATTGACTGGCTTCGGTGGTGATCGAAGGACAGGATTTGATGCTGCTTATCACCTGGGGTTTGTACCAGCAGCAAATGCTGTTTTACCAGCAGCAATGGCTATTGGGCTTCATGTCTGGAGTTGCTCACTAAAAAGAAATTGTGAATTTGGTTACACCAAAAATATTATTTGCACTATGATGCCAATCACAGTAAACATAACCACTTGTCCATCACCACAGATCTAAAAATATACAGTCATCATTTTTATGGGCAAAACCTGAAGAATGACTTGTTTTGGATCTTCACCCTTGCAGCTGCCCAAAAGCAAACTTTGTATTTTGGAGTTGCTTGGGTTCCTAAAGAAAAGTTCCTAAAGTCTGTGATTTGAGAAGGAAATGGAAGATAGCCATGCTATTGACTGCATGTATTTGTTTGGCATGTGAGCAGTGCCATTGCCTTCAGCAGGACTGTGCACATGAACAGGGGCAGGAGGATTGGGTCTGTTGTCTTCTACTCCGTTCTCTTTAATCCTGCAAGTGTACTCTCTGCCAAGGTCGCATCAGGCTGCAAAGGCACTTTTTGCAACTCTGTATGATCTGTGTCTGTCCTTTATTTATTCAAAATGCGTTTGCCTCTACAATTTAATCTGCTGTTCTCTCCCTTCCCTTCCTCTTGGTGAAGTCTAATTACAGTTTTATTCCAGGTCCATCTGGTTGCTAACGATGCTGGACATCACCGCTGAATTCATTCTAATATTTGTTGTGTATTTTCTAGGCTGGATGCTGAATAATAATATTCTCTGAATTTGCTTTTGCTCCTGTTTCCTTCCTCCCTGTTGTAGCTAATTGTGTAGTAATGTGTAGCCATGGGATTATTACTCCTCCCAGTGTAGATCTGCTAAGAGTTGCCTGTTCCAGGCTGCAGAATAAATGGGGTTTCTTCCTGGTTTTGAGAAGTTTTCAAAGTCCACTCTACCAGCTCCCTTCACTGGTGTGGAACCAACTGAGCAGTGGCTTTCTCTGCTTCATCTTTTTTTTTTTTTTTAATTACTTTATTTTTCCTGCCCCAAACGTAACACAGTTTATAACTGTGAGTCTCAAAGCATCCTGGAGGCAGTGTTTCAGCATTTAGAAAGACACTTTTTGCCAGTGCCTGCTCCATGTGATGGTTGAACCCACCATAATTTCAGGTTCCCAAGCCTAGCTTGTGCAGTGCCAGTGCTGGGATTATTTATTTTTTTTTAATTATTTTTTTTTTCTTCTCTTTTTTGCTTTATGCAACACTGCCTGGGAACACAGACTCACACTTTACCCATGACCTGACTCTCTGGCTAAGAATAGCAGTCACAGTGCAACTTGGGTTCAGTCTCACTGGAGACATGCTGCAGCTGGGAAACAGGGAGGTCAGATTCCCTGTGCTCACAAAACCAAACACATAAAAGGAGTGTGGAGGATTTTGTATGTTCACCTCCTTTTAGGGTTGCAGAACAAAGGGAAGAGGTTGGCACAGGTGTCCAGTGAGCCAAGATAAGTTTTCTTTACTCATGACATTGACTTGGAGAGGAGGTTTGCATACAGA
This sequence comes from Calidris pugnax, assembly GCF_001431845.1. Taxonomy (NCBI): domain Eukaryota; kingdom Metazoa; phylum Chordata; class Aves; order Charadriiformes; family Scolopacidae; genus Calidris; species Calidris pugnax. The sequence goes on along the minus strand of NW_015090800.1, from coordinate 4,375,032 downwards.
AGCTCACCTTCTGGGCTGAACAGGACCATTACCAAAAGGGTCCTGTATCCTTATGGCCCATCCAGCCAAAAATCATGCAGGATGAGGATGGCGAGCAGTGCTGATTAGCAGCTACTGAGCCAAGACAGTTGATGCTGCAGTGACACTGTCTTGAGGAAACGTCCTCAAATTGTGCCAGAGGGGATTAGATTGGATATTAGGAAAAATTTCTTGAACAAAAGGGTTATCAAGCATTGGAACAGGCTGCCCAGGGAAGTGGTGGAGTCCCCATCCCTGGAGGTATTTAAAAGCCAGGCAGACGTGGTGCTGAGGGACATGGGTTAGTGGTGGGTTTTGTCAGTCTTAGGTCAATGGTTGGACTCGATGACCTTAAAGGTCCCTTCCAACCTAGACAGTTCTATGATTCTATCTCTAGCATTGTGAGCAACAGGTCACTCTGAGCACATGCTAAAGCCAACTTTGCTCTCATTCTCACCCATTCCTGGTAGGGTGCACCAGCAGATGCTGCATTTACAGCTTCATTTTGTGGTGCAGACGAGCTTTCAGAGCGACCAAAATACCAGTCTTGCTCTGTAGTTTTAAGACAGGAGCTAAAGCATTAGTAATAGAAGCTGTTAGGCTAATGACTGTTGTGATACTCATTGTGACTGGGTAATGATAAATGTGACAACTGAGGAAGTTTAAATGGCACATCCCCAGCTCGACTGTGCCCTCTGCTCCGTCGTGACGTGGCAGCCGGCCCTTCCCAGCACCAGCACAGAGCGTTGCATCTGGAAGGTGGACTGGTGGATTGATAGTCACACTGGCAAGAAGGGGAGCCGTTTTTTGAGAGGACTGTATGACACCGTTCCTTTACTCTTCCCCCAGCCAAATCTCAGCCAAATGGGGAAGGGTGCTGTGTTGCTAGGAATCGGAGATGTCTGGAGGAGCCGGTCCTACAAGCTGGTCAAAGAGCTCTATGTGGCTTCCCTTCATCCCCCCGTCCCAGAGTTGGAGGGGAGGGGTGGCTGCCCTGGCATCCCTTTAGATGGATAGGGGCTGCTCACACGAGTCAAGGGGTGCCAGGTCTGGGCTACAGCTTGAGACGCAACAAGTAGACTTAAGAGGAAAACCCCTTGAGTATTAGGGCAGTGATTCTAATGGTAATTTTGAACTGTTTTTGTCTGTCTAACATTCCTTTTTAATCCCCATCCTGCCTGCCCCTTCCTTATGTAGGGTTACTTTAGTGATCCTTGGAATGTTTTTGACTTCCTCATCGTAATTGGCAGCATTATAGACGTCATTCTCAGTGAAACTAATGTGAGTATTACTCTACCCTCCCCAGGATACCACCACCTCCTCCTCCTCCTCTGCTGTTCCTTCTCTCTTTCTCTCTTTCTTTCTCTCTTTTTTTTTTTTTTTCTGGGTTTTTTCCCTCTAGTCATGCTTTTATTGAACTTGCCGTCGTCCTTCTCCTTCTCCCAGGGAAAAAAAAAAAAAGGAGGGGGGGAAAAATGCCTCCTTCTTTTTCACTTGTCATAGCTTGCCCCAAGGCTGTGACTGGTGAAAGCGCACAGAGTTTGGGGTGTGTGTGCTTTTTTTCCCTCCAAAAGGTAGACATGCTTGAGTGTAACTTTCTGACTAACCAGGCTTTTGTTGATACCCTCCATCATGTGAAACGTTACAGAGGTTTGAGCAACCAATACTGTAGAGTGGTAAGAGACTATTTAATATGCCCACGTAACCTCTTTCTTTTCTTATTTTTTCCCTCTTCTCTCCCTCTTTCATGCTTTTTTTGTTTTGGTTTTGGTTTTTTATTTTATTTTATTTTACGTTTTACTTTTTTTCCCTCTTTTCTCCCTTTCCCTCTCTCTCTCCCTCTCTCTCTCTCATTCTTTCTTTCTCTTCCTTTCTCTCTCTTTCTCTTTCCTTGGCTTCTCTGCCACATGCAGCACTATTTCTGTGATGCATGGAATACATTTGACGCCTTGATTGTTGTGGGTAGCATTGTTGATATAGCAATCACCGAGGTGAACGTAAGTAGCTGGCGTCTGTCCATGATCGTGCCTGCTCTAACATTCATTTGTCTTTCCCGGGTTCTTTTTTTTTTTTTTTTTCTTCCCCCTTCCTCCTTTCTTTTGAGTTTGTTTTCAAAGCTTTTTGTTTAGTTTTGAAGTTCTCTTTTTTTTTTTTT